>NC_029778.3:58351631-58353451 GCF_000817695.3 Arachis duranensis
GATCCACAGATCCTAAGGTGTCAAGGAAAATTCATCCCTGCATCAAGTGGCGAGCAAAATTGCTCCTTCTGCCAATTCTAGCGTTAAACGCCGGGCTGGTGCCCTTTTCTGGCGTTTAACGCCAGCTTCTTGCCCCTTCCTGGCGTTTAACGCCAGTCTGGTGCCCCTTTCTGGCGTTAAACGGCCAGAATGGTGCCAGACTGGGCGTTAAACGCCCATTTGCTGCCCTTACTGGCGTTTAAACGCCAGCAAGTTTTCCTCCAGGGTGTGCTGTTTTTCATTCTATTTTTGCTTTTTTCAATTGATTTTGTGACTTCCCATGATCATCAACCTACAGAAAATATAAAATAACAAAAGGAAAATAGATAAATATAACATTGGGTTGCCTCCCAACAAGCGCTTCTTTAATGTCAGTAGCTTAACAGTGGGCCCTCATGGAGCCTCATAGATACTCAGAGCAATGTTGGAACCTCCCAACACCAAACTTAGAGTTTGAATGTGGGGGTTCAACACCAAACTTAGAATTTGGTTGTGGCCTCCCAACACCAAACTTAGAGTTTGACTGTGGGGGCTCTGTTTTGAGAGAAGCTCTTCATGCTTCCTCTCCATGGTTACAGAGGGATATCCTTGAGCTTTAAACACAAGGGATTCTTCATTCACTTGAATGATCAATTCTCCTCTGTCAACATCAATCACAGCCTTTGCTGTGGCTAGGAAGAGTTTGCCAATGATGATGGATTCATCCATGAACTTCCCAATCTCTAGGACTATGAAATCAGCAAGGATGTAATGGTCTTCAATTTTTACCAGAACATCCTCTACAAGTCCACAAGCTTATTTTCTTGAATTGTCTGCCATCTCTAATGAGATTCTTGCAGCTTATACCTCAAAGATCCCTAGCTTCTCCATCAGCTTGCACCTCAAAGATCCCTAGCTTCTCCATTACAGAGAGAGGCATGAGGTTTATGCTTGACCCTAGGTCACACAGAGCCTTCTTGAAGGTCATGGTGCCTATAATACAAGGTATTGAGAACTTCCCAGGGTCCTGTCTCTTTTGAGGTAGTTTCTGCCTAGCCAAGTTATCCAGTTCTTTGGTGAGCAAAGGGGGTTCATCCTCCCATGTCTCATTACCAATAACTTGTCATTTATCTTCATGATTGCTCCAATGTATTTAGCAACTTGCTCTTCAGTGACATCTTCATCCTCTTCAGAGGAAGAATACTCATCAGAGCTCATGAATGGCAAAAGTAAATCTAATGGAATCTCTATGGTCATAGTGTGAGCCTCAGATTCCCATGGTTCCTCATTAGGGAACTCATTGGAGGCCAGTGGACGTCCATTGAGGCCTTCCTCAGTGGTGCTCACTGCCTCTTTCTCCTCTCCAAGTTCGGCCATGTTGATGGCCTTGCACTCTCCTTTTGGATTCTCTTCTGTATTGCTTGGAAGAGTACTAGGAGGGAGTTCAGTAACTTTCTTACTCAGCTGACCCACTTGTGCCTCCAAGTTTCTAATGGAGGACATTGTTTCAGTCATGAAACTTTGAGTGGTTTTGATTAGATCAGAGACTATGGTTGCTAAGTCAGAGTGGCTCTGCTTAGAATTCTCTGTCTGTTACTGAGAAGATGATGGAAAAGGCTTGCCATTGCTAAACCTGTTTCTTCCACCATTATTGTTGTTGAAACCTTGTTGAGGTCTCTGTTGATCCTTCCATGAGAGATTTGGATGATTTCTCCATGAAGGATTATAGGTGTTTCCATAGGGTTCTCCCATGTAATTCACTTCTTCCATTGAAGGGTTCTCAGGATCATAAGCTTCTTCTT
>NC_029778.3:58354849-58355961 GCF_000817695.3 Arachis duranensis
CTTTTTCTGTGTAATTCCTCTGCTGTGTGTTCTGAATCTTCAATTCTCTGTATTATTGACTTGAAAAGACACAAATTAAAAATTTTTTTGGATTTTTAATAATGAGGAATAATCAAAATGAAACTAAGATCAAATAAACAATGCATGCAAGACACCAAACTTAGAAGTTTGTATACTACTGACACTAACAAATTGAGAATGCATATCAGAAATAACAAAACACTTAAGACAAGAGAATTTAAAGATCAGAGCAAGGAAATCATCAAGAACAACTTGAAGATCAATGAAGACACATGAATGAATTCGAAAAATGCAAGAAGAACAGAAACATGCAATTGACACCAAACTTAAAATGAGACACTAGACTCAAACAAGAAACATAAAATTTTTTTTGTTTTAAGATTTTATAATTTTTTTTGTGCTTTTTCGAAAATTATATGAAAAAGAAAATAAAGAGATTCAAAATTTTTAATAAGAATTCCAAGAATCATTGCAGTGTTAGTCTAAAACTCCAGTCCAGGAATTAGACATGGCTTACTAGCCAGCCAAGCTTTCAGTGAAAGCTCCGGTCCAAAACATTAGACATGGCCAATGGCCAGCCAAGCTTTAGCAGATCATTACTTTCAATAGCAAAATTGATAGAAATCAACAAGCTCTTGTGATGATAAGTTGAAACCTCGGTTCAAAAGATTAGACATGGTTTCACAACCAGCCAGACTTCAACAAATCATCATGACACTCTAGAATTCATTCTTAAAAATTCTGAAGAACAAATAAATTTTTTTTGGAATTTTTCAAAAATAAAAAGTAAAAAGGCTTAAACATAAAATAAAATTACCTAATCTGAGCAACAAGATGAACCGTCAGTTGTCCAAACTCGAACAATCCCCGGCAACGACGCCAAAAACTTGGTGCACGAAATTGTGATCATCAATGGCACCATCAACATGGTACGCTCAATTGCAATCTCAACTCTTTATCACAACTTCGCACAACTATCCAGCAAGTGCACTGGGTCGTCCAAGTAATAAACCTTACGCGAGTAAGGGTCGATCCCACGGAGATTGTTGGTATGAAGCAAGCTATGGTCATCTTGTAAATCTCAGTCAGGC
>NC_029778.3:58356087-58356551 GCF_000817695.3 Arachis duranensis
TTGGTGCGCGAAATTGTGATCAATACTTTTCCCAACACAAATAATCCCCGGTAATGAATCCAAAAACTTGGTGCTCAATACCATGGCGTAAACACAACTTCGCACAACTAACCAGCAAGTGTACTGGGTCGTCCAAGTAATAAACCTTACGTGAGTAAGGGTCGATCCCACAGAGATTGTTGGTATGAAGCAAGCTATGGTCACCTTGTAAATCTTAGTCAGGCAAACTCAATTGGGTATGGTGATAAATGCATAAAACATAAAGATAAAGATAGAGATACTTATGTAATTCATTGGTAGGAACTTCAGATAAGCGTATGAAGATGCCTTCCCTTCCATCTCTCTGCTTTCCTACTGTCTTCATCCAATCCTTCTTACTCTTTTCCATGGCAAGCTTAAGCAAGGGTTTCACCGTTGTCAGTGGCTACCTCCCATCCTCTCAGTGGAAATGTTCAACGCACCCT
>NC_029778.3:58359277-58361482 GCF_000817695.3 Arachis duranensis
TCCGGGTTCACACTTTGATCGTGGTTCTTGGTGATCCATGCATTGGCATAGAACTCTTGAACCATTAAGATTCTGACTTGTTGAATGGGGTTGGTAAGAACTTCCCAACCTCTTCTTCGGATCTCATGTCGGATCTCCGGATATTCACTCTTTTTGAGTGAAAAAGGGACCTCGGGGATCACCTTCTTCAAGGCCACAACTTCATAGAAGTGGTCTTGATGCACCCTTGAGATGAATCTTTCCATCTCCCATGACTCGGAGGTGGAAGCTTTTGCCTTCCCTTTCCTCTTTCTAGAGGTTTCTCCGGCCTTGGATGCCATAAATGGTTATGGAAAAACAAAAAGCAATGCTTTTACCACACCAAACTTAAAAGGTTTGCTCGTCCTCGAGCAAAAGACGAAAGGAGAGAGTAGAAGAAGAAGAAATGAGGAAGAAGGGAATGGCTATGTGGTTCGGCCAAAAAGGGGAAGAAGGGGTGTTTAGGTTGTGTGAAAATGAAGGAGGGAGGATGGGTTTATATAGGAGAGGGGAAGGGTGATGTTCGGCCAAGTGAGGGTGGGTTTGGGTGGGAAAGTGGTTTGAATTTGAATGGTGGGGTATGTGGGGTTTTATGAAGGATGGATGTGAGTGGTGAAGAGAAAGATGGGATTTGATAGGTCAAGGGTTTTTGGGGAAGAGGTGTTGAGGTGATTGGTGAATGGGTGAAGAAGAGAGTGAGAGTGGTGGGGTAGGTGGGGATCCTGTGGGGTCCACAGATCCTGAGGTGTCAAGGAAAAGTCATCCCTGCACCAAGTGGCGAGCAAAATTACGTTTCTAGCCATTTCTGGCGTTAAACGCCGGGCTGGTGCCCATTTCTGGCGTTTAACGCTAGCTTCTTGCCCTTTTCTGGCATTTAACGCCAGTCAGGTGCCCCTTTCTGGCGTTAAACGCCCAGAATGGTGCCAGACTGGGCGTTAAACGCCCAACAGCTAACCTTACTGGCGTTTAAACGCCAGCACGCTCTCCTCCAGGGTGTGCTATTTTTCTTTCTGTTTTTCATTCTGTTTTTGCTTTTTTCATTGTTTTTGTGACTTCTTATGATCATCAACCTACAAAAAAAAGATAAAATAACAAAAGAAAATAGTTAATTATAAAACATTGGGTTGCCTCCCAACAAGCGCTTTTTTAATGTCATTAGCTTGACAGAGGACTCTCATGGAGCCTCAGAAATGCTCAGAGCTATGTCGGAACCTCCCAACACCAAACTTAGAGTTTGAATGTGGGGGTTCAACACCAAACTTAGAGTTTGGTTGTGGCCTCCCAACACCAAACTTAGAGTTTGACTGTGGGGGCTCTGTTTGGCTCTATTTTGAGGGAAGCTCTTCATGCTTCTTCTCCATGATGGAAGAGGAATATCCTTGAGCCTTAAACACCAAGGATTCTTCATTCACTTGAATGATCAACTCTCCTCTATCAACATCAATCACAGCCTTTGCTGTGGCTAGGAAGGGTCTGCCAAGGATGATGGATTCATCCATGCACTTCCCAGTCTCTAGGACTATGAAATCAGTAGGGATGTAATGGCCTTCAACCTTTACCAAAACATCCTCTACAAGTCCATGAGCTTGTTTTCTTGAGTTGTCTGCCATCTCTAGTGAGATTTTTGTAGCTTGCATCTCAAAGATCCCTAGCTTCTCCATTACAGAGAGAGGCATGAGGTTTACAATTGACCCTAAGTCACACAAGGCCTTCTTGAAGGTCATGGTGCCTATGGTACAAGGTATTGAAAACTTCCCAGATCCTGTCTCTTTTGAGGCAGTTTCTGCCTAGACAAGTCATCCAGTTCTTTGGTGAGCAAAGGGGGTTCATCCTCCCCAGTCTCATTTCCAAATAACTTGTCATTTAGCTTCATGATTGCTCCAAGGTATTTGGCAACTTGCTCTTCAGTGACATACTCATCCTCTTCAGAGGAAGAATACTCATCAGAGCTCATGAATGGCAGAAGTAAGTCCAATGGAATCTCTATGGTCTCATTTTGAGCCTCAGATTCCCATGGCTCCTCATTGGGAAACTCATTGGAGGCCAGTGGACGTCCATTGAGGTCTTCCTCAGTGGCGTTCACTGCCTCTCCTCCCTCCCAAAATTCGGCCATATTGATGGCCTTGCACTCTCCTTTTGGATTTTCCTCTGTATTGCTTGGAAGAGTACTAGGAGGAAGTTCAGTAA
>NC_029778.3:58362057-58364353 GCF_000817695.3 Arachis duranensis
AGCTTACTCAATTTTTGAGGTGGGAAGAACTTTGCCAAGAAGGCATTGACTAGCTTTTCCCAAGAGTCCAAGCTTTCTTTAGGTTGAGAGTCCAACCATGTTCTAGCTCTGTCTCTTACAGCAAAAGGGAATAGCATAAGTCTGTAGACCTCAGGGTCAACCCCATTAGTCTTGACAGTGTCACAAATTTGCAAGAATTCAGCGAACTGATGAGGATCTTCCAAGGGAAGTCCATGGAACTTGCAATTCTGTTGCATTAGAGAAACTAATTGAGGCTTAAGCTCAAAGTTGTTTGCTCCAATGGCAGGGATAGAGATGCTTCTCCCATAGAAGTCGGGAGTAGGTGCAGTAAATTCACCCAGCACCTTCCTTGCATTGTTGGCATTGTTGTTGTTTTCGGCTGCCATGTGTTCTTCTTCTTTGAAGAATTCGGTTAGGTCCTCTACAGAGAATTGTGCCTTAGCTTCTCTCAGCTTTCTCTTCAAGGTCCTTTCAGGTTCAGGGTCAGCCTCAACAAGAATGCTTTTGTCTTTGCTCCTGCTCATAAGAAAGAGAAGAGAACAAGAAAATATGGAATCCTCTATATCACAGTATAGAGATTCCTTGAGGTGTCAGAGGAAAAGAAAATGGAAGGCAGAAGTAGAAAATTCGAACTTATCAAGAAAGATGGAGTTCGGATTTTGCATTAAGGAATAGTGTTAGTCCATAAATAGAAGGATGTGAGAAGAAGGGAAGTGATTTTTGAAAATTAAGTAAGAAATTTTGAAAACATTTTGAAAAACTGATTAATTTTCGAAAACCAAGAGTGGGAAAGAGATCAAGTGATTTTTGAAAAAGATTTTGAAATTAGAAATTAAAAAGATTTGATTGAAAACTATTTTGAAAAAGATGTGGTTAAGAAGATATGATTGGTTTTTAAAAAAAATGTGATTGAGAAGATATGATTTGAAAAACATTTTAAAAAGATTTGATTTCAAAAAAATAATGACTTGGCTATCAAGAAAAGATATGATTCAAACATTAAACCTTTCTCAACAGAAAAGGCAACATACTTGAAATGTTGAATCAAATCATTAATTGATAGCAGGTATTTTTGAAAAAGGAAAGAAATTAATTTTGAAAGCATATGATTGAAAAGATATGATTTGAAAAAGATTTGATTTTGAAAAACTTTGAAAACTTGAAAAAAAATTGCATTGAAAACAGAATCTTCCCTCTTGTGTCATCCTGGCGTTAAACGCCCAGAATGGTGCACATTCTGGCGTTTAACGCCCAAAACTATACCTTTTTGGGCGTTAAACGCCCAACCAGGTACCCTGGCTGGCGTTTAAACGCCAGTCTGTCCTTCTTCACTGGGCGTTTTGAATGCCCAGCTTTTTCTGTGCAATTCCTCTGCAGAATGTTCTGAATCTTCAATTCTCTGTATTATTGACTTGAAAAGACACAAATTAAAAATATTTTTGGATTTTTAATACTAAGGAGTAATCAAAATGCAACTAAAATCAAATAACAATGCATGCAAGACACCTAACTTAGCAGTTTGTATGCTACTGACACTAATGAAAATGCATATGAGACACATAAACACTCAAACCAAGAGAATTCAAAGATCAGAATAAGAAAACATCAAGAACAACTTGAAGATCCTTAAGACACATGAATGGATGCATGTAATTGACACTAAACTTAAAATAAAACACTAGACTCAAAAATATTTTTGGATTTTATGATTTTGTAAATTTTTTGTGCTTTTTTTTTCGAAAATAAAGTGGAAAAAAGGTATCAAAATTCTTAATGAGAATTCCAGGAATCATGCAATGTTAGTCTAAAGCTTCAGTCTAAAGAAATTAGACATGGCCAGCCAAGCTTCAGCTGAACATTGCATTCAAGAGCTAAATTGATGAAGATCAATCAGCTTTGGTGATGATAAGAACATCACTTTGAAACACTAGAATTCATTCTTAAGAATTCTGAAGAAAAAATACCTAATCTAAGCAACAAGATGAACCGTCAGTTGTCCAAACTCAACAATCCCCGGCAACGGTGCCAAAAACTTGGTGCGCGAAATTGTGATCAATACTTTTCCCAACACAAATAATCCCCGGTAATGAATCCAAAAACTTGGTGCTCAATACCATGGCGTAAACACAACTTCGCACAACTAACCAGCAAGTGTACTGGGTCGTCCAAGTAATAAACCTTACGCGAGTAAGGGTCGATCCCACGGAGATTGTTAGTATGAAGCAAGCTATGGTCATCTTGTAAATCTTAGTCAGGCAAACTCAAATGGATATGG
>NC_029778.3:58365014-58371130 GCF_000817695.3 Arachis duranensis
AGAGACTCTTCTTGGAGTTAAACGCCAGCTTTTATGCCAGTTTGGGCGTTTAACTCCCACTTTTGTGCCAGTTCCGGCGTTTAACGCTGGAATTCCTAAGGGTGACTTTGTACGCCGGTTTGGGCCATCAAACCTTGGGCAAAGTATAAACTATCATATATTGCTGGAAAGCCTAGGATGTCTACTTTCCAACGCCGTTGAGAGCGCGCCAATTGGGCTTCTGTAGCTCCAGAAAATTCACTTCGAGTGCAGGGAGGTCAGAATCCAACAGCATCTGCAGTCCTTTTTGGTCTCTGAATCAGATTTTTGCTCAGGTCCCTCAATTTTAGCCAGAAAATACCTGAAATCACAGAAAAACACACAAACTCATAGTAAAGTCTAGAAAAGTGAATTTTAACTAAAAACTAATAAAAATATACTAAAAACTAACTAGATCATACCAAAAACATACTAAAAATAATGCCAAAAAGCGTACAAATTATCCGCTCATCACGTATGGAGATGCTTTGTCCTTTCCATCTCTCGGCTTTCCTACTGTCTTCATCCAATCCTTCTTACTCCTTTCCATGGCAAGTTGTATGTTGGGCATCACCGTTGTCACTGGCTATAGTCCCGTCCTCTCAGTGAAAATGTTCAACGCGCTCTGTCACAGCACGGCTATTCAGCTGTCGGTTCTCGATCATGTCGGAATAGAATCCAGTGATTCTTTTGCGTCTGTCACTAACGCCTCACAATCGCGAGTTTGAAGCTCGTCCCAGTCATTCAATCCTTGAATCCTACTCAGAATACCACAGACAAGGTTTAGACCTTCCGGATTCTCAAGAATGCCGCCATCAATTCTAGCTTATACCACGAAGATTCCGGTTATGAAATCCAAGAGATATACACTCAATCTAAGGTAGAACGGAGGTGGTTGTCAGGCACACGTTCATAGGTGAGAATGATGATGAGTGTCACGGATCATCACATTCAGCAAGTTGAGGAACAAGTGATATCTTAGAACAAGAATAAGCTGAATTGAATAGAAGAACAATAGTAATTGCATTAATACTCGAGGTACAGCAGAGCTCTACACCTTAATTTATGGTGTCTAGAAACTCCACCGTTGAAAATACATAAGAACAAGGTCTAGGCATGGTCGAGAGGCCAGCCTCCCAAAGAGGGTTCAATCATAAAAACATGATCAAAAGATGAAAATACAATAGTAAAAGGTCCTATTTGTAGAGAACTAGTAGCCTAGGGTTTATAAAGATGAGTAAATGACGTAAAAATCCACTTCTGGGCCCACTTGGTGTGTGCTTGGGCTGAGAATTGAAGCATTTTCATGTAGAGACTTTTCTTGGAGTTAAACGCCAGCGTTTGTGCCAGTTCGGGCGTTTAACTCCCATTTTTGTGCCAGTTCTGGCGTTTTACGCCAGAATTCTTGAGCTGACTTGGAACGCCTGTTTGGGCCATCAAATATCGAGCAAAGTATGGACTATTATACATTGCTGGAAAGCCCAGGATGTCTACTTTCCAACACAATTGAGAGAGCGCTAATTGGACTTTTGTAGCTCTAGAAAATCTACTACGAGTGCAGGGAGGTCAGAATCCAACAGCATCTACAGTCCTTTTCAGCCTCTGAATCAGATTTTTGCTCAGATCCCTCAATTTCAGCCAGAAAATACCTGAAATCATAGAAAAACACACAAACTCATAGTAAAGTCCAGAAAAGTGAATTTTAACTAAAAACTAATAAAAATATAAAAAAACTAACTAAAATATACTAAAAACATACTAAAAATAATGCCAAAAAGCGTATAAATTATCCACTCATCAAATACCCAGCACAGCACGAATCAAGAACGGATCCCCCAGAAATTTCTTGGTCTCAAGATGAGGAGGTTCCCCCCAAATATCTTCCAAAGCAGCAACAAAGGCCTGCTCGACCTCATCTAGCATCTCCCAGGTATACCTACACACAACTACATTTCTCTGGCACTCTAAAGGAAAACGAGGCTCGTCATTCTCATCCAGGAAGAAAGGGCGAGCTCCTTCAACAGCTCGGATCTTGAAAAAGTAATTCTTAAAATCACAGAAAGACTCATCATACATGGGGAAGACTTTATGCCCCTGGACCGACCTAAAAGAAATCCAAGAAGCTTTCTTTTTGGTAGTCCCAGGTTTGGTCAACACAAACAAATACAGAAAAAGAGTCAAAGAGAGCTTAATGCCGAATTCATGACAAACCATCTGAAAAATCTTATTAAAACCCCAAGAATTCGGGTGAAGGTGAGATGGGGCCACGTTACAAGACCACAACAAGTTGGTCTCAAAGGAAGAAAAACGAAGAGTAATATCCATCTGGCTAAAAAAGAAATCATATGCATAGAAGAAAGGATGCTCCCCCTGGGTCAAAGTAGGAAAGCAGACCCGGTCATCAGAGTCAGGTGCCACCAACTCATAGTTGCATTCTTGATTCTCACTACTACATATCCGATGGTGTTTTCTAAGTGCCGCATAGAACTCCGAATTAGCCAGAGATACACATAGCAGCACAAGGGAGTCCAACCAGTCAGACATTCCCTCGCACTAAAACAACTATAACTTCAGCTACAGAGGTCCAAATGATGCGATTCCACTTGCGTTGGAAAGCTAACGGCCGGGGCTTTGATTTGATATATAATTTGCCATAGTGGCCGTATAGATAGGTGACGCGAACGCGTCATCCACACAGATGCATCGCATCTACGAAAATCAGCATGGCAGCATTCGCAAACAACGAATCCTGGGCAATTTCCAGCCCAGTTTCAAGCCCAGAAAACACGGATTAAAGGCTGCAAAGTGGAGGAATTAAGGGGACTTCAGATCATGCTCTCATAATTCATAATTGTAGTTTTAGATGTAGTTTTTAGAGAGAGAGGTTCTCTCCTCTCTCTTAGGATTTAGGTAGGATTTTTAGAAATTAGGATTTAATTCGACTCTTCATCAGGTTCAATATTTATTTATTTTGACTTCTCTTCTACTTTGAGATACTTTAATGCTTTTATTTGTATTTGATTTATGTTGCCCAATTGGCTTATGAACTTTTCCATGTTAGATTTTATTGCTTTGAATGTATTGTTATTTGAGGTATTCCAGATATGGATGATTTTAATTTAGCTTCCAACATTTTTGGTTTGGGTTAAGAAATCAGTAACTCAGGAGTTATCTTAGCTCAACATAATTGATAACTGTTATCTTGCTAACTGAACTGAACTTCAATAATCCCAACCTTTTCTTAGGAAATAAATAGGATTCGAAGGTCAAATTACTATTTTTGTAAAATTCTTTACTAGCAAAAATCCCAACGTCAAAATGGTGCCGTTGCCGGGGAATTGCAAACGTGTGCCTTATTATTGGTTATTGTAAATATTTTTTATGAAGAAAAAAATAAAATAAAATAAAATATATTTTTTCTTTTACTTGTTTATTTGTTTTCTCTCTTCCCTCTTATTTCTGATAGCTATTATGAGTTCTCACCCCTCTCGCTTTGAGTTTGATTCTAATTTTGTTGCAAGGAATGGAAGCTATAACAGGACTATGCATCAAGGTCTAAGCAATCAAAGATGGATGGAGCCACGGAGATCTGATCAACCCTTTAGGCAACAACATCCTCCAAGATATCATGGACAAAGACCATTTTACAATGCATGCTTAACTGATAAATTTGGTAGACCGCCTTGTAGCTACCAACAAGCCCCACCCTGTGCTCAGAGACCATCCTTTCAACACAACCTCAATCCACCATACTCACAAGCTTCTTTTCACCATTCACTACCACATGGTCCTTATCTACCCCAACGCCAATCCAATCACTCCCAAGAACCACCACTCCCCCATACACCATGCCCATATCCATCAAAGCCAGAATCACAGGTTCGCCTCGAAGAATCAATAAACCAATTCAATACAACCCTTCATCAACTGATTTAGGAGATACTGAACCTCCTAGGAAATACAGAGTTATGGAAGACCCCGTCAAGGATGTTACAACTGACGCTAAAGAGGATGTTGCACAACCTCCAATGCGGATATCTTATGAAGAACTAGACAGAATTACCCAAGACACATGTTTCCTTGATGATGATAGTCACCAGTCAAGTCCTCCTAGTGATGAACTTGCACCCGCAAGTGAATTCTTTGAGAGAGAAGAATCTTCCCCAAGTGAATACGAAGATGATGCAGAGGTCGACTTTACTCAACCTCCTATTTATGACTCAAGTGATGAGGAAGATATGGAAGACTTTGACCAGAACATGGCTGGAATGGAAAAGTTTTGCAAGGAAGTGGAGGAATCCACTGAAGACCACAAGGGAGTAGATCTTGCAGAACCACTGGAAACACTGATCCCAAGGACATTACCACCCAATACAGACTTCAAGTGGGTAAAATCCTTGACTCTTATCTTTATTTTTCCACTTGAATATGGTTTACTTGAAACAGATGGCCAGCTTAGAGCTCTTTGCGGCTTTAAGAGGAAAAGGGAAATGGCTTGTACTCAGAGCTGGTGCACAAGGTTCAATAAGGTTCCACACTTCAACCCGAAGCGCACGGATTGGTATCATGCTCAATTGAATGGATCACGGAGAACGTTTGGTCACCATGGTGAGAATCTACTTTTTAAACCGCCCGGATGGAATCATGTAGATCAAGACAGAGGCGGATTTAAAGGCAAAGCTTGGGATCATGGATCCTATCCTGACATTCGTCATCCCGGGAGCCTGAAAATTTGTTTGAAGCTACTCAGAAGCTTTACATGCCTAGTTTAGGACCCCGGAGGCTATTGGCATTCCAAGCATTGGTGGAGATTTCTGGATGAATTTAAACATAAGCCGCCATAACAGGAAGTTCCTCAAATGTCCAACTTAAGGACTTTAACTAAAAGTGCAAGGTGGGAGACAACCCACCATGGTATGATCGTTCCTTTTTCATTTTTATTCAGTTTTATTTGTTTTCAAGTTTTATTTTATCCTTCATTGAACCTGGAATCATACATAGCATTCACATTAAGCATTGCATTCTGCATTTTGCATAAAAAAAAGCACGCACGCGACGCGGCAGCGTCACTGACGCGTCCACGTCACATGTGCGTTGCGAAGAAGAGAAATCGAATAGAGAGTCACGCGAGAGCGTGGCTGGAGGCGTGCCCGTGGCATAAATCGTCCCACGCGGCCGCGTCACTAACGCATCCGCATCATATGAGAATAATGGCCTCCCACGCGACTGTGTGACCCACGCGGCCGCGTGCCCTGATTTTTGACGTAAAAAGGGTGCACAACGAATTATTGTGCGAAAGTGGTGCTGGATTGGTGCAGAACGCACAATTCTACCCACGGAGACGCATGGCTCACGCGTCCGCGTCATTCCCTTCTAAAGCCCACGCACGCGATCGCATGCCCCACGCGATCACGTCACCCAAAATTTGGCAAAAATAACAATTCGAACAGAGAGTTGTGCGAGCGCAAGGCTACCCTCGTGCCAGTAGCATAACCTGAGTCACGCGTCCGCATGACCGACGCGACCGTGTCGATTAATTTAAGCGCCAGTCGCGCGACCGCGTCTGCGTCGCTTGCGCTGCACAACTTTTTCAACGCAGCCAAATATCTTATCTTCTCTTCCCTATACCTAATTCTTTTCCTCCTTTCTTATCTCTTTTCTTCCTTCTTCTTCCTTTTCTTACTTTCTTCTTCTCATCTTTTTCACCTCCATTCTATTTTATTTAATTTATTTGCATACTTTCTTCCATTGCATTTTAATTTTGTGCATCTTTTTATTTTCTTTTCTAAATTTATTAATTTTTCCATTGGTGTTACTTGTTCATATTCAACTGTTGTGTCTTTTCTGGTATTATTTTGGTACTCAGTGACTTGTTTTACACTGTTGGGTAATATTGTTTAAGTCAATGCTATTCTTTTATGATAATTGTATTAATTTTGCATTGAGATGAATTTATATTATCTTGCACTCTCTTTTCCATTGTTGCAAATTTTTGCACTCTTGCTTTGCCATGTACTTCTACTGTTTTCTCACTTGCATGTTGTAGCTACCATGTAATTGAGACCCTTATTATCTGGCATTAACACCCATATTTTATT
>NC_029778.3:58371276-58380378 GCF_000817695.3 Arachis duranensis
ACAAGTCCATCTGCACAATCTTTGGAGAAAGGCATCAGTTAGAGCAGCCCATCCACTTGTACATCTTAGCATGCACCGAGGACGGTGCAATCTTTAAGTGCGGGGAGGTCGACACCGATCTCCATGGGTTAGTACTTTCTTGTCTCAACACTAATGTTTAAATTTTCTTTGTAGCTAGTTGTTGCATTTGCATATTTATTTGATTTTGTGCATATTTTTCCACTTGGTTGAAGAAATATTTTCTTTTTCAAGAAATTTTTATAGTATTTCACTAATTTAAATTGAAAAATTTGTGTTAAACTTGTTTTGAAGTTGTATTTGGAATATGGTTTTTGAGCCAAAGAACACACAACTTGTGAGATTTTGAGCTTATTTATATGGTTACATTATTTAACCATAAATTTTTATTCTTGTGTATTTTCTTCTCTATAATTCTAATCTTTGCTTTGTTCCATTCTATATGTCCAATATTTAACATATTTACATTCTTGCATATGATTGAGGCCATTGTTTGATTCTAGTTCACTTATCCCAAAATTAGCCTACCTTTTACATCACCCTTGTTAGCCCCCTTGAGCCTTTAATTCCCTCTTATTCTATAAACCACAACACTAGCCTTAAGCAGAAAAACAAATTTAAAATCCCAAGTTGAATCCTTGGTTAGCTTAAGATAAAAATTGTGTAATTGTTCAAGTGTGGAAAACCTATTAGGAACATGGATGATAAAAACAAAGGGTGTGAAGTTGAAAAGAATGAAATAATTCAAAATAAAATTTTTGGGAAGCATGCTCATATGAAATCAAAATAAAAATAAATTACCATGTAGATTGATAAAAAAAAATTATTATTAAGTGATTGAATAAGGGGATACAAATAATAATAATAATAATAATAATAATAATAGTAATAATAATAATAATTCCCCAAATGCAAAATAAAGCAATACACATGGGACAAAATTAAAACTAATACATGAGCATGTAACATCAAAAGTGGGAAAAATATGGGAGAATAGATAAAGAAGGTTTGCTTTACAAAGTATGTATGTTAGGTGAGATCTTAGACTAATCAAGGATTCACTTAATTAGCTCACTTAGCCTTATATATACCCTTACCTTTACCTCAGCCCCATTACAACCCTGAAAAGACCTCATAATGTTTGCATTGGTATGCTAAATATTTGTTGATTGATTAGATGAGGAACAAAAGTTTAGAAAGCATGATTAGAGAAGAGTAGAGAGATTGACCCTAGACACTTGAGAGATTTGAGCGCATATACACTACCAGTGAGGGTTCAATGCTTAATTATATGTTCCCTGCTTTCATGAGCTATCTTCTTACAAGCTTACTTGTTTTCACTGTATGATTTGAATTAGTGAAATCTGATTTATGTTTATCTTGGAGAACTTATTTATTTTTAACCAAGTAGGTAGAAACATTTTGCATTTAGTTGCATTCATATGTTGCATCTCATACATTCTATCATTCATCTTCATCTCTTTATAGTTTCTCTTGAGCTTAGCATGAGGACATGCTATTGTTTAAGTGTGGGGAGGTTGATAAACCACTATTTTATGGTTTATCTTATGCTCAACGGAGTGATTTTTATCAACTCTTTACCCACTTATTCATACTATTTGCATGAGTTTACGTTTTCCTTCCGGATTTTGTGATATGATTGAAAACATGCTTCTTTGGTCTTATATTTGTTAATATTAATCATCTTTTATTTCCATTAGATGCCTTGATATGTGTGTTAAGTGATTTCAGGGATTACAGGGCAAGAATGGCTTAGAGGATGGAAAGGAAGCATGCAAAAGTGAAGGAATACAAGAAGTTAAAGAAACTGCAAAGTTGTCAGCCTGACCCTCTCGCACTAAGACAACCATAACTTAAGCTACATAGGTCCAAATGACGCGGTTTCACTTGCGTTGGAAAGCTAATGTCCGGGGCTTCGATTTGATATATAATTAGCCACAGTGTTCGTACAGATAGGTGACGCGAATGCGTCATCCACGCGGACGCATTGCATTTGCGAAAATCAGCGTGGCAGAATTCGCAAACAGCGAATCCTAGGCTATTTCCGGCCCAGTTTCAAGCCCAGAAAACACGGATTAAAGCCTGCAAAGTGGAGGAATGAAGGGGACTTCAGATCATGCTCTCATAATTCATAATTGTAGTTTTAGATGTAGTTTTTAGAGAGGAGAGAACTTAGGATTTAGGTAGGATTTTTAGAAATTAGGATTTAATTCGACTCTTCATCAGGTTCAATATTTATTTATTTTGACTTCTCTTCTACTTTGAGATACTTTAATGCTTTTATTTGTATTTGATTTATGTTGCCCAATTAGCTTATGAACTTTTCCATGTTAGATTTTATTGCTTTGAATGTATTGTTATTTGAGGTATTCCAGATATTGATGATTTTAATTTAGCTTCCTACATTTTTGGTTTTGGTTAAGAAATCAGTAACTCAGGAGTTATCTTAGCTCAACATAATTGATAACTGTTATCTTGCTAATTGAACTGAACTTCAATAATCCCAACCTTTTCTTAGGAAATAAATAGGATTCCAGGTCTAACTAATTAGTCCATTGACTTTCCTTTGCTTTAGCAAGGGTTAACTAAGTGGAATTAAGATTCAACTTTCATTATTATTGATAAGAATAACTAAGTCTGGACTTCCAATTTCTCATACCTTGCCAAAAGTTCGCTTTATAGTATTTATTTATTTTAATTGTCATTTAAATTACTTGTCATACTTTTTCCTTAATTCCAAAACCCACAATTTTTCCTTTTTCATAGCCAATAATAAGAACATACCTCCCTGCAATTCCTTGAGAAGATGACCCGAGGTTTGAATACTCGGTTATCAATTTCAAAGGGGTTTGTTACTTGTGACAACCAAAACGTTTGCACGAAGGGATTTCTGTTGGTTTAGAATCTATATCTACAACGCGACTATTTTTGTAAAATTCTTTACTAGCAAAAATCCCAACGTCAAACTGGTGCCGTTGCCGGGGAATTGCAAACGTGTGCCTTATTATTGGTTATTGTAAATTTTTTTTATGAAGAAAAAAAATAAAATAAAATAAAATATATTTTTTCTTTTACTTGTTTATTTGTTTTCTCTCTTCCCTCTTATTTCTGATAGCTATTATGAGTTCTCACCCCTCTCGCTTTGAGTTTGGTTCTAATTTTGTTGCAAGGAATGGAAGCTATAACAGGACTATGCATCAAGGTCTAAGGAATCAAAGATGGATGGAGCCACGGAGATCTGATCAACCCTTTAGGCAACAACATCCTCCAAGATATCATGGACAAAGACCATTTTACAATGCATGACCAACTGATAAATTTGGTAGACCGCCTTGTAGCTACCAACAAGCCCCACCCTGTGCTCAGAGACCATCCTTTCAACACAACCTCAATCTACCATACTCACAAGCTTCTTTTCACCATTCACTACCACATGGTCCTTATCTACCCCAACGCCAATCCAATCACTCCCAAGAACCACCACTCCCCCATACACCATGCCCATATCCATCAAAGCCAGAATCACAGGTTCGCCTCGAAGAATCAATAAACCAATTCAATACAACCCTTCATCAATTGGAGCAAGCAATAAATCAACTATCTTCCAGACGTTCATCTACTCAACAAACCCCCATGGCTTCATGTGGAGAATCTAATGAAGAATGTATTGTGAAGAAGATACAAGAGACTCCAGTGGACAACATAGAGTATAACTTCGTACTGGAACAAGTCGAGGACGCTGTCATTGTAGAAGAAGAAGAGTTGGTTAATGATTTAGGAGATACTGAACCTCCTAGGAAATACAGAGTTATGGAAGACCCCATTAAGGATGTTACAACTGACGCTAAAGAGGATGTTGCACAACCTCCAATGCGGATATCTTACGAAGAACTACACAGAATTACCCAAGACACATGTTTCCTTGATGATGATAGTCACCAGTCAAGTCCTCCTAGTGATGAACTTGCACCCGCAAGTGAATTCTTTGAGACAGAAGAATCTTCCCCAAGTGAATACGAAGATGATGCAGAGGTCGACTTTACTCAACCTCCTATTTATGACTCAAGTGATGAGGAAGATATGGAAGACTTTGACCAGAACATGGCTGGAATGGAAAAGGTTTGCAAGGAAGTGGAGGAATCCACTAAAGACAACAAGGGAGTAGATCTTGCAGAACCACTGGAAACACTGATCCCAAGGCCATTACCACCCAATACAGACTTCAAGTGGGTAAAATCCTTGACTCTTATCTTTATTTTTCCACTTCAATATGGTTTACTTGAAACAGATGGCCAGCTTAGAGCTCTTTGTGGCTTTAAGAGGAAAAGGGAAATGGCTTGTACTCAGAGCTGGTGCACAAGGTTTAATAAGGTTCCACACTTCAACTCGAAGCGCACGGATTGGTATCATGCTCAATTGAATGGATCACGGAGAACGTTTGGTCACCATGGTGAGAATCTACTTTTTAAACCGCCCGGATGGAATCATGTAGATCAAGACAGAGGTGGATTTAAAGGCAAAGCTTGGGATCATGGATCCTATCCTGACATTCGTCACCCGGGAGCCTGAAAATTTGTTTGAAGCTACTCAGAAGCTTTACATGCCTAGTTTAGGACCCCGGAGGCTATTGGCATTCCAAGCATTGGTGGAGATTTCTGGATGAATTTAAACATAAGCCGCCATAACAGGAAGCTCCTCAAATGTCCAACTTAAGGACTTTAACTAAAAGTGCTAGGTGGGAGACAACCCACCATGGTATGATCGTTCCTTTTTCATTTTTATTCAGTTTTATTTGTTTTCAAGTTTTATTTTATCCTTCATTGAACCTGGAATCATACATAGCATTCACATTAAGCATTGCATTTTGCATTTTGCATAAAAAAAAAGCACGCACGCGACGTGGCAGCATCGCTGACGTGTCTGCGTCACATGTGCGTTGTGAAGAAGAGAAATCGAATAGAGAGTCACGCGAGAGCGTGGCTGGAGGCGTGCCCGTGGCATAAATCGTCCCACGTGGCGGCGTCGCTGACGCATCCGCATCATATGAGAATAATGGCCTCCCACGCGACCGTGTGACCCACGCGGCCGCGTGCCCTATTTTTGATGTAAAAAGGGTGCACAACGAATTATTGTGCAAAAGTGGTGCTGGATTGGTGCTGAACGCACAATTCTACCCACGTGGACGCATGGCTCACGCGTCCGCGTCATTCCCTTCTAAAGCCCACTCACGCGATCGCATGCCCCACGCGATCGCGTCACCCAAAATTTGGCAAAAATAACAATTCGAACAGAGAGTTGTGCGAGTGCAAGGCTGCCCTCGTGCCAGTAGCATAACCTGAGTCACGCGTCCACATGACCGACACAACCGCGTCGATTAATTTAAGCGCCAGTCGCGCGACCGCATCCGCGTCGCTTGCGCCGCACAACTTTTTCAACACAGCTAAATATCTTATCTGCTCTTCCCTATACCTAATTATTTTCCTCCTTTTTTATCTCTTTTCTTCCTTCTTCTTTTTTTTCTTACTTTCTTCTTCTCATCTTTTTCACCTCCATTCTATTTTATTTAATTTATTTGCATACTTTCTTCCATTGCATTTTAATTTTGTGCATCTTTTTATTTTCTTTTCTAAATTTATTAATTTTTCCATTGGTGTTACTTGTTCATATTCAACTGTTGTGTCTTTTCTGGTATTATTTTGGTACTCAGTGACTTGTTTTACACTGTTGGGTAATATTGTTTAAGTCAATGCTATTCTTTTATGATATTTGTATTAATTGTGCATTGAGATGAATTTATATTATCTTGCACTCTCTTTTCCATTGTTGCAAATTTTTGCACTCTTGCTTTGCCATGTACTTCTACTGTTTTCTCACTTGCATGTTGTAGCTACCATGTAATTGAGACCCTTATTATATGGCATTAACACCCATATTTTATTTATTTTCTATCTTTATTTTTGGGTTACTTTTCTTCTTTTCCCTCTTCTTTCAGGATGGCCACCACGAAGGGAGAGGAAAAGCTTCTTAATGGGAAGACAAACAAGTCCACCTGCACAATCTTTTAAGAAAGGCATCAGTTGGAGCAGCCCATCCACTTGTACATCTTAGCATGCACCGAGGAGGTGCAATCTTTAAGTGTGGGGAGGTCGACACCGATCTCCATGGGTTAGTACTTTCTTGTCTCAACACCAATGTTTAAATTTTCTTTGTAGCTAGTTGTTGCATTTTAATATTTATTTGATTTTGTGCATATTTTACCACTTGGTTGAAGAAATATTTTCTTTTTCATACAATTTTTATAGTATTTCACTAATTTAAATTGAAAAATTTGTGTTAAACTTGTTTTGAAGTTGTAATTGGAATATGGTTTTGAGCCAAAGAACACATAACTTGTGAGATTTTGAGCTTATTTATATAGTTACATTATTTAACCATAAATTTTTATTCTTGTGTATTTTCTTCTCTATAATTGTAATCTTTGCTTTGTTCCATTCTATATGTCCAATATTTAATATATTTACATGCTTGCATATGATTGAGGCCATTGTTTGATTCTAGCTCACTTATCCCAAAATTAGCCTACCTTTTACATCACCCTTGTTAGCCCCCTTGAGCCTTTAATTCCCTCTTATTCTATAAACCACAACACTAGCCTTAAGCAGAAAAACAAATTTAAAATCCCAAGTTGAATCCTTGGTTAGCTTAAGATAAAAATTGTGTAATTTTTTAAGTGTGGAAAACCTATTGGGAACATGGATGATAAAAACAAAGGGTGGGAAGTTGAAAAGAATGAAATAATTCAAAATAAAATTTTTGGGAAGCATGCTCATATGAAATCAAAATAAAAATAAATTACCATGTAGATTGATAAAAAAAATTATTATTAAGTGATTGAATAAGGGGATACAAATAATAATAATAATAATAATAATAATAATAATAATAATAATAATAATAATAATAATAATAATAATAATTCCCCAAATGAAAAATAAAGCAATGCACATGGGACAAAATTAAAACTAA
Source organism: Arachis duranensis (assembly GCF_000817695.3). Lineage (NCBI taxonomy): Eukaryota > Viridiplantae > Streptophyta > Magnoliopsida > Fabales > Fabaceae > Arachis > Arachis duranensis. Next base: position 58,378,342 of record NC_029778.3, read on the forward strand.
TACATGAGCATGTAACATCAAAAGTGGGAAAAATATGGGAGAATAGATAAAGAAGCTTTGCTTTACAAAGTATGTATGTTAGGTGAGATCTTAGACTAATCAAGGATTCACTTAATTAGCTCACTTAGCCTTATATATACCCTTTCCTTTACCTCAGCCCCATTACAACCGTGAAAAGACCTCATAATGTTTGCATTGGTATGCTAAATATTTGTTGATTGATTAGATGAGGAACAAAAGTTTAGAAAGCATGATTAGAGAAGAGTAGAGAGATTGACCCTAGACACTTGAGAGATTTGAGCGCATATACACTACCAGTGAGGGTTCAATGCTTAATTATATGTTCCCTGCTTTCATGAGCTATCTTCTTATAAGCTTACTTGTTTTCACTGTATGATTTGAATTAGTGAAATCTGATTTATGTTTGTCTTGGAGAACTTATTTATTTTTAACCAAGTAGGTAGAAACATTTTGCATTTAGTTGCATTCATATGTTGCATCTCATACATTCTATCATTCCTCTTCATCTCTTTATAGTTTCTCTTGAGCTTAGCATGAGGACATGCTATTGTTTAAGTGTGGGGAGGTTGATAAACCATTATTTTATGGTTTATCTTATGCTCAATTGAGTGGTTTTTATCACCTCTTTACTCACTTATTCATACAATTCGCATGTTTTACATTTTCCTTCCTGATTTTGTGCTATGATTGAAAACATGCTTCTTTGATCTTATATTTGCTTATTATTAATCCTCTCTTATTACCATTAGATGACTTGATATGTGTGTTAAGTGATTTCAGGGATTACAGGGCAAGAATGGCTTAGAGGATGGAAAGGAAGCATGCAAAAGTGGAAGGAATACAAGAAGTTAAAGAAACTGCAAAGCTGTCAGCCTGACCCTCTCGCACTAAAACAACCATAACTTGAGTTACAGAGGTTCAAATGACGCGGTTCCACTTGCGTTGGAAAGCTAACGTCCGGGGCTTTGATTTTAATATATAATTTGCTATAGTGGCCAGACAGATAGGCGACGAGGATGCGTCATCCACGCGGACGCGTTGCATCTGCGAAAATCTGCGTGGCAGAATTCGCAAACAGCAAATCCTGGGCTATATCCGGCCCAGTTTCAAGCCCAGAAAACACGGATTAAAGGATGCAAAGTGGAGGAATGAAGGGGACTTTAGATCATGCTCTCATAATTCATAGTTTTAGTTTTAGATGTAGTTTTTAGAGAGAGAGGTTCTCTCCTCTCTCTTAGGATTTAGGTAGGATTTTTAGAAATTAGGATTTAATTCGACTCTTCATCAGGTTCAATATTTATTTATTTTGACTTCTCTTCTACTTTGAGATACTTTAATGCTTTTATTTGTATTTGATTTATGTTGCCTGATGAGCGGATAATTTGTACGCTTTTTGGCATTGTTTTTAGTATGTTTTTAGTATGATCTAGTTAGTTTTTAGTATATTTTTATTAGTTTTTAGTTAAAATTCACTTTTCTGGACTTTACTATGAGTTTGTGTGTTTTTCTGTGATTTCAGGTATTTTCTGGCTGAAATTGAGGGACCTGAGCAAAAATCTGATCCAGAGACTAAAAAGGACTGCAGATGCTGTTGGATTCTGACCTCCCTGCACTCGAAGTGGATTTTCTGAAGCTACAGAAGCCCAATTGGCGCGCTCTCAACGGCGTTGGAAAGTAGACATCCTGGGCTTTCCAGCAATATATGATAGTCCATACTTTGCCCAAGATTTGATGGCCCAAACCGGCGTTCAAAGTCACCCTCAGAAATCCCAGCGTTAAACGCCGGAACTGGCACAAGGATGGGAGTTAAACGCCCAAACTGGCAATAAAGCTGGCGTTTAACTCCAAGAAGAGTCTCCACACGAAAATGCTTCATTGCTCAGCCCAAGCACACACCAAGTGGGCCCGGAAGTGGATTTTTATGTCATTTCTGTAAACCTTAGGCTACTAGTTTTTTATAAATAAGACCTTTTGCTATTGTATTTTCATCTTGGTTCTTCTGGTTCCCTCTCTGGG
>NC_029778.3:58380825-58394227 GCF_000817695.3 Arachis duranensis
CACGCGAAAGAGGAGAAATCGCAGTGACGCGGCCGCATGGCTCACGCGACCGCGCGGATTGGAAAAGCACAAGTGACGCGGAAGCGTGGACGACGCGAACGCGTGGCAGGGAAAAACGTGAATGACGCGTTTGCATGGATGACGCGATCGCGTGACGTGCGCGATCTGCAGAATTACAAAAATCGCTGGCAGAGATTCTGGGCCGCATTTCAACCCAGTTTTTTGGCCCAGAAACACAGATTAAAGTCAGGGAACTTGCAGAGACTCAGGAGGCTCACATAATTCTCTTTTCATAGTTTAGATGTAGTTTTTAGAGAGAGAGAGGCTCTCTCCTCTCTCTTAGAATTTAGGCTTAGGATTTTAGAAATTAGAAATTTATCTCATCTTCACATCAGGTTCAATATTTCTTTATTTTGACTTCTCTTCTACTTTGAGATACTTAAATGCTTTCATTTATACTTGATTTATGTTGCCCAATTGGCTTATGAACTTTTCCATGTTAGATTTTATTGCTTTGAATGTATTGTTATTTGAGGTATTCCAGATATTGATGATTTTAGTTTAGCTTCCTACATTTTTGGTTTTGGTTAAGAAATCAGTAACTCAGGAGTTATCTTAGCTCAACGTAATTGATAACTGTTATCTTGCTAATTGAACTGAACTTCAATAATCCCAACCTTTTCTTAGGAAATAAATAGGATTCCAAGGTCTAACTAATTAGTCCCTTGACTTTCCTTTGCTTTAGCAAGGGTTAACTAAGTGGAATTAAGATTCAACTTTCATTATTATTGATAAGAATAACTAAGTCTAGACTTCCAATTCCTCATACCTTGCCAAAAGTTTGCTTTACAGTATTTATTTATTTTAATTGTCATTTAAATTACTTGTCATACTTCTTCCTTAATTCCAAAACCCCTAATTTTACCTTTTTCATAGCCAATAATAAGAAGATACCTCCCTGCAATTCCTTGAGAAGATGACCCGAGGTTTGAATACTCGGTTATCAATTTCAAAGGGGTTTGTTACTTGTGACAACCAAAACGTTTGCACGAAGAGATTTCTGTTGGTTTAGAATCTATATCTACAACGCAACTATTTTTGTAAAATTCTTTACTAGCAAAAATCCCAACGTCAACGCCTCGACAATATTTTTACGAGAAGACATGGTTAACTAGTCCTACAAGAAGAAAAGAAGATTGGATTACTCAAAAAACACCTCAGACACTAATTGAACAACTCAGGCATAAATGGAGGCAACAAACGAAGGCAACTCACAAAACTAAAGCATATAGGTGTCAGAGAAATTAGGAAAAGCAAGAAAAGGAAACCCCAGGACCCAATCCAAAAGGTTCCAGGGGCATCCTTTGGAGGCAGAAAGAAGATTCAGGGAAGCCTACAAGTCTACATCTTTTCACATCCCAACAAAAGCAAATAAAGTCATCAAAATAAGCGCTGACAGAAATTACAACCTCAGTCCACCCAACAGCAAGAACATGCCAAACGGCCAAACGGAAAAACAAATAAAGGCGCAATATTTTTTCAAAAATCAAATGAATCAGACAACAACGTACAAAAGCCTTAGGAAGCTTCAAACTGCCAAGGGAACATCAGAGAAGAAAAAGCCAGAAAATGCAGCAACAAAATACAGAAAAGCGAAAAGGTTCAAACTTTCCCAAATATACACTCAAACAAAAACCCTACTACACCAGGAAGTAGAACAATGCAAGCAAAAGGAGAAGACGAACCAGCCTGAAAAAGGAGAAGCGCACGGAGAGCAAAGACGAAGAGACCAAGAGTAGTCATCAAAAGCAAGAAGAGCACCCACGATCGCCAAGCAAACGTCACAGAAGGAAATGAGAAAATCACAGAGAAAATAGAAAAGAGAGGAAGAAGGTTACGAAGAAGAGAAACCATTTTTCAAATGCGAAGTTTAAAAATAAAGAGACCCAGAGAAGGCGGAGCATTAAAAGCCCATTAATGAGGGTGTTAAACCCTCGCACGTTTCCAAAGCTAGAGCGTTAAATGCAAAAGCGCGCGCTTTTAAAGAAGCAGAAACGTTCTGCATTCGAAAAAGAGCTCTACAAAGATAAAGTGACAAAATGCTCGAGTTCGGCTTTACTCGAGCAGGCTCAAAGTCCAAGACTCGACCTCCAGATAAAGACCGAGCTCGAGCAGGGGCACTGTTCATACCCTGGGTCGAGCTGTTCGACCCGGGATGTTCGACAGACAAAGCGACCGACCTCTTCAGGTCAGGGCAACCCGACCTCTTTCCAAAGAGCTTGGTCAAGTCACCAAGAAAGCCCAAAGAAGGGCCCAAATAGAGGAACACGCCCCAAATCCTAAGGCAACCCAAGCCTACAGAGAGAAGGGCGGTTCCCTTGAAGATAAAGATGACGTCACTTGAAGATAAGATAAAGATAAGATAAGATAACTAACTTATCTTATCTACGAAGGTCACCCTATGCCATTATAAATACACTGGAACAGCCAGGTATAAATCATACTCTAATTCTACTCAATACCTGCTTAATACCCTTGCTAACTTAAGCATCGGAGGCCCTTGCAGGTACCCGCCACCCTCCGGAGACAAAGGATCAGCGTCATCAACAAGTCCAACGAGTCAGACACAGCGACTCTGACCACCATCATCAGATCGGACTCCGCAGCTCCGACCAGCATAGAAGATCTCGTCCGAGATCGACCTCTAGTTTTAGGTAACCCTCGGAACATAATCCGAGTAAGATGAAAGTGAATCAAGCACTTAAACTAGCAAGCCAAAACAGCATGAAAACAAACAAACAGTAAATAAATCTAATAGAACACTAATCAACAGGGGACATTTGCACTTTCAAATAGCATATTTGAGCAAAAGTCAGTGAGAGAATAATACAACCTCTTGGAGTCCATTTGTTTTCTCTGTGTCATCATCATTGTTGGATTCCATGTCCTTCCTTTGTCCATGATGATGTATCTTTTCTTCCAAGAGATTGAATGACTTCCTACAAAAGATATTGAAAGTTGCTTGTTCCCCAAGCACTTGAGACACAGTTAGCATGCATGTATGCTTGTGTTTCTCTGATCCTAAGTTGGTGTGGGAACACCAAACTTAGTTCCTTGCCTACTTCTATATGCAGCAGAATAAATACATGCATGAAACATCAAGTACTTTTATTAAGAAAGTGGACTATGAACTAGAAAATGGCTGTAAACTAGAGAACAAACTATGACAATCATTAAGTAGTTTTTCTGATTGTTTGGAGCCGATACTAGTCATGCTGAGGGTGCAATGTGTTCTTAATAAAATTTTTGGTAGAACACCAAACTTAGCATCCAACATTCACCCCTAATTATTTTGGTGTGCAATACCAAACTTAGCTCTTTGCAATACAGAGAAATCTACCTAACTTCTTTATTGAAATAACTAAGAAAGAAAAACTGCGGACCTATGGCTGATGACTTTCTTCCTCTTCTTCCAGTTTGTTAAGAGGAATGACCTCAAGGAAGGAGAAGATTCAACTGTTGCTCCTTGTCTTGGTCTCTCCTCAGCAAGCTTTCTTTTGTTAATGGCTTCATTGAGCTTGCTTGCTGGATCAGGGGGAGGATTGCTTGTAGTTGACCTTCTCTTCTTCATGAATATTGTCCTTTGTAGCTTGGTCACAATCCTCTTCTCGATTCTTTTGTTGATTGCCTTTACTTCCTTGAATCCAAGCCTTGGTGGTTGTGTGATTGTTGGAGTGTTCTCTTCATCAAGAGCTTTTTGAATTGATGGTTCATTGAGCTCTCCCTTCCTGTAATTTTCTGCTTCAATTGAGTGTGAATCTCTTTGATTGGCTTCCTCCTCTTCTTTTACAAGATCTTCCATTAAGTATTTTGGGAATGAAGTTTCATGTTCCTCTATCACCTCAATTAGCTTCTGTGAATGTAGAATCCTTGGCTCATGTTCCTCATTTTTCATTACAATTTCACTTGACACAGGGACCTTTTGTTCTTGTTTTTCCACTTCCTCACCCACAAGTTGGTCTTCATCCTCATTGTTTGATGGTTCTAAGTTCCTCCTTGTTTGCTCTAAGGGCCCATTCATCTTCTTGAAGAGGATTTCTTTCCAAGATTGGAATTGTGTGTATCTTTCCACAAGTTGTCTGTGTATTTCAATGGCTTGGCATTGGCTTTCTAAGGGTTCTTTGGACCATTGAAGAGATGAAGGTTGAGAGTAATTTTGGTGACATGGATGTACTGTGGTGAAGTTGTGTTGAGGGGTATGGAATAAGTTGTGTGATTGGTGGGATGAATTGTATGGATCTTGGAGGGAACTTTGTGTTGAGACATAATAATCAAATGATGAAGAACTTTAAAATGAGAAATTGGGACGTGAGGGTGGATGCTCTTCCATTCCTTGGTGATACTCCCAACCACCATTAGAATAATGACTTGAATCATTTTGTGGTGGTAGGAAGTATCTGTTCCGAGGGTTACCTAAAACTGTGGGTCGATCTCGGACGAGATCTTCTGTACTGGTCAGTGCTGTTGTGTCCGACTTAGTGATGGCGCTGATCCTACGTTCCCGGAGGGTGGGGGTACCTGCAAGGGACTCCGATGCTTAAGTTAGCAAGGGTCTTAAGCAGGTATTGAGTAGAATCAGAATATGAGTTATACCTGGGTGCTCCAGTGTATTTATAGTGATGAGGCGTGACCTTTTTAGATAAGATAAGTTAGTTATCTTATCTTATCTTACCTTCTAGGTGGGGTCAGCTTATCTTCATGGGAACCGCCCTTCTCTCTGTAGGCTTGGGCTGCCTTAGGATTTGGGGCGTGTCCTTTTATTTGGGCCCTTCTTTGGGCTTTTCTAGTGACTTGGCCGAGCTCTTTGCAAAGAGGTCGGGTTGTCCTGACCTGAAGAGGTCGGTTGCTTTGTCTGTAGAACATCCTGGGTCGGACTGCTTGATCCAGGGTATGAACAGTGCCCCTGCTCGAGCTCGGTCTTTATCTGGAGGTCGAGTCTTGGTCTTCGAACCCACTTGGGCAAAGCCGAACTCGAGCATTTTGTCGCTTTATCTTTGTAGAGCTCCTTTTTTGAATGTGGAACGTTTCTGCTTCTTTAAGCGCGCGTTTTTGCATTTAGCGCTCTAGCTTTGGAAACGTGCGAGGGTTTAACATCCTCATTAGTGGGCTTTTATCTCTTTATTTTTTAAACTTCACATTTTGAAAAACGGTTTCTCTTCTTCGTAACCTTCTTTCTCTCTTTTCTGTTTTCTCTGTGATTTTCTCATTTCCTTTCTGCGACGTTTGCTTGGCGATCATTTGGTGTTGCTCTTGGAGTGCGATTTTGGTTTCCTTCTTTCTTCACTTTCTTCAGCGCTTCCTCTTTTCCTCAGGTTGGTTCTTTTCCCTACTTCTTTTTAGAATGTGATAAAGTTTTGATTTTGCCTGCATCTATGTTTGGAAAGCTTGAATCTTTTCATATTGCCGTGCTTGACTGCCGCTGTGATGTACGTGTTCTGGTCCTTTAGTGTCTCTAGGGTTTTGCATGTTGTCGCTACTTGAAAAAAGGTTGCTCCTTTAGTGGTTTTAGGTTCTGTTGGTAGTTTCTCTTTTGATGAAGATGATGTTTTCTTGATGATTTCTACTTCGGTTGTTGTTTCTGGTTTTGAAAGGGAAGGATTGTTGCTAGGGTGTGAATCTTGTAAATCTTCTTGGGTTCTTGTATTGTGGTTGCCCCCAAATGGTGCCCCAGGATTTTTAGTGTAAGTCCTGGGGACTCCTTTTGTTGCTTGTAATGTGCTGGGTTGTGTAGTCGAGTTGTTTTTGCTGCTGTCCGAGATGTGTTTTAGTAATCCGATATTCTTTTCTTTATTGTAGGACTAGTTGGTCTTATGGCTTCTCGCAATAATATTATTGAGACGTCTTCCCAAGTCCCTGAGAGCATGGCCGATTGGGTGGATTCCATGGTTCTTCTATGTCTTTCAGTGGTAGATTCTGACTTCTGTAGAGAGCTGTGAAAACACCATAGGGTTTGTGGCAGTGGTGCCCAGGAAGGGAATTACGAGCTGGTAGCGCCTGATTCTAATGAGAGAGTTTATTTTTCTACTTCAGTTGAGGGGGAGCGTCCCTATTTTTATGCTTATGAATACTTCTTTAGTCTGTTGGACATTACTTTTCCTTTTCTGCTTTTGAGACCAACTTGTTGTGGTCTTGTAACATTGCTTTATCCCAATTCGTGGGGTTTTATAAAAATTTTTTAGCTGTTGTGTCAAGAGTTGGGCATCAAGCCTTCTCTAACTCTTTTCCTCTATTTGTTTATTTCGGCCAAGCCTGGGGCCTCTTCAAAAAAGAAAGCTTCTTGGGTATCCTTTAGATCTGCTCAAGGGCACAAAGTCTTTGCCATGTATGATGAATCCTTTAAGGACTTTAAAAACTATTCCTTTAAAGTTCGAGCTGTTGAGGGGGTTTGCCCCTTTTTTCTTGATGAAAATGATGAACCTACTTTTCCTCTTGAGTGGCAAAAGAATGTCATAGTGTCTCGGTATACTTGGGAGATGTTGGATGGGGTGGAACATGCCTTTGTGAGTGTATTGGAGGATATTTGGGGGGAGCCTCCGCATCTGGATACTAAGAAATTTCTGGGGGACCCATCTTTAGTCCGAAAAGTGTTGGGTATTGACTCACGTGTTATTTTATTCTATTTTTACCCCTGTGATCCATGACTTTTGTTTGTTGATTCTGTCTTTTCTATTTTTCAGAAATTTTGAAAAACAACGACTCCATGAAGGCTTTAAAAAAGGCCAGGAAGGCAGCCACTGCACAAAACTTCACGGTCAAGGCGGCTGGTGTTCCGAGGGTTACCTGAAACTGTAGGTTGATCTCAGATAAGATCTTATGTGCTGGTCGGAGCCGACGCGTCTGGCAGGTGTATAGCAGCCGGAGCTGGTGTGTCCGACTTGTGGAATTGAGAATGCTGCTGATCCCTTGTCACCGAAGGGTGGGGGGGTACATGCAAGGGACTCCGATGCTTAAGTTAGCAAGGGTATTAAACAGGTATTGAGTAGAATCAGAGTATGAGTTATACCTGGCTGCTCCAGTGTATTTATAATGGTGAGGAGTGACCTTCTGTGGATAAGATAAGTTAGTTATCTTATCTTACCTTTATCTTCAAGTGAGGTCATCTTATCTTCAATGGAACCGCCCTTCTCTCTGTAGGCTTGGGCTGCCTTAGGATTTGGGGCGTCTTCCTCTATTTGGGCCCTTTTTGGGCTTTCCTGGTGACTTGGCTGAGCTCTTAAGAAAGAGGTCGGGTTGTCCTGACCTGAAGAGGTCGGTCGCTTTGTCTGTCGAACATCCCGGGTCGGACAGCTCGACCCAGGGTATGAACAGTGCCCCTGCTTGAGCTTGGTCTTCTTTTTTGAGGTCGAGTCCTTGACTTCGGTCCTTCTTTGGCGAAGCCGAACTTAAGCATCTTGTCGATTCCTTTGTAACAGTTTTTGAATGTAGAACGTTTCCTCTAAAAGCGCGCGCTTTTATATCGACGCTTTGGGAACGTGCGAGGGTTTAATGCTTTCATTAATTTTAGCATTAATTGCCCCGTTTCCCTTTGGCTTTTTACTTTGATATTGAAAACCCAGAAACGGTTTCTCTCCTTCGCCCTTTTCGTAATTTCTTTTCTCCGCTTCCTTCGCTCTCTATTTTTCGCTTGCGCTTCTACTTTCTTGTGTTGCGGCGTCACTTGGCATTTTTTCTGGAGCTTCTGTTTTCGCCTGGAGTTTTGCAGTTTCGCGTTTCTCCCTGCGACATTGCTCTTGTTCGCGTTCTTTCTTTTGCTTGTGAGAGGGCATTTCCAGATTTCATCTTCCATCTTCAATTTCTTTGAAGCTTGCCGCTCTTTTAGGTTGGTACTAGCTTTCTTGCTTCTTTCGTAGCATCGTCTTCAGTTTTTAGGTAAAGCTTTGATTTTGCATGTCTGAAAGTTTGAATCTTTTCGTGGTCTTGTATTTGCTTGTCACTGTAACATGTTTTTCCTGTCTTTCTTTTGTGCATTCTCTTGGCATTTCCGTCGAGGCTTTCTAGGGTTTTATTGTTGCTTCTGGTTGTTTCCTATCTTTGATGATTTCTACTTGGCGTGCTTTGATTTTTGGGAATGCTTTTTGCTTGGTAGACTGTAATGACTTTTTGTGTTTTTCTTTGATGAAAAATGTTTGCTGTTTTAAATTCTTTCTGAGAAATGCTGGGGTGCAAACTGTAGATCTTGCCTGGAAACTTTGCTTTGTTACTGTTCTGAGGGTTACCTGAAACTGTAGGTCGATCTCGGATGAGATCTTCTGTACTGGTCGGAGCTGTTGTGTCCGACTTGTTGGACTTGGAGGTGGTGCTGATCCTTCGTCCCCGGAGGGTGGGGGGTACCTGCAAGGGACTCCGATGCTTAAGTTAGCAAGGGTATTAAGCAGGTATTAAGTAGAATTAGAGTATGAGTTATACCTGGGTGCTCCAGTGTATTTATAATGGTGAGATGTGGCCTCCTGTGGATAAGATAAGTTAGTTATCTTATCTTATCTTTATCTTATCTTTAAGTGAGGTCATCTTTTTAAGGGAACCGCCCTTATCTCTATGGGCTTGGGCTGTCCTTGGATTTTGGGACGTGTCCCCTCGTTTTGGGCCTGCTTTGGGCTCCTTTGGCGATTTGGGCGAGCTCTTTGAGAAGAGGTCGGATAGTCTGACCTGAAGAGGTCGGTCGGCTTGTCGCTAAACATCCCGGGTCGGACAGCTTGACCCAGGGTATGAACAGTGCCCCTGCTTGAGTTCGATCTTTCCGTGAGATCATGCTTTTCAGAGCTTCGATCTCTTTTGGAAGTCGTGCTCAAGCATCTATCTAGCTTGTTTCTTCATTACTTTGCAATCTTTGTAGATTTTCTAGAGGTTTGGTACTTCACAGTCCAACCTCTTTTGAGTGGTAGTGTGGGTTTTCTACCCTTGCCTTCTGGATCACGCCTTGCTTTTAAGTTTGTGTTGACAACCCTCTGCTTTGGCGAAGCTATCCTTGCGGCTTGATATCCGGCTTTTTTGTGACTTGTCCAACGACTTTTTAGTGTTCTTTATATAGAACCTTTTTTAGTCTCGGATGACGATCATAGCCCTATTTGAGATTGTTCCTTCTTTGAGCGGAGTTGTATCCCTTTTGGCTAAGCATTTTTGAGCCTTAGGTTGTTTTCGAACCTTTATAGCTTTGTTCTTTTTTGAGATCATACTTGCACCTATTCTTTAGCTGACGTCGACCTGTATGACTTTGCCCCTGCTTAAGTTCTGACTTTTCCGTGAGACCGTGCTTTCAGAGTTTCGATCTCTTCAGGGAAGTCGTGCTCAAGCATCCTGACTTTGGTCGATCTTTTGAATAGTTTCTCCTTGTGCGAGTCTGATATTGCCCCTTTTACTTTGTTGAGGGGACTTTTTCAGCCTTCTTCCGACTTGTTTATCTTCGCTGTTCGGGCTTTTTAGCCATAATCCAACAACTTTTTAGGTAGTGTTCCGATGGGGAACCTCTTTATAGTTTGTTTTGGATGACTTTTTAGCTCCGTCTTTGATTTGTGCTTTTGCCTTTTAAGAAGTGTCTTTTTCCAAGACTTCATATTTTTTAGCAAAGCATTTCTGGCCTTCCTCTGGCCGTTGTGAGATGTCTTTGTCCTTTTTTTGTGGATCTTTGTAGAGTGTCGGTACTTTATTGTCCGACCTCTTTTGATCACTTCTGGTTTCATCCACTTTCTGCTTGGTCGAGGTGGTCCTTGGGGCTAATTTGTCCGACGACTTTTTAGTGTTTTCGTAGAACTCTTTTTAGTCATTCTGAACAGTTTTTGATAGCCTTGTCATAGAGCCATGGCTTTTTGGGCAGAGCTATGTCCGTTTTAGCGCACATTTTTCGTTGGTCCGACTTCTTCTTGTCGGTCCAAGCTGTAGCTTTCGTTGGTCCGACTTCTTCGTATCGGTCCAAGATGTAGCTTTCGTTGGTCTGACTTCTTCTTGTCGGTCCAAGCTGTTGCTTTTGTTGGTCTGACTTCTTCTTGTCAGTCCAAGTTGCTATAGCCCTCTTTTTTGGACCTCATTTGGGTCTCTTTCAGGGGTTACTTTTGTAGCTTTATAGTTTGGGCCGACTTCGTCATGTCAGACCCTGTCGAGTTGCTTGGTAATCCTCTTTCTTGGACCTTGTTCAGGTCTCTTTTAGGGATTATCTTTGTAGTTTTATATTTTGGGCCGACTTCGTCATGTCGGGCCCTGTCGAGTTATTTGGTAATCCTCATTCTTGGACTTTGTTCAAGTCTCTTTCAGGGATTACCTTTGTAACTTTTTGTAGGAGTCCGACTTCATCATGTCGGTCTCTTCTGAGTTATGTCTGTAATCCTCTTTCTTGGACCTTTGTCAGGTCTCTTTCAGGGATTACTTTGATAACTTTTTAGTGGTAGGAGTCCGACTTCATCATGTCGGTCTCTTCTGAGTTATGTCTGTAATCCTCTTTCTTGGACCTTTGTCAGGTCTCTTTCAGGGATTACTTTGATAACTTTTTAGTGGTAGGAGTCCGACTTCATCATGTCGGTCTCTTCTGAGTTATTTTTTGTAGTCCTCTTTCTTGGATCTTTGTCAGATCTCTTTCAGGGACTACTTGTATAACTTTTTGTTTTGGGCTGACTTTGTTATGTCAAGCCCTTCTAAGTTAAAGTAATTATCTGTTGCTTTATAATCGGGCGATGAACTCTGCTTTCACTTTCTTGCTGACCTTGTCGAAATCGGGCGATGAATTCTGGTTTCATCTTTCCCGACTTTTATCATGATCGGGCGGTGAATTTGGTTTTCACCCCGCCGACCTTGTTGTGATCCGGCAGTGAAATTTGCGTTTCAGATTAATGCGTCTTGGTATAGCAGTGAATTTTGTTTTCACTTTGTCGAAATCAAAGGATGAATTCGGTTTTCATCGTGGTCGGGCGGTGAAGTTGGTTTTCACCTTGCCGACTTGTCGCAGTCGGGCGTCTTGGTAGGAAACTTTTTAGGGAATCTGCAATATTTTAAACAATAATATAAAGATAAAAGTGTGTACATGTTAGTACTTACCTTTCTAGGTCGGGCAATCTTTTTGGATCTTGGCCTGACGCCCTTTTTAGATTGCAGGCATGCCATGACCTTGGTAGCTCTTGCCCTTCGAGTTCGGACAGTCTGTAGCAACCTTTCCCCAGTTCTTCTAAACAACTTGGTATGGTCCTTTCCAGTTGGCTGCTAGCTTTCTTTCTCCAGGTCGAGTTGTTCCGATATCATTTCGGATTAGGATGAGGTTGTTGTTGGCAAAGCTTCGCTGTACTACCTTCTGATTGTATCTTGAGGCCATTCGACGTTTTAACGCCTCTTCCTTGATCGGAGCTCTCTCTCGGACTCTTGGAAGTAGGTCGAGTTCTTTCCTTTGGATTTGGGAGTTGACCTCTTCATTGTAGAAGATCATTCTGGGGGATCCTTCTTTGATCTCTACTGGGATCATTGCCTCCATTTCGTAAATCAATCGGAAGGGTGATTCCCCCGTGGTGAAGTGTGGAGTTGTCCGATATGCCCATAGTACTTGTGGGAGATCTTCAGCCCAAGCTCCCTTTTGATCTGAAGAACTTTGGTTCTTTCTGCAAAAAGTTTGTGTATTCTCCTTTGAGAAGAATGTGTGCTTTGCTTAGGATTTGGTTGTTGTTCCTGTTTCTTTTCATTGTTGCCTGACTCCCTTTGTACAAAAAGTTCTAGCTTTTGTTTTTGACCTTTTATTTGAGAGGTGTTCAGACTGTTTGGGTATAGATTGTCGGCTTCTCTTCTCTGTGTTCTTGCCCTGTTGTTGCCTCCAAAGGGTGCCCCTGGACTTTCGTGTGAGTCTTGGGGCTTCCCTTTTACTGCTGTATCTGGCACTTGATGTTTTGCTGTTATTGTCCGAGTTGTTTCCATTATTTGTCCGAGTTGTTTGGTAATAACCTCATGGTTGACCTATGTCTTCTTGAAAAAATATTGCTGAGATGTCTACTAAGATCCCGGTCGGCATGTCTGATTGACTGGATTCCATAGTTGTAATGCGTGTTACTGTGGCTAACCCTGAGTACTATGTGCGACTTAGGAGGTTCCTCTGAATTTGTAGGGATAGGGATGAGGAAAAGAATTATGAGCTGGTGTCACCGGACTCTCAGGAGAGGGTTTGTTTTCCTTCCTTGTTGTGGTCTTGTAATGTGGTATGGATGAGGCTTCTGTTATTGCCCCCTGGTTTGGTGTTGGCTAGTTTTGAAAATGCATCAGCTCGGGTATTCTGCTCCCAAGGTATGTGTCAGACTTCATATTCCCCGAAATGTCCGAGCTATTTTCTATTTTTGTCCAGGATCTCCTGAATTGTCCGAGCTGTTCTCTGGTTTTGTCCAGGGTCCCCCAAATTACCCGAGGTATTTTTTGTGGTGGGATCCTCAGCTTGGTTGCTCCCTTCTATTTGTGAGGTGACTACTTGTGAGTCATTGGACATGGTAAGCTCCTACCTTCTTAGCTAGCCTTAAACCAGCGAGTAGTGCCTCGTATTCAGCTTGGTCATTTAGCTTGATTTGGCTTCCTTTATCGCTTTATATAATTACGCCTGCACCACTCCCGGTTTTGTTTGAAGAGTCGTCCATGTAGAGTTTCCATTTTGTAGGATTTCCCAGGGTGTCAGTGTACTCTGTAATAAAGTCGGCCAGATACTGTGATTTGATGGCTGTCTAAGCTTTATGTCGAAGATCGATTTCGGATAACTTGACTGCCCACTATAGAATTCTTCCTGCTAAGTCTGTTTTCTGTAGGATGCCTTCTATGGGTTGGTTGGTCCGAACTTTGATAGTGTGAGCTTGAAAGTATGGGTGGAGTCATCGAGAGGTGAGTATGAGGGCGTAGGCAAACTGCTCTATCTCTTCATAGTTTAGTTCGACCCCTTGTAGAGCCTTGATGATGAGGTAAACGGGTTGTTGCCCACTTTTGTCTTCTTTAACTAGTGATGAAGCTATTGCCAGACTTCCCACTACGAGGTATAATATGAGCTTTTCACTTTCCCTTGGTTGGGTAAGAATGGGTGGTTGCCCCAAGAATTTTCAAAATCTCGGAAGACTTGTTTGCACCCTGTTGTCCTATTCAAACCTCTCTCCCTTCCTTAATATACCTCTTTGAGGTGTCCTTTGCGAGATGATTTAGAGATCCTTCCTCCTGCGAATCCTCCATGAACATGTCTCTTAGGGGTGTGAGGTGGACGTTCAACTCGTTCGACCTCTTTGGTGTGAGACGTTCGACTTGTCTGACCTCTTTGGTGCGAGGTTGACCTTCAACTTGTCCGACCACTTTGGTGTGAGATGGACCTTCAACTTTGTCCGACCTCTTTGGTGTGAGGTGGACCTTCAAC
>NC_029778.3:58395547-58397260 GCF_000817695.3 Arachis duranensis
TAACCATCCTCTAGCCACGGGTTTGAGGTCATGCCTTCTCAGTTGAACCGGCTTCCCTCTTGAATCTCTCTTCCATTGGGCGCCCTCTTCACATATAACTGTGAGGACTTGGTCCAACCTTTGATCAAAGTTGACCCTTCTAGTGTAAGGATGTTCATCTCCTTGCATCATGGGCAAGTTGAATGCCAAACCTTACATTTTCCGGACTAAAATCTAAGTATTTCCCCCGAACCATAGTAAGCCAATTCTTAGGATCCAGGTTCATACTTTGATCATGGTTCTTAGTGATCCATGCATTGGCATAGAACTCTTGAACCATTAAGATTCCGACTTGTTGAATGAGGTTGGTAAGAACTTCCCAACCTCTTCTTCGGATCTCATGTCGGATCTCCGGATATTCACTCTTTTTGAGTGAAAAAGGGACCTCGGAGATCACCTTCTTCAAGGCCACAACTTCACAGAAGTGGTCTTGATGCACCCTTGAGATGAATCTCTCCATCTCCCATGACTCGGAGGTAGAAGCTTTTGCCTTCCCTTTCCTCTTTCCAGAGGTTTCTCCGGCCTTGGATGCCATAAATGGTTATGGAAAAATAAAAAGCAATGCTTTTACCACACCAAACTTAAAAGGTTTGCTCGTCCTCGAGCAAAAGAAGAAAGAAGAGAGTAGAAGAAGAAGAAATAGAGGAGATAAATGTGGCTTTGTGGTTCGGCCAAGGGGAAGAAGTAGTGTTTAGGTTGTGTGAAAATGAAGGAGTGAAGATGGGTTTATATAGGAGTGGGGGGGTAAGGTTCGTCCAAGTGAGGGTGGGTTTGGGTGGGAAAGTGGTTTGAATTTGAATGGTGAGGTAGGTGGGGTTTTATGAAGGATGGATGTGAGTGGTGAAGAGAAAGATGGGATTTGATAGGTGAAGGTTTTTTGGGGAAGAAGTGTTGAGGTGATTGGTGAATGGGTGAAGAAGAGAGAGAGTGGTAGGGTAGTTGGGGATCCTGTGGGGTCCACAGATCCTTAGGTGTCAAGGAAAAGTCATCCCTGCACCAAATGTCATGCAAAAATGCGTTTTGAGCCAATTCTGGCGTTAAACGCCGGGCTGGTGCCCATTTATGGCGTTTAACGCCAGCTTCTTGCCCTTTTCTGGCGTTTAACGCCAGTCTGGTGCCCCTTTCTGGCGTTAAACGCCCAGAATGGTGCCAGACTGGGCGTTAAACACCCAACAGCTAACCTTACTGGCGTTTAAACGCCAGCACGCTCTCCTCCAGGGTGTGCTGTTTTTCTTTCTGTTTTTCATTCTGTTTTTGCTTTTTTTCATTGATTTTGTGACTTCTCATGATCATCAACCTACAAAAAAAATAAAATAACAAAAGAAAATAGATAAAATATAACATTGGGTTGCCTCCCAACAAGCGCTTCTTTAATGTCAGTAGCTTGACAGAGGGCTCTCATGGAGCCTCAGAAATGCTCAGAGAAATGTTGGAACCTCCCAACACCAAACTTAGAGTTTGAATGTGGGGGTTCAACACCAAACTTAGAAGTTGGTTGTGGCCTCCCAACACCAAACTTAGAGTTTGAATGTGGGGGTTCAACACCAAACTTAGAGTTTGGTTGTGGCCTCCCAACACCAAACTTAGAGTTTGACAGTGGGGGCTCTGTTTGGTTCTGTTTTGAGAGAAGCCCTTCATGCTTCCTCTCCATGATGACAGAGGGATATCCTTGAG
>NC_029778.3:58400449-58400614 GCF_000817695.3 Arachis duranensis
GAAAAATACCTAATCTAAGCAACAAGATGAACCTTCAGTTGTCCATACTCGAACAATCCCCGGCAACGGCGCCAAAAACTTAACATGCGAAATTGTGATCACTACTTTTCACAAATCAATTAATCCCCGGTGATGAACCCAAAAACTTGGTGTTCAATACCATGG
>NC_029778.3:58401451-58401606 GCF_000817695.3 Arachis duranensis
GCCATCAATTCTAGCCTATACCACGAAGACTCTGATCTCACGGAATGGCTGGCTCGTTTGTCAGGCGAGCGCTCGGTTGTCAGGCGATCAACCATGCATCGTGTATCAGGAATCCAAGAGATATTCACCCAATCTAAGGTAGAACGGAGGTGGTT
>NC_029778.3:58401717-58402284 GCF_000817695.3 Arachis duranensis
AAGGTCTAGGCATGGCCGTGAGGCCAGCCTCCCAGTGATCTAAGAACTAGATGTCCAAAGATGATCTGAAGATCTAAATTGATCCAAAGATGAAAATACAATAGCAAAAGGTTCTATTTATAGACAACTAGTAGCTTAGGGTTTACATAGATGAGTAAATGACATAAAAATCCACTTCCGGGCCCACTTGGTGTGTGCTTGGGCTGAGCATTGAAGCATTTTCGTGTAGAGACTCTTCTTGGAGTTAAACGCCAGCTTTTGTGCCAGTTTGGGCGTTTAACTCCCACTTTGCTGCCAATTCCGGCGTTTAACGCTGGGATTTCTGAGGGTGACTTTGTACGCCGGTTTGGGCCATCAAATCTTGGGCAAAGTATGGACTATCATATATTGCTGGAAAGCCCAGGATGTCTACTTTCCAACGCCGTTGAGGGCGACCCAATTGGGCTTCTGTAGCTCCAGAAAATCCACTTTGAGTGCAGGGAGGTCAGAATCCAACAGCATCTGCAGTCCTTTTCTGTCTCTGAATCAGATTTTTGCTCAGGTCCCTCAATTTCAGCCAAAAAATAC
>NC_029778.3:58402366-58405320 GCF_000817695.3 Arachis duranensis
ACGCTCATCATTGACCTATGTCTTCTTGAAAAAATATTGCTGAGATGTCTACTAAGATCTCGGTCGGCATGTCTGATTGACTGGATTCCATAGTTGTAATACGTGTTACTGTGGCTGACCCTGAGTACTGTGTGTGACTTAGGAGGTTCCTCTGAATTTGTAGGGATAGAGATGAGGAAAAGAATTATGAGCTGGTGTCACCGGACTCTCAGGAGAGGGTTTGTTTTCCTTCCTTGTTGTGGTCTTGTAATGTGGTATGGATGAGGCTTCTGTTATTGCCCCCTAGTTTGGTGTTGGCTAGTTTTGAAAATGCATCAGCTCGGGCATTCTGCTCCCGGGGTATGTGTCAGACTTCATATTCCCCGAAATGTCCGAGCTGTTTTCTATTTTTGTCCAGGGTCCCCTGAATCGTCTGAGCTGTTCTCTGGTTTTGTCCAGGGTCCCCCAAATTACCCGAGGTATTTTTTGTGGTGGGATCCTCAGCTTGGTTGCTCCCTTCTATTTGTGAGGTGACTACTTGTGAGTCATTAGACATGGTAAGCTCCTACCTTCTTAGCTAGCCTTAAACCAGCCAGTAGTGCCTCGTATTCAGCTTGGTCATTTGGCTTGATTTGGCTTCCCTGATCACTTTTCTATAATTACACCTGCACCACTCGCAGTTTTGTTTGAAGAGTCATCCATGTAGAGTTTCTATTTTGTAGGAGTTCCCGAGGTGTCAGTGTACTCTGTAATGAAGTCGGCCAAATACTATGATTTGATGGCTGTCTGAGCTTTATGTCGAAGATCGATTTTGACTGCCCACTGTAGAATTCTTCCTGCTAAGTCTGTTTTCTTGTAGGATGCCTTCGATGGGCTGGTTGGTCCGAACTCTGATAGTGTGAGTTTGAAAGTATGGGTGGAGTCATCGAGAGGTGAGTATGGGGACGTAGGCAAACTGCTCTATCTCTTGATAGTTTAGTTCGGCCCCTTGTAGGGCCTTGATGATGAAGTAGACGGATTGTTGCCCACTTTTGTCTTCTTTAACTAGTGATGAGGCTATTGCCAGACTTCCCACTACGAGATATAATATGAGCTTTTCACTTTCCCTTGGTTAGGTAAGAATGGGTGGTTGCCCCAAGAATTTTCAAAATCCCGGAAGGCTTGTTTGCACCCCGTAGTCCTATTCAAACATCTCTCCCTTCCTTAATATACCTCTTTGAGGTGTCCTTTGCGGGATGATTTAGAGATCCTTCCTCCTGCGAATCCTCCATGAACATGTCTCTCAGGGGTGTGAGGTGGGCGTTCAACTTGTTCGACCTCTTTGGTGTGAGACGTTCGACTTGTCCGACCTCTTTGGTGTGAGGTTGACCTTCGACTTGTCCGACCTCTTTGGTGTGAGGTAGACCTTCTACTTGTCCGACCTCTTTGGTGTGAGGTGGACCTTCAACGCGTCCGACCTCTTTGGTGTGAGGAACATGTCCGACCTCTTTGGTGTGAGGTGGACCTTCTACTTTGTCCGACCTCTTTGGTGTGAGGTGGACCTTCAACGCGTCCGACCTCTTTTATTTTTGATTGGGCGAGTTGATGGGATCTTCTCAGTGTTGCATATTTCTCGGTAGTTATCCACAACAGACACCCGAAGGGGGGTGTAATTGTGGTATTTTCTAGGCTTATCTCCATGTTGATATTCTTTTTTCTTGGACTCTTTATCCTTATCCCGAGAGGAGTAGGAATGTTCGGTTTTTGAGATCTCTCCTAGTCGAGAGTTTTCCTCCATGTTGATGTACTTCTCTGCCCGTTCCTGTACCTCGTTCCGAGATGTTTGGGTGCTTCTTGGATATTGAGTGGCTAAAAGGTCCTTCTCGTAGACCATTGATGAGACCCTTGATAGCTGCTTCTGTTGGCAGACTTTGTATGTCCAGACATGTTTTGTTAAATCATTCCATGTAATTGCGAAGGCTCTCTCGATCTCCTTGCTTGATCCCTAATAAGCTTGATGCGTGTTTGGCTTTGTCTTCTGGATGGAGAATAACGGATTGTATCTAAGGCCTTCGTGAGATACATCCTGCTTCTGAAATTTCTAAGATGATAGCTTGGATCTTGATGTGCCGTCGTACGGAGTCATGTTTGGGAGCTTTGAAGTCCTTTGAGACCTTTAGCTTTCATGATCTCTTTGGTGAATGGGTCTTGATCTTTGTGGGGGCTATCTTCGTGACTGGATCAAGCCATCTCGGTTTTGAGATCAGCTTCGAGTTTTAAGAGCTTATCTTTTAACTCTCGGCGTCGCCTAGTTTCCCTTCAGAGGTCCTTCTTGGCTTCCCGTTGATGCTCGTCTTCTTTTTCGAGTTGTTGGAGGCGGTTTTGTTGAGCTTGTAGTGCTTCCATGATTTCTGTGTTTGCAGGTTACTTATCTCCCTCGTTTTGGGGTGTGCTTTTGGGGGTGGCGTCCGCGTTTTTATGCGGCATTCTATCCTCTAGATCTAAATTGTGGTCGTTGTCATGGTTGTCCACCATGGTGGTGGGATGATGGTGCACGAAATTGTGATCACTACTATTCACAACTCAATTAATTCCCGGTGATGAACCCAAAAACTTGATGTTCAATACCATGGCATAAACACAACTTCGCACAACTAACTAGCAAGTGTACTGGGTCGTCCAAGTAATAAACCTTACGCGAGTAAGGGTCGATCCCACAGAGATTGTTGGTATGAAGCAAGCTATGGTCACCTTGTAAATCTTAGTCAGGCAAACTCAAATGGGTATAAGTGATATACGAATAAAACATAAAGATAAAGATAGAGATACTTATGTAATTCATTGGTAGGAATTTCAGATAAGCGTATGAAGATGCTTGGTCCCTTCCGTCTCTCTGCTTTCCTACTGTCTTCATCCAATCCTTCTTACTCCTTTCCATGGCAAGCTGTATGCAAGGGTTTCACCGTTGTTAGTGGCTACCTCCCATCCTCTCAGTG
>NC_029778.3:58405950-58414682 GCF_000817695.3 Arachis duranensis
TTTTGTGCCAGTTTGGGCGTTTAACTCCCATTTGGGTGCCAGTTCCGGCGTTTAACGCTGGAATTCCTGAGGGTGACTTTGAACGCCGGTTTGGGCCATCAAATCTTAGTCAAAGTATGGACTATCATATATTGCTGGAAAGCCCAGGATGTCTACTTTCCAACGCCGTTGAGAGTGCGCCAATTGGGCCTCTGTTGCTCCAGAAAATCTACTTCGAGTACAGGGAGGTCAGAATCCAACAGCATCTGCAGTCCTTTTTAGTCTCTGAATCAGATTTTTGCTCAGGTCCCTCAATTTCAGCCAGAAAATACCTGAAATCACAGAAAAACACACAAACTCATAGTAAAGTCCAGAAAAGTGAATTTTAACTAAAAACTAAAAAAATATACTAAAAACTAACTCAAACATACTGAAAACATACTAAAAACAATGCCAAAAAGCGTACAAATTATCCGCTCATCAGATGACTTCCAGGTTTCCCGGCAATGGCGCCAATGTTCCGAGGGTTACCTGAAACTGTAGGTCGATCTCGGACAAGATCTTCTGTACTGGTCGGAGCTGTTGTGTCCGACTTGTTGGACTTGGAGGTGGTGCTAATCCTTCGTCCCCGGAGGGTGGGGGGTACCTGCAAGGGACTCCGATGCTTAAGTTAGCAAGGGTATTAAGCAAGTATTGAGTAGAATTAGAGTATGAGTTATACCTGGGTGCTCCAGTGTATTTATAATGGTGAGATGTGGTCTCCTGTGGATAAGATAAGTTAGTTATCTTATCTTATCTTTATCTTATCTTTAAGTGAGGTCATCTTTTTAGGGGAACCGCCCTTATCTCTATGGGCTTGGGCTGCCCTTGGATTTTGGGACGTGTCCCCTCGTTTTGGGCCTGCTTTGGGCTCCTTTGGTGATTTGGCCGAGCTCTTTGAGAAGAGGTCGGGCATTTGGTCGAGCTCTTTGAGAAGAGGTCGGATAGTCTGACCTGAAGAGGTCGGTCGGCTTGTCGCTAAACATCCCGGGTCGGACAGCTTGACCCAGGGTATGAATAGTTACTGCCTCCAAAGGATGCCCCAGGACTTTGGTTTGAGTCTTGGGGTTTTCCTTTTCTTGTTTCTTCGCCTGTATCGTATTGACCGAGTTGTTTGCTCCCTTTGTCTGGGATGTTTTTAGTAACCCCATCTTCTTTTCTTACTTGTAGGATTAGTTGGCCTCATGTCTTCTCGCAATAACATTGTAGAGATGTCTTCCAGAGTTCCCGAGGGGATGTCCAATTGGCTGGACTCCCTTGTTTTGTTGTGTGTTTCTGTTGTGGATGATGAATTTTGCACAGAGTTGAGGAAACGCCATAGGATTTGTGGTAACAATACCCGTGAGGAGGATTACGAGCTTGTTGCTCCTGATTCTGATGAGAGAGTTTGTTTTCCGACTTCCATTGAGAAGGAGCGTCCCTTCTTCTATGCCTATGAATACTTCTTCAGTCAGTTGAACGTTACTTTTCCTTTTACTGCTTTCAAGACTAACTTGTTGTGGTCGTGTAATATTGCCCCATCCCAGCTTCACCCAAATTCCTGGGGTTTTATTAAAATTTTTCAACTTCTCTACCGAGAATTAGATGTAATACCCTCTCAGACTCTTTTCCTTTATTTGTTTATTTCCGCCAAGCCTGGCGGTTCTTCAAAAAAGAAAGCTTCCTGGGTTTCCTTCAGGTCCGCCCAGGGCCATAAAGTTTTTGCTATGTATGATGAGTCCTTTAAGGACTTCAAGAATTACTTCTTTAAGGTTCGTGCTGTCGAGGGGACCCGCCCCTTTTTTCTTGATGAAAATGATGAGCCTTCTTTCCCTCTAGAGTGGCAGAGGGATGTGAGAGTGTCTCGCTATACCTGGGAGATGCTTGATGATGTTGAGCGTGCCTTTGTTGTTGTTCTTGAGGATCTATGGGGGAAACCACCCTATCTTGATACAAAAAGGTTTTTGAATGACCCATCCTTGGTTCGGACTATTTTGGGTGCTTGTCTAACTTGTTTCTATACTTGTTTCTTAATTTTTCCTTCCTCTTATTGAGATTGTAACTCTTTGCTGTGGCTAATTCTGTATTTGCAGAGATGTCAAAGAACAATGACCCATGAGGGCCTTTAAAAAGGCGAAGAAGGCAACTGCTGCTCTGAACATCTCGGCCAAGGTGGCCGAAGAGGGATCTTCTCAAGCCCCCGTGAGGCCTCCTGTGCCGAGTTCTCCCGGGCCGAGGAAAGCAATTCCTACTCCTCGGTTTCGTCAGGTCGATCCTCCACAGACTTCTGTCGCTGCTTCTGGTGCTCCTTCTAGTAAGAAGCAAAAAACAACTGAGCCTTTCAACCTTGATGCTCCCAACTTTGATCCGATCGAGTTTGTAGATCAACAAATCGGTCCTTATAGTGCCCTCTCTATGGATGACGTATCACTTCTTCATCATTTTGATTATGTAACTCGAAGTGGTATTAAGTTGGCACACATGGGAGCGGCCCTGTATCGAACTGCTCAAAGTCTTCCTCTTCATACCACCAAAGCTTTTATGGAGGAGGCCAAATGGGAGTTTGATCGGATAAAAGGCTTGAAGGAGGAGCTCGAAGTGAAGGTGGCCAAGTTGGAAAAAGATCTGGCGAATAAGAAGGCGAGTTCCCTCTCTTTGGCTGCCTCTATGAGGCTGGCTGAGGACACGGCACTGAGGCATAAGGATAGCTATGTCACATCTTATCGGGAGGGAATGCATCTAAAGGAGGAGTTGGAGAACGTCAGAGCTTCAAGGTCATCTTGTTGACAGTGTAACTGCTGCCTACGAGAACCTGAAGGAGTAGGTTCGAGTTATTGCTCCTAAGGCCGACCTTACTCTCTTCAGCCTGGACAATGTTGTGAGGGATGGTAAGATTGTCCCTGATGACCAGGATGATGATGATGCTGACCCTCCCCCAGTGCCTTCAGTCAAAGTGTCGACCTCCTCGGTTCCTCCCGTTACGTCTGATCCGGATTGCCAGATTCTGAACCGGGATGATGGAACTGTAGATGCTGTGCCTATTCAGACATGCCCTCCTTCTCCCCGTACTGATGCTGCCGGGAAGGCTCCACATTTGTGGGCCTCCTTTTTTAAGTATTTGTGTAAATAGCCCGGTTTGTGGGCTTTGAACTCTTTTTTGTAAATGATGTTTTGTTGACTGTTGATACTCCAGTTGCTACTTTTAGCAACTTGATTTTAAAAAACAAAATGGTTTCTCTTGCTCTTGGGGTTGGCTTCAAGCGGCCTGTTGAGTCTTTGTTTTATGGTAACTGCGATATGCTTGCTTGTAGCTTTCTTTAGCATTTACCTGGAATTTTCATCGTTGTTTTTTATCCATCCTCTTTTGATTGCTTTTGTGGCGAAGTCGAGGTCTATCGGGTCGAGTTATCTCCCCTCTGTTGGTTGATTTTCTCAATTGATCTTTTTCGAGCAACCCCTTGGGATTACTTTTTATAACTTTTCATAGCTTTAGTCCGACTTCTTCATGTTGGTCCCCGTTTCGCTACTATGTGATCCTTTTTCTTAGATCTTGTTCAGATCTCTTTTGAGGTTTTACCTTTTGTAACTTTATCTTTTTCGGGCAGACTTTGTCATGTCGGACGTCGTTGAGTTACTCGATAATCCTCTTTCTTGGACCTTTGTTCAGGTCTTTTTCAGGGATTTATCTTTTGTAACTTTATCTTTCCGGGTCGACTTTGTCACGTCGGGCTCTGTCGAGTTATTTGATAATCCTCTTTCTTGGACCTTGTTCAGGTCTCTTTCAGGGATTATTCTTGTTTTGTAAGAGTCGATCTCTTTTAAGTTGTTTTTGTAATCCTCTTTCTTGGACCTTTGTTAGGTCTCTTTCAGGGATTACTTTTACAACTTGTCTTGTAGGAGACCGACTTCGTTAGGTCGATCTTTTCTAAGTTGTTTTATAATCCTCTTTCTTGGACCTTTGATAGGTCTCTTTCAGGGATTACTTTTACAACTTGTTTTGTAGGAGACCGACTTCGTTAGGTCGATCTCTTCTAAGTTATTTTTGTAATCCTCTTTCTTGGACCTTTGTTAGGTTTCTTTCAGGGATTACTTTTACAACTTGTCTTGTAGGAGACCGACTTCATTAGGTCGATCTCTTCTAAATTGTTTCTGTAATCCTCTTTCTTGGACCTTTGTTAGGTCTCTTTCAGGGATTACTATTACAACTTGTCTTATGAGAGACCGACTTCGTTAGGTCGATCTCTTCTAAGTTGTTTTTGTAATCCTCTTTCTTGGACCTTTGTTAGGTCTTTTTCAGGGATTACTTTAACAACTTGTCTTGTAGGAGACCGACTTCGTTAGGTCAATCTCTTCTAAGTTATAGCAATTTCTCTTTAATAGGGTTGGCCAGACCTCTTTCTAGGGATTTGCTGATAACTTGGGTTGACTTGGTCCGACTTTTTAGTGTCGGCCAGTCTTTTTAAGTTATTATATAACAATCCATAAGACCTTGTCAGGTTCTTTTTGGGATCACTTTCGATAACTTCTTGCATTATTCTTGTGTTCATCTTTGCCGATTTGTAGATGGTGGTTTTTGTCCTGGTTTAATCGACCTTTAGGTGAATCGCATTTTCACCTTTGTCAGTCGATCATTCCTATCGAGATCGTACAGTGAATCTTTTCTTTACTTTCTGTTTGATCCGTTGCTTTATAATCGGACGATGAATGCTTCAGATTAATGCATCTTGGGAATTTGTAGAATATCTGAAATGTATTTTATTTAAAGAAAGTGCAAATATATACAGGCGGGAGTATTTCATACCCTTAAGTCGGATTAAATCTCAATCTTGACACCTCATTAAAAAACCTTTTCAGGAAAAAGAGTGCATCTTGTGATGAGATCTTTTACCTTTCCTAACTATAGTACCTTCTTAGGTTACAGGTGTGCCATGATCTGGGGAGTTCTCGTCCCTCGAGTTCGGACAGTCTGTAGTAGCCCTTCCCAAGTACTTCTGTGACTCGGTAGGGTCCTTTCCAGTTGGCTGCCAGTTTTCCTTCTCCGGGTCGAGTTGTTCCAATATCATTTCGGATTAAGATGAGATCATTCTCAGCGAAACCTCTTGGCACTACCTTTTGATTATACCTGGAAGCCATTCGCCGCTTTAGTGCTTCTTCTTTGATCCAAGCTTTTTCTTGGATTTCCGGAAGTAGGTCAAGCTCTTCTCTTTGAAGTTGAGAATTGGTTTGTTCATTGTAGTGGACTACTCAGGGAGACCCTTCCTTGACTTCTATTGGAATCATTGCCTCCACTCCGTATGCTAATCAAAATAGTGATTCTTTCGTAGTAGAATGGGGGGTTGTTCGATACGCCCATAGGACTTGTGGAAGTTCCTCGGCTCAAGCCCCCTTTGCTTCTTGCAGTCTCCATTTCAGCCCAGCCAATATGACTTTGTTGGCCGCTTCGGCTTGTTCATTGGCTTGGGGATGCTCGACGGAGGTGAACTGGTGTTTTATATTCAAGTCGGCCACTAGTTTTCTAAAGCCTGCATCTGTGAATTGGGTGCCATTGTTTGTGGTGATGGAGTATGGGACCCCGAACCTTGTAATGATGTTCCTATATAGGAATTTTCGGCTTCTTTGAGCAGTGGCGTTGGCTAGAGGTTCTTCCTCGATCCATTTCGTGAAATAGTCTACCCCTACTATGAGGAATTTTACTTGTCCCGATCCCTGTGAAAAAGGCCCGAGAAGATCGAGTCCCCATTTTGCAAATGGCCAGGGTGAGGACACGCTGATGAGTTTTTCCGGTGGGGCGATGTGAAAGTTGGCATGCTTCTGACATGGTGGACATGTCTTTACAAATTTTGTAGCTTCCCTTTGTAGAGTTGGTCAATAGAATCCCACCCGGAGTACCTTTTTGGTGAGAGCTTGCGCTCCAAGATGATTGCCGCAAATGCCACTGTGTACTTCCTCCAAGACTTCCTTTGCGTTGGAAGTCGGAATGCACTTTAACAATGGTATTGAGATCCCTCTTTTGTACAATGTGTTATTTATGATAGTGTAGTACTGTGCCTCCCTTTTTAACATCTTTGCCTCTTTTTCATCTGTAAGGAGAGTTTCTGTTTTGAGGTAATTAATTATGGGGGTCATCCACCCTTGATCCCGACCTGTTATGGCTAGGACTTTTTCTTTTTCCAATATTGATGGGTTCTGCAGTACTTCCTGGATGAGGCTTTTATTGTTGCCCCCTAGTTTGGTGCTGGCTAGTTTTGAGAGTGCGTCAGCTCAGGCGTTCTACTCGCGGGGTATGTGGCAGATCCTATATTCCTTGAGTTGTCTGAGCTGTTCCTTGGTTTTATCCAAATATTTTTTCATAGTAGGATCTTTGGCTTGGTAGCTCCCTGTTATTTTTGAGGTAACGACTTGTGAGTCGCTGTAGATGTTGAGTTTCTGAGCTCCAACTTCTCTAGCCAGCTTCAAGCCAGCTAATAACGCTTCGTATTTTGCCTGGTTATTTGAGGCCGGGAATCCGAATTTGAGGGAAAGCTCAAGTTGGGTTCCTTGGTTTCTTTCGATTATCACACCTGCACCACTTCCGACTTTATTCGAGGAGCTGTCCACGTATATATTCCACTCTATGGGGATCTCCGGGGTGTCTGTAAATTCTGCAATGAAGTTGGGTAGGTATTGTGATTTAATGGCTGTCCGCGCTTCGTATTGGAGGTCAAACTCGGACAACTCGATTGCCCATTGTAGGGTTCTTCCTGCTAGATCTGTTTTCTGCAATATCCCCTTTATTGGCTGGTTGGTCCGAACCTTAATGGTATGCGCTTGGAAGTACGGGCGAAGTCGTCGGGATGTGAGTATGAGAGCGTAGGCAAACTTTTCTATTTTCTGGTAGTTCAGCTCTGACCCTTGTAGTGCTTTACTAATGAAGTAGGCGGGTTGTTTCCCATCCTCGTCTTCTCTAATTAGTGCTGAGGCTATTGCTCGACTTCCTACTGCGAGGTACAATATGAGCGGTTCCCCTTCTCGTGGTCGAGATAGGATAGGTGGCCGTCCCAAGAATTCTTTGAAGTCTTGGAAGGCTTGTTCACATTCCGTTGTCCACTCAAAGTTCTTTCCCTTCCTTAAAGTAGCGTAGAAAGGGAGGGATCTTATCGCTGACCCTGCTAGGAATCTGGATAAGGTTGCCAGTCTCCCATTGAGTTATTGTACCTCTTTGATGCAGGTTGGGCTCTTTATGTTGAGTATGGCCTGACATTTATCTGGATTTGCCTCGATTCCTCTTTGTGTGAGCATAAAGCCCAAGAACTTATCTGCTTCCAATGCGAAGGTGTATTTAGCCGGGTTAAGTCGCACGCCATGCTTCCGTATGGTGTTGAATACTTAAACCAAGTCGGACAGTAATGTTTCTTCACCTTATGTCTTTATCAACATGTCATCCACGTAGACTTCCATGATTTTTATGATGTGGTCTGAGAAGATCTTATTCATTAGCCTTTGATAAGTAGTTCCCGCGTTCTTAAGGCCGAAAGGCATTACGATGTAACAATAGTTTGCTTTGGGTGTCATAAACGAGGTTTTTTCTTGATCCAGTGGATACATTGGGATCTGGTTGTACCCCGAGTATGCGTCCATAAACGAGAGATACTTATATCCCGATGAGGCATCTACTAGAGCGTCAATGCTTGGAAGTGGATAAGGGTCTTTTAGGCAGGCTTTGTTGAGGCCAGTGTAGTCGGTGCACATTTGCCACTTCCCATTTGACTTTCTCACCAAGACGACATTTGCTAGCCAAAGTGGGTACTTAACTTCTCTTATGAACCCTGCCTCTAATAGTGCTTGCACCTATTCTGCTACAACCTGAGACCATTCTGGCCTGAGTTTTCTTCGTCTTTGTTGTACCGGCCGGGATCCCAGATAGATTGCCAACTTGTGGCTCATCAGTTCGGGATCTATGCCTGGTGATGAGCGGATAATTTATACGCTTTTTGGCATTGTTTTTAGTATGTTTTTAGTATGATCTAGTTAGTTTTTAGTATATTTTTATTAGTTTTTAGTTAAAATTCATTTTTCTGGACTTTACTATGAGTTTGTGTGTTTTTCTGTGATTTCAGGTATTTTCTGGCTGAAATTGAGGGCCCTGAGCAAAAATCTGATTCAGAGACTGAAAAGGACTGCAGATGCTGTTGGATTCTGACCTCCCTGCACTCGAAGTGGATTTTCTGGAGCTACAGAAGCCCAATTGGCGCGCTCTCAACGGCATTGGAAATTAGACATCCTGGGCTTTCCAGAAATGTATAATAATCCATACTTTGCCCAAGATTTGATGGCCCAAACCGGCGTGGCAAATCAGCCTCAGAATTTCCAGCGTTTAACGCTGGAACTGGCATAAAACTTGGAGTTAAACGCCCAAACTGGCATGAAAGCTGGCGTTTAACTCCAGAAAAAGTCTCTACAGATGAAAGCTTCAATGCTCAGCCCAAGCACACACTAAGTGGACCCAGAAGTGGATTTTTACCTCATTTACTCATTTCTGTACACCCTAGGTTACTAGTTTACTATTAATAGGATCTTTTGACATTGTATCTGCACCTCATGACACTTTACACGTTTTTTTGTGTACTTCTTACGGCATGAGTCTCTAAACCCCATGGTTGGGGGTGGGGAGCTCTGCTGTGTCTTGATGGATTAATGCAATTACTACTGTTTCTTATTCAATCATGCTTGCTTCTATTCTAAGATATTACTTGTTC
>NC_029778.3:58415921-58417333 GCF_000817695.3 Arachis duranensis
AAATCTTTTTCATAAATTTTTTTCAATCATATCTTTTTAATTGCTAACCTCAAAATCTTTTTGATTAACTAATTGATTCAGTTTTCAATTTACTTTGATCTTATTTCCTTTTAATTTTCGAAATTTTTTTTATTTTCCTTTTTGTTTTATTTTATTTTTTTCGGTTAATTCAAAAAAAAAAAACAAAATTTATCTAACTGCAATCCATATCATCCATCATGGACATAAGTGGGATTGAACAGTCCAGAAGGACTCTGGGGTCATATGCTAACCCCATTACAGCTGCATATGGGAGTAGCATCTGTACACCTCCCATCAAAGCAAGCAGCTTTGAGCTAAATCCTCAACTTATTATCATAGTGCAGCAAAATTGCCAGTATTCCGGTCTTCCACAGGAAGAGCCTACTGAGTTTCTGGCATAGTTCTTATAAATTGCTGACACAGTACGTGATAAAGAGGTAGATCAGGATGTCTACAGATTATTACTGTTTCCATTTGCTGTAAAAGATCAAGCTAAGAGGTGGTTGAATAACCAACCTACAGCAAGCATAAGGAAATGGAAACAGTTATCAGACAAATTCCTGAATCACTTTTACCCTCCAAAGAGGATGACACAGCTAAGGCTGGACATCCAAGGCTTTAAACAAGAGGATAATGAATCCCTTTATAATGCCTGGGAGAGGTATAGAGGTATGCTAAGAAAATGCTCCTCTGAAATGTTTTCAGAGTGGGTACAATTAGACATCTTCTACTATGGGCTTACAGAAAAAGCTCAGATGTCTTTAGACCATTCAGCTGGTGGATCTATACACATGAGGAAGACAATTGAAGAGGCTCAAGAGCTCATAGACACTATTGCTAGAAACCAATATTTGTACTCTAGCAATGAGTTCTCTCCAAAAGGGGAAGTCATGGCAGTAGCCATTGATCCTAATCCTCAAGAACAGATGATTGAGCTTAATCAACAATTGTTCCTGATGACAGAACAGTTAGCAGAATTTAAAGAGATGCTCCATGAAACTAAAGTTGCTAACAAGAACATAGAACTGCAGTTGAATCAAGCAAAATAGCAGATATCTAAACAGATAACAGAAGAATGTCAAGCAGTTCAAATGAGGAGTGGGAAGACATTGAATAACACTGCTCAAAGTAGCAGAAATCCAAATAAGGAACAATTGACATAGGATAACCAAACCACTATCCAAAATCCCTTTGAGGACAGTAAGAGCCCAGAGAGGAATGCTATTGGCGTTCAAACGCCAGAAAAGGAGGGAAAGCTGGCGTTAAACGCCCATTCCCTGCCCAGTTCTGGCGTTCAAACGCCAGGAAAGGGGGAAAAGTTGGCGTTAAACGCCCATTTTCCACCCAATCCTGGCGTTCAAACACAAAAGGGGAACCAGACACCTGAGAGT
>NC_029778.3:58420211-58421230 GCF_000817695.3 Arachis duranensis
CCACAGACAAATGGGCAAGCTGAAGTCTCTAACAGAGAGCTAAAAAGAATCCTAGAACGGACTGTGATGGCCCGAAGAAAGGATTGGGCAAAGAGTTTGGATGATGCTCTGTGGGCATACAGAACAGCATTCAAGACTCCAATAGGAACCTCTCCATACCAACTGGTGTATGGGAAGGCCTGTCATCTGCCCGTGGAACTGGAACATAAAGCCTACTGGGCAACCAGATTCCTAAACATGGATGCTCAGTTAGCTGGTGAAAAAAGATTGCTCCAGCTAAATGAGCTAGAGGAGTTCAGACTCAATGCCTTTGAAAATGCAAAAATTTATAAGGAAAAGGCAAAGAAGTGGCATGACAAGAAGTTGTCATCCAGAGTCTTTGAGCTAGGATAAAAAGTTCTGCTCTTCAACTCTAGGCTCAGATTGTTTCCAGGAAAACTCAAATCCCGGTGGAGGGGTCCGTATGTGATTACAGGAGTGTGACCATATGGATATGTTGAGCTTCAAGATATTGATTCTGACAAAAAGTTCATTGTTAATGGACAGAGAATCAAGCATTATCTTGAAAGCAATTTTGAGCAGGAATCCTTAAAACTGAGACTTGAGTGATTCTCAGTAAAGGTCCAGCTAAAGACAGTAAAGAAGCGCTTGCTGGGAGGCAACCCAGTCATTAGCAGGTTATATGTTTTGTTTTTACAAAGGCAAGTATCAAAAATGAAGGAATTCACAGAGTTACAGAAGGATTCAGTGCAAAAAGCAGAAAAAAAGAGCTTATTGGCGAAAAAACGCCAATAAGGGGTACTTTGGGCGTTAAATGCCAGAATGGGCACCATTCTGGGCGTTTAACGCCAGTAAAGGTGCCATTTTGGCGTTAAACGCCAGAATGGGCACCATTCTGGGCGTTTAACGCCAGGAATGGTGCCATTTGGGCGTTAAACGCCAGAATGGGCACCATTCTGGGCGTTTAACGCCAGGTGTGCAGCATCCTGGGCGTTTAGAAAAACGCCCAGTGATAAAGG
>NC_029778.3:58421251-58421963 GCF_000817695.3 Arachis duranensis
AGCACCTGGCTGGGCGTTAAACGCCCACAATGGGCAACAAATGGGCGTTAAACGCCAGAATGGATGCCATTCTGGGCGTTTAACGCCAGAAAGGTGGGGGACCAAGATTTTGCTTTCCAATCAAATTTTTTCAAACTTTCCTTTTCTTACCCATACTTTTCTACATAAACACAATTCAACCTTTCATCATTCACTTCCAAATCTTCAAAAATCAAAATCATTCTCCATATCTTCTCAAATCTCCTTTCAATTTTTTTTTTGAAATCTCCTTCCCCCCCTTTATAAACACACGTTCAGCCCCCTCATTCCCCCACACCATTCGAATTTGCTCTTCTCCTCTCTCTCTTCTTCTCCTTTCTTTTGCTTGAGGACAAGCAAACCTCTAAGTTTGGTGTGCTTTTCCGTGATCACTAAGCCAAGATTCATCAAGATCATGGCTCCTAAGGGAAAACAAACCAATTTAAGAGGAAAGAAAGAGAATAATCCAAAGAATCTTTGGAATCAAGAGAAGTTCTTAACCAAAGAACATGAAGACCATTATCACAAAATAATGGGTCTGAGGTCAGTGATCCCGGAAGTTAAATTTGATCTGAAAGAAGATGAATATCCAGGGATCCAAGAGCAAATTCGAAACAGAGGATGGGAAGTTCTAACCAATCCTGAGATAAAGGTTGGAAGAAATATGGTTCAGGAATTCTACTCAAATCTGTGG
>NC_029778.3:58422128-58423659 GCF_000817695.3 Arachis duranensis
TTCCATATTGCCCACTAGCAACCGTTCTGAGGTCACTATCAAGAGAGCAGTGATGATTCATTGCATTATGCTTGGAAAAGAAGTGGAGGTTCATCATGTGATTGCTTGTGAGATTTACACAATTGCAAATAAGAATTCCACTGAAGCCAAATTGGCTTATCCAAGCTTGATCTCCTTGTCTGTAAAGAGGCTGGGGTAAAGATGGGAGTAGATGAATTCATACCCATTGAACATCCAATCACCAAGAAGTCAATGGAAGGACAAATGCAAGACAACTCTATCAAAAGGAGGGCGCAGGAGTTCCTCCCTGAATTCCCTGAAATTGGCTACTGGCCAGCCTAGAAGCATCTATCACCAAGTTGTAAGAGACTATGGAGCAACTTAAGGAAGAACAGCAGAATCAGAACTGCATGCTCTGCAAATTGCTGAAGAAACAAGAGAAGCAAGGGCGTGAACTTCAAGAACTGAAACGCCAAAAATTCTCCCCTCAATTTGAGGGAGCATCCACTTCTCAAAATTAAGGTTGTTGAGTCCTAACTCTATGAAAACCTCTATCATTAGGAGCCTATTTAAATTTTTGTTTTCTATTTTTACTTTCTAGTCTCATCTTATATCTATTTTTGAGTCTTGTTCTTAATTCATAATTAATAAAATTTAAAATTCATGTCTTAAAGCTATGAATGTCCTATGAATCCACCACCTCTCTTAAATGAAAAAAATGCTTTAATCACAAAAGAATAAGAAGTACAGGATTTCGAATTTATCCTTGAAACTAGTTGAATTAGTTTGATGTGGTGACAATAATTTTTGTTTTTCTGAATGAATGCTTGAACAGTGCATATGTCTTTTGAATTTGTTGTTTTGAGAATGTTAAAATTGTTGGCTCTTGAAAGAATGAGGAAAAAGAGAACTGTTATTGAGGATCTGAAAAATCATCAAATTGATTCTTGAAGCAAGAAAAAGCAGTGATTTAAAAAAAACGAAAAAACAAAGAAAGAAAAGAAAGAGAAAAAGAAAAAGAAAGAAATAAAGTTGTGATCCAAGGCAAAAAGAGTGTGCTTAAGAACCCTGGACACCTCTAATTGGGGACTCTAGCAAAGCTGAGTCACAATCTGAAAAGGTTCACCCAATTATGTGTCTGTGACATGTATGTATCCGGTGGTAATACTGGAAAACAGAGTGCTTTGGGCCACAGCCAAGACTCATACACTAGCTTTGTTCAAGAATCATTATACTTAACTAGGAGAATCAATAACACTATCTAAGTTCTGAGTTCCTATAGATGCCAATCATTCTAAACTTCAAAGAATAAAGTGAGATGCCAAAACTGTTCGGAAGCAAAAAGCTACTAGTCCCGCTCATCTAATTGGAGCTAAGTTTCCTTGATAATTTGGAGTCTATAGTATGTTCTCTTCTTTTTATCCTATTTTGATTTTCAGTTGCTTGGGGACAAGCAACAATTTAAGTTTGGAGTTGTGATGAGCGGATAATTTATACGCTTTTTGGCATTATTTTTAGGTAGTTTTTAGTA
>NC_029778.3:58423886-58424379 GCF_000817695.3 Arachis duranensis
TGTTGGATTCTGACCTCCCTGCACTTGAAGTGGATTTTCTGGAGCTACAGAAGCCCAATTGGCGCGTTCTCAACGGCATTGGAAAGTAGACATCTTGGTCTTTCCAGAAATGTATAATAATCCATACTTTGCCCAAGATTTGATGGCCCAAACCGGCGTGGCAAATCAGCCTCAGAATTTCCAGCGTTTAACGCTGGAACTCGCATAAAACTTGGAGTTAAACGCCCAAACTGGCATGAAAGCTGGCGTTTAACTCCAGAAAAAGTCTCTACACATGAAAGCTTCAATGCTCAGCCCAAGCACACACTAAGTGGACCCAGAAGTGGATTTTTATGTCATTTACTCATTTCTGTACACCCTAGGTTACTAGTTTACTATTAATAGGATATTTTGACATTGTATCAGTACATCATGACACTTTACACGTTTCTCGTTGTATTTTCTACAGCATGAGTCTCTAAACCCCATGGTTGGGGGTGAGGAGCTCTGCTGT
>NC_029778.3:58424962-58435792 GCF_000817695.3 Arachis duranensis
GCATGTCGGCAGCTTTCCATGCGAAGAGATCAACATTATCTCGTAGGAACTGTATGAGTGATTCCTTTGCATCTCCTTTCAGGATCGTGCCAATATTTGTTGTCTTATCCGAGGTGTCTCTGATCTGAACTTTCTCTACTTCACCTTCGGGCTGTGGACGGAGTTCTTCTCGTCTCTGAACTCCGCCAAGTTAGATTATATGGAACTCTCCTCCTTCGTCTCTGAGGTTTAGACTTTCGTTATAACAGCGACGCGCCATCTTTTGATATGATTTTATTGTAGCTATCCCTTCTGCAGTTGGGAATTTCATACATAGATGTGGAGTTGAAACTATTGCGCCGAGTTGGTTTAACGTCGTCCGTCCTATAAAGGCATTGTAGGCTGAGCTTACGTCGACCACGATGTAGTCTATCTTAAGTGTTCTGGACTGGTTCCCCTTTCCAAAGGTTGTATGTAGCGATACGTATCCCAGTGGTTGTACTGGGGTATCCCCAAGTCCGAACAGGCTGTTCAGATATGCTCTTAGCTCTTTTTCTTCTAAGCCGAGCTTATCGAAGGCAGTTTTGAATAAGATGTTGGCGGAGCTTCCTTGGTCAATTAATGTACGGTGGAGGTTGGCGTTTGCCAGTATGATAGTGATGACCATGGGGTCGTCGTGTCCCGAGATGATTCCAGATGTGTCTTCTTTGGTAAACGTGATTGCTGGGATGTCTGGTGCCTCCTTCTTTCCATCGACATGGTATATTTCTTTGAGGTGTCGCTTGCAGGATGATTTGGAGATTCCTCCTCCCGCAAATCCGTCGTGTATCACGTGGACGTGTCTCTCTAGTGTGCGAGGTGATCGTTCAGATCGTCCAACATCTTCTTCTCTTCTTCTTTTTCTTGGCTCTTCGTCCTGGTTGGCCAAAAACCGATCTAGTTTTTCTTCTCTTACTAATTTTTCTATGACATTTTTCAGGTTAAAGCATTCGTTGGTGGAATGTCCTCGAATTCGATGATACTCACAGTATTCGTTCCGATTCCCTCCTCCTCTTTTGCCTTTGAGTGGCCGAGCTGGGGGTATTTTTTTCGTATGGCAGACTTCTTTGTAAACATCTACCAAGGATACCCTGAGAGGGGTGTAGTTATGACATTTTTTTATTTTCTCCCTGGAGCGAACTACTTTTTTCTTGGATTCTTTATCTTTATCTCGGTAAGCAGAACCAAACCTCGAGGCTTCCCCAAGTCGAGAATTCTCCTCCATGTTGATGTACTTCTGCGCCCGTTCTTGTACTTCGTCCAGGGATGCAGGGTACTTCTTTGATATAGATTGGCTAAACGGTCCTTCTCGTAGGCCATTCATGAGGCCCAAAACGGCAGCTTCTGTTGGTAGACTTTGTATGTCCATGCATGTTTTGTTGAATCTTTCCATGTACTTATGAAGACTCTCCCGATCTCCTTGCTTGATTCCTAGTAGGCTGGGTGCGTGTTTAGCCTTGTCTTTCTGTATGGAAAATCTGGCCAGGAATCTTTTGGCCAGGTTGTCGAAGCTCGAGATGGACTTTGGAGGTAGGTTGTCAAACCATCTAATGGCTATTTTGGTAAGAGTTGTTGGAAAGGCTTTGCAGCGAACTGCATCCGAGGCGTCAGTGAGGTACATTCTACTTCTGAAATTGCTGAGATGATGGTTGGGGTCCGAGGTGCCGTCATACAGAGTCATATCCGGAAGTTTGAAGTCCTTTAGGATTTTGGTCTTTATAATTTCCCTGGTGAATGGATCTTGATCCTTGCGAGGACTATCCTCTGGAGTGGATCGAGGAGCTTTAGTTTTGAGATCGGCTTCTAGTTTTAGAAGCTTATCTTCTAATTCTCGGCGTCGCCTTATCTCCCGATGTAGATCCTTTTCTTTTTCGCGTTGATGTTGGGCCTCTTTCTCAAGTTGCTTTAATTGATCTTGAAGTGCCTCTATCACCCCTAGATTTGATGAATTTTTGTCCCCGTTGGGCTCCGGAGTATCTTTGAGTATAGCATACACGTTCTTGTGCGGTGTTCTATCTTCCAAATCTAAATCGTGGTCGTTGTCATGGTCGTCTGCCATGGTGATGGGATGACTTCCAGGTTCTCCGGCAACGGCGCCAATGTTCCGAGGGTTACCTGAAACTGTAGGTTGATCTCGGACGAGATCTTCTGTGCTGGTCGGAGCTGACACGTCCGGCAGGTGTATAGCGGCCGGAGCTGGTGTGTCTGACTTGTGGAATTGAGAATGCTGCTGATCCCTTGTCACCAAAGGGTGGGCGGTACCTGCAAGGGACTCCGATGCTTAAGTTAGCAAGGGTATTAAACAGGTATTGAGTAGAATCAGAGTATGAGTTATACCTGGGTGCTCCAATGTATTTATAATGGTGAGGAGTGACCTTCTGTGGATAAGATAAGTTAGTTATCTTATCTTATCTTTATCTTCAAGTGAGGTCATCTTATCTTCAAGGGAACCGCCCTTCTCTCTGTAGGCTTGGGCTGCCTTAGGATTTGGGTCGTGTTCCTCTATTTGGGCCTTTTTTGGGCTTTCTTGGTGACTTGGCCTAGCTCTTAAGAAAGAGGTCAGGTTGTCCTGACCTGAAGAGGTCGGTCCCTTTGTCTGTCGAACATCCCGGGTCGGACAGCTCGACCCAGGGTATGAACAGCTGGGGAGGGGTCTTCTCAAACCATCATGAAACCGTCCGTTCCGAGTTCCCCCAGGCCGAGGAGGGTGGTCCCTACTCCTCGGGTTCGCCTGGTAGATCCTCCACAAACTTCTACTGCTGCTTCTGGTGCTCCTTCCTCGAAAAAGTAGAAAACATCTGAGCCCTTTAACCTGGATGCCCCAGATTTTGATGCTGTCGAGTTTGTCAACCAGCAAATTGCCCTTTACGGTGCGCTTTCCATGGATGTGTCCCTTCTTCAGCACCTAGATTTCATCACCAGAAATAGTGTGAAGATGGCACATATGGGTGCGGCTATTTTCCGAACTGCTCAGGGAGTTGGTGCACCTCCGAGATGACTTGGAAACTTCTCGGGTTGATTATGCCGAGCTCCAGGGTCACCTTGTAGGCAGCGTGACTGCCGCCTATGAGAACTTGAGGGAGCAGGTCCGGATTATTGCCCCTGATGCCGATTTGACTCTCTTTAGTCTTGATAACGTAGTAAAGGATGGCAAGATTGTCCCGGATGATCCTAATGATGACGTTGAGCCTCTTCCTGCGCCTTCTCTTAAAGCTTCTGCTATGCCGGTCTCTTCAGCCCCCTCGACCGTAGTTGAGTCAGATCCTGATTGTCAGATCTTGAGTCGAGGCGACGGGACAGTGGATGCGGTGCCTCTCCAGGCTCATCCTCCTTCACCTCATGTTGATGCCGCTAAGGAGGGACTTCCGAGTTCTCTTTAATTATCCTTGGTATATTTTGGCGTAGCCCGGCCTGTGGGCTTTTGAACTTTTATTTTGTAAAGCATGCTTCTGACTTTGGTACTTCTTTAGTTGCTTTGCTTAGAAACTTTATTTTCATTAAACAAAATAGTCTCCGAACTCTTGGGCTTGACTCTGATGGCTTCTTGGATTGGACCTTTTTTCCTTAATGTTTGTAGCCCGACTTCTGTTAAGGCTGAATCCACCTTGTGTGTTGATCTTCTTTCTTTGTCCCGAAGTTATCTTTAGCAATCCATTTTGGTTGGAACTTTTGTGAGGTCTCTATTAGGATTTGCTTTTTGAGGTTTTCGGGTGGCCATCATGTCGAGCTCTTTACGAGTTATTTCTGTAATTCTCTTTCTTGGACCTTGTTCAAGTTTTTTTTAGGGATTACTTTATAACTATTTGTCGTTTGTGCCAGCTTCGTCACGTCGGGTTCTTCTGAGTTATTTCTGTAGCTTTATCTTTCCGGGCCGACTTTGTCACGTCGGGCCCTGTCGAGTTACTTGACAATCCTCTTTTTTGGACCGTGTTTTAGGTCTCTTTCAGGGATCATCTTTTGTAACTTTTATCCTTCTGGGCCGACTTTGTCACGTCGGGCCCTGTCGAGTTACTTGATAATCCTCTTTTTTAGACCTTGTTTTAGGTCTCTTTCAGGGATTATCTTTTGTAACTTTTTCTTTTCGGGCCGACTTTGTCACGTCGGGCCCTGTCGAGTTACTTGATAATCCTCTTTTTTGGACCTTGTTTTAGGTCTCTTTCAGGGATTATCGTTTGTAACTTTAATCCTTCTGGGCCGACTTTGTCACGTCGGGCCTTGTCGAGTTACTTGATAATCCTCTTTTTTGGACATTGTTTTAGGTCTCTTTTAGGGATTATCTTTCGTAACTTTTTGTAGGAGTCTGACTTCGCCATGTCGGGCTCTTCAAAGTTATAGTAATCCTCTTTTATAGGGCTGGCCAGGCCTCTTTCCAGGTCTTTACTTATAACTTGGGTTGTTGTGGCTGGTCCAACTTTTTGTGCTGGCCAGTCTTTAAGTTATTTTATAGCAATCTATTTTATTAGGTCCTTGTCAAGTCCTTTCTATGGATCACTTTCTATAACTTCTTGCATTATTCTGTTTTCATCTTTGCCGATTTTGTAGAATTTGGGTTTTTAGCCCTCGTTTTTATCGTGATCGCGCAGTGAATTCGATTTTCACTTTTTGTCGATCTGTAGCTTTACAATCGGGCGATGAATGTTTTCAGAATAATACGACTTGAGCGTTTGTAGAGAATCTGAAAAAATTTTATTAAAAGAAAATGCAAATATACATGAGGAGTTAATTTCCTAAGTCGAGTGATTTGTAGGTCTTGGCGGGGCACCTCGTTAAAGAACCTTTTTTCAGGAAAAAGAGTGTGCTTTGTCCAAGATCTTTTATCATCCCTAGCTATAATACCTTCTTAGGTTGCAGGCGTGCCATGATTTAGGAAGCTCTCACCCGTCAAGTTCGGAAAGCCTGTAGTAACCTTTTTCCAGTACTTCTATGACTCGAAAGGGTCCTTTCCAGTTTGCTGCCAGCTTTCCTTCTCCGGGTTGGGTTGTTCCTATATCGTTTCAGATTAGGATGAGGTTGTTGTCAGCAAAGGCCCGCTGTATTACTTTTCGGTTGTATCTGGAGGCCATTTGTCATTTCAGCACCTCTTCCCTTATCCAAGCCTTTTCTCGAATTTCTGGAAGTAAGTTGAGCTCTTCCCTTTGAAGTTGGGAATTGGATTTTTCGCTAAAATGGATTACTCTGGGTGATCCTTCTTCGACCTCCACTGGGATCATTGCCTTCATTCCGTAGGCTAATCGGAAAGGTGACTCTTTTGTCGTGGAATGTGGAATCGTTCGATATGCCCATAGGACTTGCGGGAGCTCTTCAGCCCAGGCTCCCTTTGCATCCTATAATCTCTGTTTTAACCCTGCTAATATAACTTTGTTAGCAGCTTCAGCATGCCCATTGGCTTGGGGGTGCTCAACAGAGGTAAATTATTGTTTTACATTCAGATCGGCCGCTAGTTTTCTGAAACCTGCATCTGTGAACTGGGTACCATTGTCTGTAGTGATGGAGTATGGAACTCCGAACCTTGTGACAATATTTCTGTATAGGAATCTCTGACTTCTTTGAGCTGTGGCATTGGCTAGGGGTTCTGCCTCGATCCATTTTGTGAAGTAGTCTATTCCTACTATGAGAAATTTGACTTGTCCTGATCCTTAAGGAAAAGGTCCGAGGAGATCGAGTCCCCATTTTGCGAATGGCCAAGGTGAGGTTACGTTGATGAGTTCCTCTGGCGGAGCGGTGTGGAAGTTGGCATACTTTTGACATGGCGAACATGTCCTTACAAATTCTGTGGCTTCTTTTTGTAGAGTTGGCCAATAGAATCCTGCTTGATGTACTTTTTTGGCGAGTGCTTGCGCTCCGAGGTGATTGCCACAAATGCCACTGTGTACTTCTTCTATGATATCCTTAGTGTTGGAAGTCGGCACGCATTTTAGCAATGGTGTTGAAATTCCTCTTTTGTATAAAGTATTATTTATGATGGTGTAGTATTGTGCTTCCCGTTTTAACCTATTTGCCTCTTTCTCATCTGTAGGGAGGGCTTCTGTTGTGAGGTAATTAATTATGGGGGTCATCCATCCCTGATCGTGACCTGTTATGGCTAGGACCTTTTCTTTTTCTGAGATTGATGGATTCTGTAGAATTTCTTGGATAAGGCTTCTATTGTTGCCTCCTGGTTTGGTGCTGGCTAGTTTTGAGAGTGCATCAGCCCGGGCATTCTGTTCTCAGGGTATGTGTCGAATCTCATACTCTCCGAGTTGTCCAAGCTGTTCCCTGGTTTTGTCCAAGTACTTTTTCATAGTAGGATATTTGGCTTGGTAGCTTCCTGTTATTTGTGAAGTGACTACCTGTGAGTCGCTGAAGATGATAACTTTTTGAGTTCGACCTCCCTAGCCAGCTTCAAACCAGCTAGTAATGCCTTATATTCCGCTTGATTGTTTGAGGCAGGGAACCCAAATTTGAGGGAGAGTTCGTTCTGGGTCCCCTGGTCGCTTTCAATTATTACGCCTGCACCACTTCCTGTTTTGTTTGAGGAGCCGTCCACCTATAGATTCCATTCTGTGGGGATTTTTGGTGTGTCCGTAAATTCCGCAATAAAGTTGGCCAGATATTGAGATTTAATAGCCGTCTGAGCTTTGTATTGAAGGTCGAATTCGGACAACTCGACTGCCCATTGCAAGATTCTGCCTGCCAAGTCTGTTTTCTGTAAGATTCCTTTTATGGGCTGGTTGGTCCGAATTTTTATGGTGTGAGACTGGAAATATGGGCGAAGTCGTCGAGATGTTATTATGAGAGCGTAAGC
The DNA here is from genome assembly GCF_000817695.3 of Arachis duranensis. Taxonomy (NCBI): domain Eukaryota; kingdom Viridiplantae; phylum Streptophyta; class Magnoliopsida; order Fabales; family Fabaceae; genus Arachis; species Arachis duranensis. The sequence goes on from NC_029778.3 coordinate 58,431,765, forward strand.
GAACTTTTCTATTTTCTGGTAGTTCTGCTCGGACCTTTGTAACGCTTTGCTGATAAAGTATATGGGTTGTTGCCCACTGTTGTCTTCTCGGACCAGTGCTGAGGCTATTGCCTGATTTCTCACTGCGAGGTACAAGATAAATGGTTCTCCTTCCCGTGGCCAACTTAATATAGGTGGCCGTCCCAGAAATTTTTTGAAGTCTTGGAAGGCTTATTCGCATTCAGCTGTCCATTCAAACTCCTTTCCCTTCCTTAGAGTGGCGTAGAAGGGGAGAGATCTTATTGCTGATCCAGCCAGGAATCTGGACAAGGCTGCCAACCACCCATTGAGTTGTTGTACCTCTTTGATACAAGTCGGGCTTTTCATGTCGAGTACGGCCTTGCACTTGTCCGGGTTTGCCTCGATTCTTCTCTGTATGATCATAAAACCCAAGAATTTACCAGCTTCTACTGCAAAGGTACATTTCGTGGGATTTAGTCGCATGCCGTGTCGTCTTATGGTGTTGAATACTTGTGTCAGGTCGAATAATAACATCTCTTTGTTTTGCGTCTTCACTAGCATGTCGTCTACGTAGACCTCCATGATCTTTCCGATGTGATCCAAAAAAAACTTTGTTCATTAGTTTTTGGTAAGTGGCTCCTGCGTTTTTGAGACGGAAGGGCATAACAATGTAGCAGTAATTTGCCTTTGGGGTTAAGGAAAAGGCTTTTTCTTGGTCGGGTGGGTACATTGGCATTTGGTTATATCCCGAGTATGTGTCCATAAAGGAGAGGTATTTGTATCCGAAGGAGACATCTACCAGTGCGTCAATGTTTGGGAGTGGATAAGGATCCTTTGGGCAAGCCTTGTTGAGATCGATATAGTCGGTGCACGACTTTTTTACCAAAACGACATTAGCAAGCCATAGCGGGTATTTGACTTCTCTTATGAAGCCTGCCTCCAGTAGAGCTCGTACCTGTTCTTCCACTGCTTGAGAGCATTATGGTCCTAGCTTTCTGTGCCTTTGTTGTACCGGCCGAGATCCTGGGTAAACTGCTAGCTTGTGGCACATTAGTTTGGATCTTTGCCTGGCATGTCTGCAGCCTTCCATGCAAAGAGGTCGGCGTTGTCGCGTAGGAACTGTATGAGTGATTCTTTTATGTCCCCTTTTAGGAGTGTGCCGATGTTGGTTGTTTGGTCCGGAGTGTTCCCAATCTGTATTTTCTCTATTTCTCCTTCAGGTTGTGGGCGGAGCTCCTCCCACCTCCGAACTCCACTGAGCTCGATTGTGTGGAATTCTTCTCCTCTGCCTCTGAGGTTTAAACTTTCGTTGTAACAGCGGCGCGCCATCTTCTAATCTGCCTTTACTGTGGCTATTCCTTCTGCAGTTGGGAACTTCATGCATAATTGCGGGGTCGAGACTATTGTGCCAAGTTGATTTAACGTTGCCCGACCTATTAGGGCATTGTAGGCTGAGCTTACGTCGACGACGATGTAATCTATTTTGAGTGTTCTTGACTGACTTCCCTTTCCAAAAGTTGTGTGGAGCGAGATGTATCCCATTGGTTGAACCGGGGTATCTCCTAACCCGAACAGGCTGTCCAGATATGCTCTGAGTTCTTTTTCTTCCAAGCCGAGTTTGTCGAAAGCGGTTTTGAATAAGATATCGGCAGAGTTCCCCTGGTCTATCAACGTGCGGTGAAGATTTGTGTTTGCCAGTATAATAGTGATGACCATGGGATCGTCATGCCCTGACGCGACGCCGGATGCGTCTTCTTTGGTAAAAGTGATCGTTGGGATGTTGGGTGCTTCTTCCTTTTCTGCGACGTGGTATACGTCTTTGAGATGTCTTTTGCAGGATGATTTGGAGATTCCTCCCCCAGCGAATCCACCGTGTATCATGTGGACATGTCTTTCTGGCGACCGAGATGATCGCGCGGTTGGTCCGACATCTTTTACTCTTCTTCTTTTCCTTTGTTCTTCATCATGGGTGGCCAGGTATCGATCTAGCTTTCCTTCGCGTACGAGCTTTTCTATGACATTTTTTAAGTCAAAACACTCATTGGTGGAGTGCCCGTGGATCCGATGGTATTCACAATATTCAGCCCGATTTCCTCCTCCTTTTTTGCCTTTAAGTGGTCGAGCTGGTGGTATTTTTTTTGTGTTGCAAACCTCTCTGTAAACATCCATAAGAGACACCTGAAAAGGGGTGTAGTTGTGGTATTTTTTTATTTTCTCTCCTTGGCGATCTTCCTTTTTTCTGGAATCTTTGTCTTTTTCCCGAGAGGTGAACCCGGCCTTTGAGGTCTCTCCTAATCGGGAGTTTTCTTCCATGTTGATGTACTTTTCCGCTCGTTCTTGCACCTCGTTCAGAGACGTGGGGTACTTCTTTGATATAGATTGACTAAAAGGCCTTTCTCGCAGGCCATTAATGAGGCCTATGATAGCAGCCTCTGTTGGCAGGTTTTGTATATCCAGGCATGTCTTGTTGAATCTCTCCATGTAGTTGCGCAGGGTTTCCCCTTCTCCTTGTCTGATTCCCAGTAAGCTCGGCGCATGTTTAGCTTTGTCCTTTTGGATGGAGAATCTGGCTAGGAATTTCTTGGCCATGTCATCAAAACTCGAGATGGATCTAGGAGGGAGGTTGTCGAACCATCTAATTGCTGTTTTTGTTAAAGTAGTTGGAAAGGCTTTGCAACGAACTACATCCGAGGCGTCGGTGAGATACATTCTGCTCCTGAAGTTGCTGAGATGATGGCTGGGATCCGTAGTGCCGTCGTACAAGGTCATGTCTGGAAGTTTAAGGTCTTTTGGGATTCTTGTCTTCATGATCTCCTTGGTGAATGGATCTTGCTCCTTGCGGGTGCTATCTTTGAGAGTGGATCGACTGGCTTTAGTCTTGACATCAGCTTCAAGTTTTAGGAGTTTGTTCTCCAATTCCCGGCGTCATCTTATTTCTCTTTGTAAGTCCTTCTGAGCTTCTCGTTATCGTAGAGCTTCCTAAAGTTGTTTTAACTGATCTTGAAATGCATCCAGGGCTCCCTCATTTGGGGAGTTCTTTTTGTTGATTTGGGGAGTATCTTTTGGTGTAGTGTCCGCATTTTTGTGCGCCGTTCTATCTTCTAGATCTGAGTCGTGGTTGTTGTCATGGTCGTCCGCCATGGTGCTGGGATGACTTCCGGGTTCCCCGACAACGGCTCCAATGTTCCGAGCGTTACCTGAAACTGTGGGTCAATCTCGGACGAGATTTTCTGTGCTGGTCAGTGCTGTTGTGTCCGACTTGGTGATAGCGCTGATCCTACGTTCCCGGAGGGTGGGGGTACCTGCAAAGGACTCCGATGCTTAAGATAGCAAGGGTCTTAAGCAGGTATTGAGTAGAATCAGAATACGAGTTATACCTGGGTGCTCCAGTGTATTTATAGTGATGAGGCATGACCTTTTTAGATAAGATAAGTTAGTTATCTTATCTTATCTTACCTTCTAGGTGAGGTGATGAGCGGATAATTTGTACGCTTTTTGGCTTTGTTTTTAGTATGTTTTTAGTATGATCTAGTTAGTTTTTAGTATATTTTTATTAGTTTTTAGTTAAAATTCACTTTTCTGGACTTTACTATGAGTTTGTGTGTTTTTCTGTGATTTCAGGTATTTTCTGGCTGAAATTAAGGGACCTGAGCAAAAATCTGATTCAGAGACTAAAAAGGACTGCAGATGCTGTTGGATTCTGACCTCCCTGCACTCGAAGTGGATTTTCTGGAGCTACAGAAGCCTAATTGGCGCGCTCTCAATGGTGTTGGAAAGTAGACATCCTGGGCTTTCCAGAAATATATGATAGTCTATACTTTGCCCAAGATTTGGTGGCCCAAACTGGCGTTCAAAGTCACCATCAGAATTTCCAGCGTTAAACGCCGAAACTGGCACAAGGATGGGAGTTAAACGCCCAAACTGGCACCAAAGCTGGCGTTTAACTCCAAGAAGAGTCTCTACACAAAAATGCTTCAATGCTCAGCCCAAGCACACACCAAGTGGGCCCGGAAGTGGATTTTTATGTC
>NC_029778.3:58436006-58452950 GCF_000817695.3 Arachis duranensis
GAGTGCTCGCCTGACAACCGAGCCAGGCATTCCGTGAGATCAGAGTCTTCGTGGTATAGGCTAGAACTGATGGCGGCATTCAAGAGAATCCGGAAGGTCTAACCTTGTCTGTGGTATTCTGAGTAGGATTCAATGATTGAATGACTGTGACGAGCTTCAAACTCCTGAGGGCGGGGCGTTAGTGACAGACGCAAAAGAATCACTGGATTCTATTCTGGCCTGATCGAGAACTGACAGATGGATAGCCGTGCCGTGACAGGGTGCGTTGAACATTTCCACTGAGAGGATGGGAGGTAGCCACTGACAACGGTGAAACCCTTGCATAAGCTTGCCATGGAAAGGAGTAAGAAGGATTGGATGAAGACAGTAGGAAAGCAGAGAGACGGAAGGAACACAGCATCTTCATAGGCTTATCTGAAATCCCTACCAATGAATTACATAAGTATCTCTATCTTTATCTTTATGTTTTATTCGTATATCACCCATATCCATTTGAGTTTGCCTGACTAAGATTTACAAGGTGACCATAGCTTGCTTCATACCAACAATCTCTGTGGGATCGACCCTTACTCGCGTAAGGTTTATTACTTGGACGACCCAGTACACTTGCTGGTTAGTTGTGCGAAGTTGTGATAAAGAAGTGAGATTACAATTGTGCGTACCATGTTGATGGCGCCATTGATGATCACAATTTCGTGCACCAGGTACTGCCTTGATATATCTTGTTTATCTTGTTTCCCTCATGCTTTCTTCCTGTCATGATAAATTGTTGTTTTTCATTTTGCAGAGATGGCCAAAAAAATGATGCAATGAAGGCCTTCAAGAAGGCGAGGAAAGCTACTGCGGCTCAAAACATCTCGGCCCGGGCTAATGGGGGAGGAACTTCCCAAGCTCCTTTGAAGCCATCCGTGTCGAGCTCTCCTGACCCGAGGAGAATGATCCCTACACCTCGGGTCCGTTTAGTGGATCCCCCTCAATCTTCTACTGCTGCTGTGGTTTCTTCTTCGGCCGCCCCTCCTCCAAAAAGACCTCAAACTGTTGAACCTTTCAATCTAGATGCCCCAGATTTTGATCATATTGGGTTTATGGACCAACAGATCACACCTTATGGTGCTCTTTCAATGGATGATGTATCTCTCCTCCATCACTTGGATTTTATAACTCGAAGTAGTGTCAAGATGGCCCATATGGGAGCTACTTTGTATCGCACTGCCCAAAATCTACCTCTACATGCTACCAAAGCTTTTATGGAGGAGGCTAAGCGAGAATTTGATCAGATGAAGGGTCTCAAGGAGGAGTTTGAAGCGGACCTGACTAAACTGAAGAAGGAGCTGGAAGGGGAGAAGGCCAGCTCTCTTGCCCTGGCGGCCTCTGTGCGATTGGCTGAGGATGTGGCTTTGAAGCACAAAGAAAGCTATGTCTCATCCTACTGATAAGTGATGCGTCTTCGAGATGAGCTAGAGTCGGTCCGGGTTGATTATTCCGAGCTCCAGGGTCATCTTGTGGGCAGCGTAACTGCTGCTTATGAGAACCTGAAGGAACAGGTTCGGGTTATTACCCCGGAGGCTGACCTTGCCTTGTTTAGCTTGGATAATGTTGTGAAGGATGGCAAAATCGTTCCCGAGGATCCTGATGATGATGATGTTGAGCCTCCTCCTGTTCCTTCTACCAAAGTCTCCGCTGTGCCGCCTCTTCTTCTCAGACTGCTGAAGTCGTCAGCCTAAGTCCGATCCTGATGTTCAGATCCTGAATCGGGATGATGGGACAGTAGATGCAGTGCCTCTTCAGACTCGTCCTCCTTCACCCCGGGATGCTACTACTGGGCAACCTTTAGACTCTCTTTGATTATTCCTGATAAATTTGTGTATAGCCCAGCCTGTGGGCTTTAAACTCTTTTTTGTAAATGGTATTTTGTTGACTGTTGATACTTTCTGTTGCTTGTTTAGCAACTTTGTTTTGAAAAACAAAGTGACTTTCGAGCTTTCTGGGCTGATTTGGGTGGCCTCTGAAGCTTGCTATTATCATAATTTAGTAGTTTTTATATCCTGTCTGCTTTGCACTCGTCTTGGCACCTTCGTAAGTTTCTATCTGACATGATTAACTTGATCCTTTGGCCTGACGCTGCTCTCATCAATCTTAAACTGTCGTTTATCGTAATACTGATATTGCCGAACTTGGTTTTTGTTTGTTTATAGCCCTCCTTTTTGGACCTTACTTAAGGTCTCTTCCAAGGGTAGCTTTATCGTCTCAGTTCCTGTCAAATTACTCGGTAATCCTCTTTCTGAGACTTTGTTCAGGTCTCTTTGAGGGATTACCTTTGTAGCTTTGTATCTTGGACCGACTTCGTCATGTCGGGCTTTGGTCGAGTTACATGATAATCCTCTTTCTTGGACCTTGTTCAGGTCTCTTTCGGGGATTTATCTTTTGTAACTTTATCTTTCCGGGTCGACTTTGTCACGTCGGGCCCTGTCGAGTTACTTGATAATCCTCTTTCTTGGACCTTATTAAGGTCTCTTTCAGGGATTTATCTTTTGTAACTTTATCTTTTCGGACCGACTTTATCACGTCGGGCCCTGTCGAGTTACTTGATAATCCTCTTTCTTGGACCTTGTTCAGGTCTCTTTCAGGGATTTATCTTTTGTAACTTTATCTTTCCGGGCCGACTTTGTCACGTCGGTCCCTGTCGAGTTACTTGATAATCCTCTTTCTTGGACCTTGTTCAGGTCTCTTTCAAGGATTATCTTTTGTAACTTTTTTGCAGGAGTCCGACTTCCTCATGTCGGGCTCTTCGAAGTTATAGTAATCCTATTTTATACAGTTGGCCAGACCTCTTTCCAGGGCTTTACTTATAACTTGGGTTGTTGTGGCTGGTCCGACTTTTTGTGCCGGCCAGTCTTTAAGTTATTTTAGTCGGCCAGTCTTTAAGTTATTTTATAGCAATCCATTTTATTAGGACCTCGTCAGGCCCTTTCTATGGATCACTTTCTATAACTTCTTGCATTATTTTGTTTTCATCTTTGCCGATTTTGTAGAATTTGGGTTTTTAGCCCTCGTTTTTATCGTGATCGCGCAGTGAATTCGGTTTTCACTTTCTGTCGATCTGTAGCTTTACAATCGGGCGATGAATGTTTTCAGAATAATATGACTTGAACGTTTGTAGAGAATCTGAAAAAATTTTATTAAAAGAAAATGCAAATATACATGAAAAATTAATTTCCTAAATCGGGTGATTTGTAGGTCTTGGCGGGGCGCCTCGTTAAAAAACCTTTTTCAGGAAAAAGAGTGTGCCTTGTCCAAGATCTTTTATCTCCCCTAACTTTTATCATCCCTAACTATAGTACCTTCTTAGGTTGCAGGCGGGCCATGATCTAGGAAGCTCTCGCCCGTCGAGTTCGAAAAGCCTGTAGTAACCCTTTCCCAGTACTTCTACGACTCGGAAGGGTCCTTTCCAGTTTGCTGCCAACTTTCCTTCTCCAGGTCGATTTGTTCGTATATCGTTTCGGATTAGGATGAGGTCATTTTCAGCAAAGGCCCGCTGTATTACTTTTTGGTTGTATCTAGAGGCCATTCGTCGTTTCATCGCCTCTTCCCTTATCCGAGCTTTTTCTCGGATTTCTGGAAGTAAGTCGAGCTCTTCCCTTTGAAGTTGGGAATTGGCTTTTTCGCTAAAGTGGATTACTCTGGGTGATCCTTCTTCGACCTCCTGTGGGATCATCGCCTCCATTCCGTAGGCTAATCGAAAAGGTGACTCTTTTGTCGTGGAATGTGGAGTCGTTCGATATGCCCATAGGACTTGCGGAGCTCTTTAGCCCAGGCTCCCTTTGCATCCTGTAATCTCCTTTTTAACCCTGCTAATATAACTTTGTTAGCAGCTTCAGCTTGCCCATTGGCTTGGGGGTGCTCAACAGAGGTGAATTGTTGTTTTATATTCAGGTCGACTGGTAGTTTTCTGAAGCCTGCGTCTGTGAACTGGGTACCATTGTCTGTAGTGATGGAGTATGGAACTACGAACCTTGTGACGATGTTTCTATATAGGAATTTCCGACTTATTTGAGCTGTGGCATTGGCTAGGGGTTCTGCCTTGATCCATTTTGTGAAGTAGTCTATTCCTACTATGAGGAATTTGACTTGTCTTGATCCTTGAGAAAAAGGTCAGAGGAGATCGAGTCCCCATTTTGCGAATGGCCAAGATGAGGTTACGCTGATGAGTTCCTCTGGTGGAGCGGTGTGGAAATTGGCATGCTTTTGACATGGCGAACATGTCCATAAAATTTTGTGGCTTAGAGTTGGCCAATAAAATCCTGCCCGAAGTACTTTTTTGGCTAGTGCTTGCGCTCCGAGGTGATTGCCACAAATGCCACTATGTACTTCTTCTAGAATATCCTTAGTGTTGGAAGTCGGCACGCATTTTAGCAATGGTGTTGAAATTCCTTTTTTGTATAAAGTATTATTTATGATGGTGTAGTATTGTGCTTCCCGTTTTAACCTTTTTGCCTCTTTCTCATATGTAGGGAGGGCTTCTGCTGTGAGGTAATTAATTATGGGGGTCATCCATCCCTAATCGCAACCTGTTATGGCTAGGACCTTTTCTTCTTCTGAGATTGATGGATTTTGTAGAATTTCTTGGTTAAGGCTTCTATTGTTGCCTCCTGGTTTGGTGCTGGCTAGTTTTGAGAGTGCATCGGCCTGGGCATTCTGTTCTCGGGGTATGTGTCAAATCTCATACTCTCCGAGTTGTCCGAGCTGTTCCCTGGTTTTGTCCAAGTACTTTTTCATAGTGGGATCTTTGGCTTGGTAGCTTCCTGTTATTTGTGAAGTGACTACCTGTGAGTCACTGAAGATGATAAGTTTTTGAGATCCGACCTCCCTAGCCAGCTTCAAACCAGCTAGTAGTGCCTCATATTCTACTTGATTGTTTAAGGCAGGAAACCCGAATTTGAGGGAGAGTTTGATTTGGGTCCCCTGCTCACTTTCAATTATTACGCCTGCGCCACTTTCCGTTTTATTTGAGGAGCCGTCCACATATAGATTCCATTCTGCGGGGATTTCCGGTGTGTTCGTAAATTCCGCAATGAAGTCGTGGGACGCTACTTTGCCCTCTTGTCATCGATGCCGATTTCATGCCCACTGTTTTGAGGGTTACCTGAAACTGTAGGTCGATCTCGGACGAGATCTTCTGTGCTGGTCGGGGCTGTTGTATCCGACTTGGTGATGGTGCTGATCCTTTGTCCCCGGAGGGTGGGGGGTACCTGCAAGGGACTCCGATGCTTAAGTTAGTAAGGGTATTAAGCTGGTATTGAGTAGAATCAGAGTATGAGTTATACCTGGGTGCTCCAGTGTATTTATAATGGTGTTGAGTGACCTTTGTAGATAAGATAAGTTAGTTATTTTATCTTTTATCTTTATCTTTATCTTTCACGGGAACCGCCCTTATCTCTATAGGCTTGGGCTACATTTGGATTGGGGTCGTATTCCTCTATTTGGGCCCTTTATTGGGCTCTCCTATGATTTGGCCGAGCTCTTTGAGAGGAGGTCGGTTTGTTCTGACCTGAAGAGGTCGGTCGCTTTGTGTGAAGAACATCCCGGGTCGGATAGCTTTGACCCAGGGTATGAACACCCACTATGGACTATTATATATGGTTGGAAAGATCTGAATGTCAGCTTTCTAACCCAGCTGAAATCACCTCAATTGGACTTCTACAACTCAAGTTATTCCCCTTTGATGAGGATAGGGTTGTTGGCATCGGTGTGCAATGTTTGAGGCGACGTTAGCACTCAAACGGGTCGAAAACGCCAGATTCTAGAGGCTCAAACGCATTGTCCACCCTCATACTATTATATATTTTTGGAAAGCCCTGAATGTCTACTTTTTAATGCCATTGGGAGCGCGTAGTTTGGAGCTTCCTAGCTCGAGTTATACTCCATTGAAGGTGCAGAGGTCAGCTGGCCTTACTACAGGTTGACACCATGTTCATTTATGCACTTTCGAGGCAGTTTTATCCCTCAGATTTAGTGTCCATCATGTAGTGCCATATATGCTTGGAAAGCTCTCCATCCCTACTTTCCATTGCTTTTTGAATCACCTCATTTGGAGCTATGTAGCTCAAGTTATTCTTGGTGGAAGTATACCCCTTCAAGCTGTGGGGAGCAACGTTTCCAGCAACGTTGGAGCTCCAACTTTGCTTCCCTTTGCTTCCTTTCATGGCCTTCTTGTTGCCTCTTTGCCTTTCCTCTCCTTAGCTTCCTTTCCACCTATCATCAACCAAATAAAATGTATCAAAGCTTTGCTATAGTCACAAGAATTTGCCTCATTCTTAGCACACAAGTAATTATGGCATAAATCTCATGAAAATGCACAAAATTATCAATGTTTGATTGAATCAAGACAAGCATGAATTTCTCATCCAAATAATTACTTATTGCCTAAGAATGCATGAAAACCAAGTAAAAACTAATGAAAAAGGCTTATGAAACTAGCCTAAAATGACTTGTCATCAGTGTTTAAATAGAAAAAGATAAGAGAGGGGGGAAAGAATTTTTGAAAATAAAAAGAATAAGATTTAAAATAAATTTTTGAAAAATTGGTTGTGGTTTTGAAAAAGATAAGAAATAATAAAACAAACAAAAAGTCAATTATTCAGTTGAAAAAGATTTGAAAATCAATTTTGAAAAGATAAGACGTTAGAAAAGATTTTGAAAAAGATATGATTTGAAAAAGATATGTTTGAAAAGATATGATTGAAATTTATTTTGAAAAAGATTTGAAAAGGAAATTAAAAAGATTTGATTTTTTTTTGAAAAAGATATGATTGAAAATATTTTATTTGAAAAAAATATGAAAATTTGAAAAAGATTTGATTTGAAAACAAATTCCTCTCCTTGTGTCATCCTGGCGTTAAACGCCGAGGAGCTGCATGTTTTGGACGTTTAACGCCCAATTGCTGCATGGTTTGGGCGTTTAAACGCCCAGTCAGGTACCCTAGCTGGCATTTAAATGCTAGTTTTCCTTCCTTACTGGGCGTTTAAACGCCCAACCAGGTACCCTAGCTGGCATTTAGACACTAGTTTTTCTTCTTCACTGGGCGTTTTAAACACCCAGCTTTTTCTCTATAAATCCTCTGCTTTATGTTCTTGGATCTTCATTTTGCTATATCCTTTATTCAAGAAGATATGTTTTCAATTTTGAAAAACAGCAAAATGAGTCAAAACATATAATTCTTGGACCAAAACACAAGATATATGCAAGAACATTATGAACGTCAAGATGAACACCAAGAACAATCATGAAGATCAAGATGAACATCACACTACAGGAAAAACACCCATTCAGGTACATTTGAAAAGTGTAGCTAAAAGTGAAAAAAAATGATGCCTTAGGCTATGGCTACGTTTTTTGGGCTACGGCTACGCTTTTTGGAGTGATTCCTATTCGGCCGTTGCCTATTCTCAAAGGCTACGCTTTTCTGCACCAAGGGCTACGCTTTTGACTTTTAGGAATAGGGTACGCTTTTCAAGTGATGCTGTCCAAGACCAAAGGCTACGCTTTTCAACTTCCATTTTTGCCAGAATAGGCTACGCTTTTCAATGCTACTGCATCACCTGTAAAGCGTAGCCACATTATATACCATGGCTACCATTTATAAGTGCTTTCAACAAAAAATATATTTATAATGAACCAAAAATACTGGAATGAACATAATTTTGAATATTTATACATCTCACACTAAGTTAAACATACCCACTAAATTAAACATATTCTAAATAAATTATCCATCTCAAAATCTGGCCTAAAGAGCATTTTTCTAGGAGGGACTATTAAAAATCAAGCTGGATGAGCAAGCATTACTGTCATAATCAAGATTCTCCTCTTCTATTGTTCTCACCGGGTGAATAATGCTTGAAATTGTAGATATACTTGGGCTGAGTTTGAGTCTGAAGGAGACAGCATTTTGACAGCAACTTCAGTATCACCTACATAGCCATGATACACTGTTCCAGATGCTCCTTTTCCCACAACCCTTTTAAAATTTTTGGTAATTTTTTGGACTTCAGCATAGCTAAATTGCTGTTTATTTGACTCTAACTCCATCTTTATTCTTGAATATGCTCTCAGATTCCCCATTTCAGAGGCTACTATATGTGGAAACAATGCATTGAGTAAAATATAAAGCTAACTGTCTTAGAAATTAAACCAAACATAGAAGATTATCATGTACCTCTATGTCTTTTGAATATGAAGAAAGAAGTGATTGTTGTTGCTAGAATCACAAAACCTCCACCTAGTGATGCCACCAATGGGACCACAACTTTATTACTATTGCTGCATGAACCTGAATAGCAAAGACCTTGATTTCCTCCAAAACTTGCACTTACAATAATAATAAAAATAAATAAACATGTTAGTAACATAAAATATTACTATTTCGAACTGAAATTTGAGGTATAAACTATAAAACATACCTGGTTTTGAACATGCCATTATTTGAATTCTCTCTGAGTTGCATTGGAACTGCTCCTGTTAGTTGATTCCCTTCCAGGTTCCTTCATTGGAGGAAAATGTTGAGTGTTGTCACTTATTTTATATTTTATAAATTTATTCAAAAATAAGTTTTCAATATAAAAATATCTTACTTACAGAACTTTCAAGGAATAAAGTTGAGATAAGAAATAAGGCACTGATCCTGTCAAACTGTTGTTTGATAAATCCCTGAAATTGGAACAAATTATTTTTACTCAACTCTTGAAATTTATACCTCAGCATTTATAATTGTACATCTGATGGATTCAGTGACTTACAAATATCCTATTGACTTCAAATTGGATATGGCTGATGCTATGTTTCCAGTTAAACCACTGGAAGATAAGTTCCTACAACCATCATGATTATAAATAAATTTCATCAATTTCATCCAAGAGAAAACTATGTAGTTTCATCTACTATAAAATTAACCAAAACTTACAAGTATATGATCCTTGGAGAAGAAGAACCAGCATAGCTGCAATTAACACCATCCCACATGTAACTTAGTGGAATGCATGGATCTCCTTGTTAATTTCTTTTATCCCATAATTTGACTTCACATTCATGATAGTTGACCATCGCATCCCTTGAAGACCCACACTAGGAGGGTATGAACCAAATGGAATAAAGAATCTAATCAGCTTTCACATAAAATAAATCAAGAATTATTATCCAAACCATCAACACTACAACACTCAAGAACTAGAATAAAATGTTCAAAGTTCATTAACTAAAGCTAATTCTAATTTGAAATCCTAATTCAAACTAAGTTAAACCTAAAAATTCAAGTCTAATTAAATTCATACAAAATCTAAACAACAAAATTAAAATTAACCTAGAGACTTAATCAGCTACAAGATCAAAAAAAATGGAACCTGGTGCAAATTGACAAATATAAGTTACAGGGAGAGGGGGAGGATGCTGTTTGAACTTAGAAAAGATGGTCATACCTATCCAAAGTTCTTTACCTCTTAATTTGACCCAAAATGCCAATGTTGCAACAAGTGAAATCCCACATAGGTAGAATGCTCCTAGATTTATGAAAAGCCCAAGGTGCTGCCATCCACAGCCTCTAGATATGCAAACAGAAGAGTTGTGGTAGATAGTATTTAATCTAACCTGGTAGCAGCCCCAATTCCAAAAGGAATAGAATAGTGTTAAGATCGTATCGAGACTGCACAAGAAAAATCTGACTTAGATTTCTAACAAAAAAAGTTATGCTATGTTATAAAACTTACCAAACTGAAAGAACTGATGTTTCAAGTTCTGAATATGCTAAAATGATAGAATCAAAAATCAGTAAATAATCTCAACAAGAGGAAACAGAACATAATTCATAAGGTATTAGTTATACTACAGGAATCTCAAATCTAGCATTTAATTATATATAAAATGCAGTCAATTACAACATGAAGCAAACAATAAGTTTTGTTACCAATTTAGAATTATGGACCTGACTCAACTCTAAAAGCAATTTCATAGGAGAAGGCTATTTGGCCATATTCCTAGACGATATCGATATGGAACTTGTCAATTACAAAAAAATCATCAAAAAAGGAAACATAAAACCATATAAATTTTTCACTCAATTATTGTTTAGAGCTTCACACATTTATCTGATGTTATCAATCCAAATATCATCATCACCTACACAACTGAATAAGCACTTTCAGGTTCCAACATCAATTAAGATGAAAGAAATTCTCACAAGCTGCACATAAAAAAAAGATACTCACCCTATACTAACTCTGGACTCAACTAACTTGGAGAGCTGTGTCAATGCCTCCCTTGAAAGCTTAACTTTCTGAATGTCACTGTCCTGCCTGTACCCTTCATCTCCAACAACAAATCCATGTCCTGATTTTATATCTGTACACCAAAACCAACATAAAAATAAAAACAATAATCAATCAGATAAATAACAGATTAAATCTTGTTTGCCTACAAAAAAACACAGCTTAATTCTTTAGTTTTCAGATGAATTTCTGGTTTACATGATTAAGGAGAATTTAAATTGGTAATCAAATTTCTATGTAAAACACCCAAAGCAAAGAAAACATAACCAAAAAAAGCATCAGAGAGGAATATAGCTTGAAGCTGGAAATTGAAAGCAACCACTATGTTCAAGGAATGCGTATGAACCAAGACATCAATCAGAATATTTCAGTGTGATACTTTTCTTTTCACTAATTTTTCCTTCAGATACTAAACTAATTGAAAACCTAAAATTAGAACCCAAAACCCCCCAAAAATTCACAGAACCAATTGAAAATTGATACATACCTTCTTTATCTCAATTAGCCACTATCAAAACCATACACACCTTCGAACTGAAAAGTGAGAGCGAGTTACAGAATGAGCGAGAAAGAGATGATACAGAACAGAGAATGCTTACCTGGTGACAGAGGATACGACCATGGCGATGAGCGGCGATGGTGAAGAAGAGATGAGCGGCGATGCAACGGCTTGGAGACGGTGCAGCAGCTCAGCGGCGAGTTCCAGTCAACGGCAGCGCGGCGACAGAGCACAACAGCGGCGATACATGCCTTCGAGATCCTCGGTGGCGGTACATCAGCCTGGCGGCGGCAGAACGGCGACGGCAACAAGCCCTAGCAGTGGCGGTGGAGCTTCAGCGGCACAAAGCACCCCTTTCTTCTCTCCTCCATTGCGTTTTCTCTCTTCCTCGAGCTTTCTCTCTCTCACTGGCATTCGACGATCTCTTCTTCTTCCCGTTCTCCCCCTTAGCTTTCTGATTTCTTCGTGTGTGTGTTGAGTGAGGATGAAGGTGTGTGTTGCGTGAGTGAGGGAGTGAGGACTGAGGGTGGGTGATCGAGGGTTCCTCCAAAATTTCACTAACTGTTTATTTGGTATTTTATATTAGGAGACACTCCTAAAACGCACCCAAAACTTAATAAATGGGTTACTTTTTAAAAGCACTCCCTTAGGTCTAAAAAATGTACCCATAGCTTTTTAGATTTGGCTACGCTTTATAAGTGATATTTAAAATATCTAAGGAAACGCTTTTGAAGTGATGCCTCAATAATGTTTCCTTTTCTCTTATAAAAGGGCACCATGCGAAAAAGCGTAGCCTATTCTTAGAATAGGCTACACTTTTCAAATGTAGTTTAAAAAAAGTGTGGCTGAATGGGTATTTTTCTTGTAGTGTCAAGAACTTAGTTTTCTTAATGAAAGAAAACATGGAGGACATCAAACTTAGAACTTTCTCATGTTTGGGCCATATGAATGCAAGAATGCATGTGTAGAACATCATGCAGTGCAATTCAATAAATCATGAAGCTCAAACAAGGCAATTCATCAAGAACAACTTGAAGATCATGAACATTATGCATGTTTTTCAAAAATTGCAAGACAATTAAAATCATACAATTAACACCAAACTTAAAATTTGGCATTGGATTCAAACAAAAATCATCAAATATTTTTGGGTTTTTATGATTTTATGATTTTTTTGTATTTTTTTCGAAAATAAGAAATAGAAAGCTTAAAAAATAAAATAAAAGTACCTAATCTGAGCAACAAGATGAAGCGTCAGTTGTCCAAACTCGAACAATCCCCGAAAACGGCGCCAAAAAACTTGGTGCATGAATTGTGATCATCAACAATGGCGCCAATAGACTTGGTGCTCTCAAACGTGAATCACAATTCCTCACAACTAACCAGCAAGTGCATTGGGTCGTCCAAGTAATACCTTACATGAGTAAGGGTCGATCCCACGGAGATTGTCGGCTTGAAGCAAGCTATGGTTACCTTGTAAATCTCAGTCAGGCGGATTAAAATGGGTTATGGAGTTTTAATAAGTAAAAAGATAAATAAACAAAAAATAAAGATAGAGATACTTATGTAATTCATTGGTGAGAATGTTAGATAAGTGTATGGAGATGCTTTGCTCCTTTTGAATCTCTGCTTTCCTAGTGCCTTCATCCAATCCTTCATACTCCTTTCCATGGCAAGCTGTATGTTCGGGTTTCAGCAGCGTCAATGGCTACCTCCCGTGCTCAGTGAAAATGGTCCAAATGCGCTGTCACCGCACGGCTAATTATCTGTCGGTTCTCGATCATGTTGGAATAGAATCTAGTGATCCTTTTGCGTCTGTCACTACGCCTAACACTCGCGAGTTTGAAGCTCGTCACAGTCATCCCTTCCCAGATCCTACTCGGAATACCACAGACAAGGTTTAGACTTTCCGGATCTCAAGAATGGCCGCCAATAATTCTAGCTTATACCACGAAGACTCCGATCTTTCGGAATGGAGGCTAAGAGATACACACTCAATCTTAAGTAGAACGGAAGTGGTTGTCAGTCACGCGTTCATAGGTGAGAATGATGATGAGTGTCACGGATCATCACATTCATCAAGTTGAAGTGCGAGTGAATATCTTAGAAAAAGAATAAGCATGAATTGAATAGAAGAACAATAGTAATTGCATTAATACTCGAGGAACAGCAGAGCTCCACACCTTAATCTATGGTGTGTAGAAACTCCACCGTTGAAAATACATAAGTGGTAAAGATAAGCATGGCCATGAGGTCAGCCCTCAAGTCTACAGAAAACGTTCCAAAGATGATTCCCAATATGAAAATACAATAGTAAGAGGTCCTATTTATAATGAAACTAGCTACTAGGGTTTACAGAATTAAGTGAATGATGCAGAAATTCACTTCCGGGCCCACTTGGTGTGTGCTTGGGCTGAGCATTGAGTTTCACACGTGTAGAGGCTTTCTTTGGAGTTAAACACCAGCTTTGGTGCCAGTTTGGGCGTTTAACTCCAACTTTTATGCCAGTTCCGGCATTTTGACTTCAGAATATGGCAGAGAAGGGGCGTTTGAACGCCAATTTGCATCATTAAAACTTGGGCAAAGTATGAACTATTACATATTGCTTGAAAGCTCTGGATGTCTACTTTCCAATGCAGTTGAGAGCGCGCCATTTGGAGTTTTGTAGCTCCAGAAAATGCACTTCGAGTGTAGGGAGGTCAGAATCCAACAGCATCAGCAGTCCTTTGTTAGCCTCTGAATCAGATTTTTGCTCAGGTCCCTCAATTTCAGCCAGAAAATACTTGAAATCATAGAAAAACACACAAACTCATAGTAAAGTCCAGAAATGTGAATTTTGCATAAAAACTAATAAAAACATCCCAAAAAGTAGCTAGATCCTACTAAAAACTACCTAAAAACAATGCCAAAAAGCGTATAAATTATCCACTCATCAAACGACCTAATAAAAAAAAGGATCCCCCTCTAGCATTCAACGCCCAGGAGGTAGGCAGCAAGGGGTGTTCAAATTTTAAAGCTTCTTTGGCCAATGGCTAATACCCCAACCACCCACCATTTCTCCATTTACTCACTCTTGTCCCTTCTCTTTCCTCTTACACCCACTTTTCCATTCACAATTATCCATCCCATCACCCATCATTTTCCTTGATTTTCGCACCCCTCCTTTCCCTCTACCCAATACCCTCTCCTCAATCCCATTAATTTTTTCCACCAACCCCATTCAAATTTCAAATTCATTTTCTCCTCCCTCCCTATGACTGAACCAAGCCCATCCCCCTCCTATAAATACCCTTCACTTCATCCACTATCCCCACACCATTCACTACTCCTCCCCTCCTACAAACTCTTCATAATCCACATTCACTTTCTTCCTCTTTTCCCTTTCTTTCCTCCCAAAGGCCGAAGCCTATTCCCTCTCCCTTTTTTCTTTTATTTTCTTTAATTTTCCTTTTCTTGTTTTACTATTTGCTCGGGGACGAGAAAAATTTTTATGTTTGGTGTTGGAAGCTCCACTTTTTGCTTCTTATATCTCACCCTCATGGCACCAAAAATCAGAGAGTCCTCAAGGAAATGAAAAGAAAAGGCCCCTGCTTTCGCTTTCGAGCCATGTGAGACCATAATATTCCTCACCAAGTCCCATCAAGACCACTTCTATGACAAAAGAAGAGGGTAATCCTCGAGGTCCCCTTCAAGCTGAAGGTTGATGAGTACTTGGAGATCCAGTACCAAGTTCTCAGACGGGATTAGGAAATTCTGGCTAACCCCGTGATTGAAGTTGGAGTGTTGAGGGTGCACGAGTTTTATTCCAACGCTTGGGTCACAAAGAGGCATGATACAAGTGTGAACCCGGAGTAAAAAAACTAGCGCACCATGGTCAGGACACATCATACATTTTAGACCTAAGAGTATGAGGGTGGCATTACAGTTGCTAGAGCAGCCAAATGACCTTCAGTCATACACTCGAAGGGTTAACAGTGACCAAAGGCTGGACCAAGTTCTTGCTGACATCTGCATGCCTGGAGCTCAATAGAGGAGGGACGCTCAAGGAAAGCCTTACCAACTAGGTAGGCTTGACCTTAAGCCGGTGGCTAGAGGATGGTTGGAGTTCATCCAAAGTTCTATCATCCCTACTAGTAACCGTTTTGAAGTTACAATCGAGAGAGAAGTAATGATTCACTGCATTATTCTCAGCAGTGAGGTGGAGGTATATGAGGTGATCCCTCAAGAGATTTACAAAGTAGCTGACAAGCCCTCCACCCAAGCAAAGCTGGTGTTCCCTCATCTCATTCACCGATTATGTGCAGCAGTTGGAGCTCACAAAGATGGAGATATCCTAATTGATAAGGAGAGACCTACACAAGAAAGGGTATGGAGCACGCTAGGGAGCCCGCACAAGGACCGCAGCAGGAGCCAGTTCCACCACCTCTACAGGATATTCCAAAGATACCTCAAGGGATGTACTTCCCTCTCCATGACTACTAGAATCCGTTGACTACATCTTTAGGAGAGTTGACATCATCAGTTGATCAGCTGAGGCTGGAGCATCAGAACCAGTCAGCTATCCTCCATCAAATGATGGAAGATCAAAGGAGGATGATGGAGGAGGAGAGGAGGGAAGATCGTGACATTGAGGAGATTAAACGCTCCAGATGATTCCTGATAAACCCCATTTTTAGGGTTTATCTTGTGTTGGATTTAGAGAGTTTTGTCAACTTTTCTCCCATGTATCCAATGAAATAGCATGGTTTTGTAAATTCACCTTTAATTGTGCTCAAGAGTGAAAAAAAGCTTTTTAAGTCTTAAAATAGCTAAATCTAATTCACCTTGATTCCATTAGATGCCTTGATATGAAGAAAAATCATGTAAAAACGGAGAAAAAGCTGTCAAGCCGACCTCTTCGCACTTATTTGATCATAACTTGAGCTACAGAGGTCCAACTGAGGCGGTTCTAGTTGCGTTGGAAAGCTAACATCTGGGGATTCAAAATGATATAAGATTTATCATAGTTGTATCACATATAGAGATGCGTATGTGCACTATATGCGTACGCTTCGATGCTGCACGTGACTTTTTAAAATGCAACTCGTGGCCAGCGATTTTAGAAGCCTTATGGGCCCAATCCAACTAATTTCTGATGCTATTTAAGCTAAGGATTGAAGGAGAATTAACATACTTTTTATCTTTAGTCATAGTTAGTAAAAGTTTAAGTTTTGGAGGGAAAGTTAGTTTCTAGAGAGAGAAGCTCTCACTTCTCTCTAGAATTAGGATTAGGTTAGATTTAGATTAGGATCTCTTAGATCTAGGTTAATTTCATGCTTTGATTTACTTTTTCTTTTGTAATTCTTCTTCTTCTACATCTCTTCTCTCTAGTTTAGCATTTAATTCTTGTAATTCTCTACTTTTATGTTAATGCACTTTTGTTCTTCTATTTTCCTTTTAATGCAATTCATGTTTTCATGTTCCTTTATTGTTCATTTGATTTGTTGTTGTTTAATTCCTTGCAATTGAGTAGCATAGATTTACTTTCCTTGCAATTTTAATATGCTTTCCTTTTATTCCTTCCAAGTGTTTGATGAAATGCTTGAAAGGATGTTAGAGTAGAATTTTAGTGCTCTTTGCTTGGAAAGGTAACTTAGGAACTCTTGAGTTACTAATGTCCAAATAATTGATGATTGGGATCTGATGACATGTCATCATATACCTATTTTTCTATGATTTTTCATACAAGAAATTGATGAATTGTACTTAAATATTGAATGCTTTTGTACTTAAATGATATATTTTCTTGATATTTTAATTTTATAAATCTTGTAGAAAAAAAGAAGAAAAAGAAGCAAAGAAGCACAAAAAAAAAGAGGAAAAAAGAGCTTTGGAGCACACTTTGAAGTTGGAGTACACTTTGGAGGCTTAGGCCACACTTTTAAAAGCGTGGCCCATGACCAAATTAAAGAGGAAAACAACCAGCATGCACACTGCCCTGCCCTTGCCAAGGGCAGGGCAGAATCGTGATGCACATTGAGGATTGGAAGCAAGAATTTCGCTAAGGTAAAATCTGGGCGCTCACAGCATGACCATGCCTCCTTCAAAGGGCAATAACTTGAGCTACAGACGTCCAATTGATGTGCTTC
>NC_029778.3:58453808-58457230 GCF_000817695.3 Arachis duranensis
AACTTGCATGGCCGGTTCACAAGTGGTTTTCTTCCCAACACTTAGAGTAATCAACGGAGGCAACTAGCAACCCAATTCCATCAAGGCCAAGGCCCAATTCAAAGCTTGAAGATCATTAGAAGAAAATGTATAAATAGCTTAGGATTTAAAGTTTTAGGGAGCTTTTTGGGATTTAGAATTTTGGCTGAGAAACTTTTGGAGAGAGCAAGGGACATTTGAGAGAGTTTTTGGAAGAGAATTGAATTCTCTTCCTCTGGGTTTTCTTGTTTACTTTCCTGCAAAGTTTTGTTTGAATCTTGGGTGTTGAAGAATTGAAGGAATTCTGTTTCAATTCCATCCTGAGATCTCTCTGTTTTATTTACTGCATTTTTGAGAAATTGAGATCTGAATTTAGTTCTTCTTCTGTTGGATTTTTATTTCTCTTGCAATTGAATTGTGATTCTGATCTAGGAAGGCATTGAGATCTAGAATTGGTTATCTAGTCTCTTGGGTCCTGAGATCTATTGGTTTCCATTTTAATTTCCTTGTTTAATTTCTGCAATTCCCACATCCCTGACCCATTTACAATTCAAGTCATTTACATTTCTTGCACTTTAAGTTTCTGCAATTTACATTTCTTGTTCTTTAAGATTCAGCACTTTAAATTTCAGTTCTCTTTAATTTCATGCAATTCACCCATTCCCTTTACTTTCTGCAATTTAAATTCCTGTTAACACAAATTCACACAATCAACACTTATTTGCTTGACTAAATCAACCACTAAACTAAAATTGCTCAATCCTTCAATCCCTGTGGGATCGACCTCACTCTTGTGAGTTATTACTACTTGATGCGACCCGGTATACTTGCCGGTTGGATTTGTGTGTTGGAAATTCGTTTTTCCACAAAAACACCATCAAGTTTTTGGCGCCGTTGCCGGGGATTGATTAGATCAACAATGATTAAGTGGGTGAGAAGTCTAGATCAAGCATTTTCTTTGTTTTTGTTCTCTGTTCTAAGTTGAAACCAAGGTGTTTGTGTTTTTGCCTCACTAAGAATTTCTGTCTCTTTGACATGAATTTCAATTTTCATTGATGTTGCATTTTACAAAGTATAAATGGAGTTCAACTCATCTTATGGTCAAACAAAATTTTACGGGATATTGCCCACCATCACCAACCTCTAATGATGGCTGGGAATACCACCAAGAGAATACACATTCTGAGCACTCCAATCCATGGAGAAATGCTTCAGAACCACAAGATGGGCAAGAAAATCAAAGGGGATATTTCTCACTACCACAAAATGATTCAAGTCATTATTCTCATGGTGGCTGGGAGTATAACCAAGAAACTGCAAATTCTGAGCAGTCAAGTCTAATGAGAAATTGCCCACCCTCACTTCCCAGTTTCTCATTTGAAAATTCTTCATCAATTAACTATGCCTCAACATAAAATCCATCACATGACTCACAACCAACACAAACATCCACAAGCCAAGGACTCTCAAGGATTGAGTCCATGCTCAAAAGATGTTGAGAGGAGGAAAAGAAATTCTGGAAAAGAAAAGAGAACTTCTTCACAAACATGGAAGTGCACTTAGCTCAATTGTTGAGTGCAACGAAGAAAGTGGAAAGGCAAGATGAGGAAGCCTCTATGTCAAGCAAAATTTTAATGAAAAATGAGGTGGAGGAGGCATTTGATCCTGAACTTTTACATTCACAAGAGCCACTTGAGGTGACAATGAAACATAAAGATTCCCTCCCAGAGGCATTAATGGAAAATCATGAAGAAGAAAGGGAGGAAGACACTCAAGAGAAGTCAAACTCAAGTGAAGCAGAAAATCACATGAAGGAAGGGGTCATTGAACCATCACTGCAAGGAACTCTTGATGAAGACAAAACTCCAACAAGAAAGGGGACAATAGCTGAAACTTCTCCTCCCTTGAAGTCATTCCTCTTAATAAACTGGAAGAAGAGGAAGAAAGTGAATAACAGGTAGACAGTAGGTATATTTCTTCTTCTTGCTTTGTTTAAATTTTAATAAATTAGCATATGATTACATTCTAAGTTTGGTGTTGCCCTGCAATAATTTGTTTTCAATCCATTTGAATGATTGCATCAATTCTACATGAAAGTGTCACACTAAGATTCTAAGTTTGGTGTGCCACTTATTTTCTATGCAATTTATTCAAGCAACACTACTTGTTTGCATAATCATAATGCCTCTGCAGTTTTTTTTTCTTTTGATTTGACACTTTTTCATTCCACTTGCTTTAGTTATTTTTCTATCTTTAAATGCTTTCATTTAGTTTGCTTATTAACTGTTTTTGTTAATACATTACCAAGAGATCCTTATTCATGATAGATTCTTAGCTTGATGATTGTATTTAACATACAACAGTTTCATTTGCTTAGCTTTAATTCAAATAAATTGACATATGATGTTCAAATAAAATGGACATAGGATTGCATT
The DNA here is from genome assembly GCF_000817695.3 of Arachis duranensis. Taxonomy (NCBI): domain Eukaryota; kingdom Viridiplantae; phylum Streptophyta; class Magnoliopsida; order Fabales; family Fabaceae; genus Arachis; species Arachis duranensis. Next base: position 58,456,262 of record NC_029778.3, read on the forward strand.
CTAAGTTTGGTGTTGCTATGCAACAAAAATTTGTTTCCACTCTTTACTGGATACGTGCATCAATTCCAAGTGAAAGTGTCACACTAAGTTTGGTGTGCCACTTATCTTTTATGCAATGTATCATGCACACCATCTTATGTTTGCAATCACAATGTTTCTATTTTATGTGCCTTGATGGTTACTCTTAATCTTGCTTGCCTAAACACATATGCTACTGACATCATTGTATGAGACATTCATGATCCATCTTAGCCCCATAGCCATTGTTCTAATTGTTGCTTGAGGATGAGCAAGCATTCTGAGTTTGGCAAGGGGAAGGGAAGAATAAGAGGAAAAGGACAACAATAATGAAGATGAACTACAAGGTTGTAGAGCTCCTTTTCTTCTCATTTGTTTCTAGCACTTAAATTTCATGATTGTCTTTATCTTCTCTGTTTACATGTGTGTATGAATAAAGCATAGCTTGAATCTTGATTTGTAACATGTTGCTGTGGCATTATAACTACCAACTTGAATTCTGTGAGTTCAAAAGCAATAAAGCATCATGATCATAAACAAACAAAGCATTAAAGAAGATTTTAGCACGTGCATACAAGTATTGGAAAGCTAGTATGATTAATTGTTGCTCAATTGCATTGGATTTTATTTAATTAAAGTTTTTATCTAGGACATTTTGTGAAATCTTTTGAAATCATGAAAACCTTGAAGAAGCAAATACAATTAAAGCAAGAAAAGAAAAAGGGAAAGAATGAGAAAGCTGAAGGCTCTGAGTACCAATGACAATTTATTTGCTAAGTGCTTATGGTGTTTATGTATCAAGACAAATGCTTGAAAACAAAACACTTAGAAGTCAAGGCTAGGCTCAAGTGCAAAAGCACTCCCTCAAAGCTCAAGGCTTTGAGCATCAATGATTAGAGAGTCAAGAAAAGAAAAGAAGAATGAGCTTAATGAAGTCCTCTAATTAAATGC
>NC_029778.3:58458080-58458259 GCF_000817695.3 Arachis duranensis
ACATCAAAGTGGAAACACTGCCCTGCCCTCCGCGAGGGCAGGGCAGCATTTTGTTGGTGCACAATTCTGGCGCACCAAGGCACCCTTCTGGCGCACCACAGCATCATCTGGCAGCACCAGCAGCGCACCGTGGCACAATTCTGGCGCACCAATTTTTTCTGCCCTGCCCTCCGCGAGGG
>NC_029778.3:58458560-58469451 GCF_000817695.3 Arachis duranensis
AAGCCCACATCATCACTCAAAGGCACATGGATCAATTAAATTAGGATTTTCATTTTTGTAATTTGTTTTAATTTCATTTTCATTTTTTATTTTGTAAAGCCTATATAAAGGCATCAATTAGAGCCCCATTAGAGAAGATTAGAGTGCAGCTCCATTAGAAAGCTCTCTTAGTTTTCATTCTTGCTTTGGATCTTGGGTGAAGAATTGAAGAACTTCTGTTTCAATCTCACCTTGAGATCTCTTCTTTAATTTTCTGCATAATTGAATTCTACTTTCTATTCATTTCTTCTTCTTCTACGATTTCTGCAATTTGCTTTCCTTTATTTCTTTTGCAATAGTTGCTGTTGGATTAAGGAAGGGAGTGAGATCTAGACTTGTTTTCTAGTCTCTTTGATTCCTTGAGATCTTCAATTTTATTTTTCACTTGAGTTGAGTTCTTGGCAGCTCTTCTGTTTTTACTGTTCCATTGGCTTTCAATTTACTTTCAAGCAATTTAATTCTTCTGCACTTGTTCTTTATTTTACATTTCTGTTCATGATCCCAAATTACTTTCCTGCAAGTTAATCTCCCTGCAATTGTTCTACGCTTTACTTTACTGCTCTCTTTAATTTCCAGCACCCAACCCCCTTTACATTTAATGCAATTTACATTTCTTGTCATTAAAGATTTTGTCAATTTACTTTTCTTGCTCTTTAAGTTTCCTGCCATTTACATTCTGCGATTTAAGTTCATTGCTATTTACATTCTGCTGCAACAATTCTCACTCACAAATGTTAGCTTGACTAAACTAATCACCCACTAAAATTGCTTGATCCATCAATCCCTGTGGGATCGACCTCACTCTAAGTGGTTATTATTACTTGATGCGACCCGGTACACTTGCCGGTTGGATTTGTGTGTTGGAAATTCGTTTTTCCACAAAAACACCATCAAGTTTTTGGCGCCGTTGCCGGGGATTGATTAGATCAACAATGATTAAGTGGGTGAGAAGTCTAGATCAAGCATTTTCTTTGTTTTTGTTCTCTGTTCTAAGTTGAAACCAAGGTGTTTGTGTTTTTGCCTCACTAAGAATTTCTGTCTCTTTGACATGAATTTCAATTTTCATTGATGTTGCATTTTACAAAGTATAAATGGAGTTCAACTCATCTTATGGTCAAACAAAATTTTACGGGATATTGCCCACCATCACCAACCTCTAATGATGGCTGGGAATACCACCAAGAGAATACACATTCTGAGCACTCCAATCCATGGAGAAATGCTTCAGAACCACAAGATGAGCAAGAAAATCAAAGGGGATATTTCTCACTACCACAAAATGATTCAAGTCATTATTCTCATGGTGGCTGGGAGTATAACCAAGAAACTGCAAATTCTGAGCAGTCAAGTCTAATGAGAAATTGCCCACCCTCACTTCCCAGTTTCTTATTTGAAAATTCTTCATCAATTAACTATGCCTCAACACAAAATCCATCACATGACTCATAACCAACACAAACATCCACAAGCCAAGGACTCTCAAGGATTGAGTCCATGCTCAAAAGATGTTGGGAGGAAGAAAAGAAATTCTGGAAAAGAAAAGAGAACTTCTTCACAAACATGGAAGTGCACACAGCTCAATTGTTGAGAGCAACGAAGAAAGTGGAAAGGCAAGATGAGGAAGCCTCTATGTCAAGCAAAATTTTAATGAAAAATGAGGTGGAGGAGGCATTTGGTTTTAATGAAAAATGAGGTGGATGAGGAAGAAGTGGTTGAAGACTTAGGAGATGCGAAATGTCCATGGGAAGCTAAAATCATGGAGACTTCCTCCAAAAAGATTGAATTTGATGTTGAGGGGGGCAGTACACAACCTCCAAAACAAAGTTTGAATGAAATCGTAGAAGGAATGAAGCAAGAATTGAGCTCCCTTGGTGATGAAGATCATGCATCCAACCTTCTTGGTGAAAAATCCTTTGAGTTTGAAGAATCTTCTCCCAATGAGATAGAAATTAATGTGGAGGTAGATTTCTCTCTTCCTCCTATTTATGATTTGAGTGATGGAGAAGAGTTAGATGAGATTGATGAACAAAGGATTGAGAAGAAAGAAGTTTGTAAAGAGGTGGAGATAATCAAGGAAAATCACAAGGGAGTAGAGCTTGCAAGGACATTGGAAATACCTCTCCCCAAGCCACCACCATCCATTCTTTCATCCAAGTGGGTAAATTCCTTATACTTAAGCTTTATTATTCCCCTTGAATATGGTTTGCTTGAGGCAGATGGTCAACTTAGACATATTTGTGGCTTTAAGAGTAAAAGGGAGATGGTTAGTGGTTGGCATTGTAACTCAAGGCCTAATAGCAAGGGTTGGTGTAGAACTAGATTACTTGGGACTAGGATTATGTTTGGTCACTTCATTGAGACTTCACCTTGTTTACCACCCACATGGAATAATGATAATCAACTTGAAGATGGGTGTGGAAACAAGATATGGATCCGGAAATACAGGAGGATCAACTTTGGGAGCTCATGGTTTGTAGAGAACTCCATCAAGGCTTGAAGATAGTAATTTTGAAGAATGGAGCTTATTGGAGACTCAAGCATTGGTGGATGTTCCAAGATGACTTTAAGCACAAGCCACCTGGAGAGGAGCTCCCCATAAGTCCAACTTAAGGACAATAAACAAAAGTGCTAGGTGGGAGACACCCCACCATGGTAAACTCTTTTCATTTTTCTCTTTTGTAAATATTGGTAGAATAGGTTTGATTTTATGTTTTTTTTTTGTTGAGTTTAATTAGTATTTTAGCATGTTGAATAAGGTTTTATGGTGTTTCGGTAGTTGTTTAGAGGGTTAAAATGCATGGTTTGGTGCAAGAACTTGGAAATTTTTTTTGAAAAAACAGAGCACCATCCACGCGTACGCGTACATTGCGCGTACGCACGCTTCCAGCATTTTCGACCATCCACGTGCACGCGTACGTGGCGCGTACGCGTGGATGCGAAAATTCCGTCCCCAGCAAAAAAAACCCGAGAGTTAGGCCTGCACTGTGCGAACATTGGGCCTAAGGCACAAACCAACCCACGCATGCGCGCACCTGGCGCTTACGCGTCCTTGATTATAATTGCGCAATGCACGCGCACGCACGCTGTGCGCGCATGAGTTGATTGCGCCACTTGCACCCCTAGTACTTTCTCCCGAGAGTTGGGCCAACCTTGGGCTGACGCTGTGCCCTACGCCTGACACAACTTACGCGTACGTGCACCTGGCGCGTACGCGTCCCTCGGATGGTTTGCACATCAACGCGTGAGTGCACCGTGCGCGTTCGTGTCGGTAAAAAAAGTTTTTTTTCTCTTCCATTTCTTTTGTTTATTGCATTCGTATACTTTTATTCTTTGCATTTTCATTTTGTTTTTTCAGCTTGTTTTTACTTTATTTTGTTCGAGTTTCTTATTTTAATAATGGTGTTAAATTCTCTTACTCAATTGTTGAGAATTTCTTGCATTATTTTGGTGCTTCGTGACTTGTTTGATATTGATGGGTGATGAAACTTTTAAATCAATGCCTCATCTTTTATGACTCTTGTATCCCTTGTCCATTGATATGAACTCATATTGTCTTTCATGACCCATTCTTTCTTGTTTGAACTTGATGCTCAACATGCTCTTCATGGCATTTTCTCATGCTTTGATTTTCCTCTTGCATCAAGATTAATGATATGCCTTATCTTATATTGCTTTCTCATCTACATGTTGTAGCTACCATGTAGTTGAGCACCATACTCTTACTTGGCATTAGCCCCCGCCTACGTTTTATTTGCTTTGATATCTTTGTTGTAGGCTTAATTTTCTTCCCTTTTAGGTTGGCCACCAAAAGAAGGAAAAAGAAGAAGTCTCAAAATGGGGCAACAAATAAGTCATCCGCACAACCTTTTGAAGGAGCTCACCAATTGCTTCCACCCGTCCACCTTGCTCTTCAGTGCATGCACTGAGGACGGTGCAATCTTCAAGTGTGGGGAGGTCGTCCGACCGAACTCCATGGGTAACAATTTCCTTTTTCAACACCAATGTTAGCTAGTTGTTGCATTGCATGATAGGTTGCATGTTAGTTAGAATTTGTATATATTTTTACCACTTCTTTCTCATTAGGACTACTTGGTTAGAGTGATGATTTCTTTTTCGAGAAACTGTTTTAGGGCACCCTACCAATTTGAAAATTTTTTTGTTGAACTTTCTTGAAAGAATTTATTTTGGAACATGGATTTTAAGCTAAGAACACAATCTTGTGAGCTTTGAGCCTAATTGTGTGGTTACATCTTATAACCACTTATTTCCCTTCTTGTGTGAAATTGTTCTCTTTCTATGAGTATGATCTTTGATTTGTTTAATTCTATATGTCTATTATTCCTTGTATTCATGCACTTATATGATTGAGGCTATCAATTCATTAGTTCACTTACCCAAATAGCCTACCTTTTACTCTCCATTGTTAACCAATTTTGAGCCTACGCTTAACCCAATTGTTCTTTATTTTAGCACATTACAAGCCTAAAGCGGAAAACAATAAATGTCCTTTATTTGGATCTTTGATTAGCTTAGGCTAGTGAGAGTGTTTATCATTCAAGTTTGGAGAGATTTGGGAACATTGGTTGGGATAAAAGGGTATTTTTTTGTTTTTGTCGTAAATATTGGGAATTGGGTACATACTCATGTATTAATCAAATGTTAAACCTTATGCATTGATGCTCTTGTATCTAGTTTGAAAGAGAGAAAAAAATGAGAAAAACAAAAAAAAAATAAAAAGAAAGAAAATATAGAAAAATAAAAAAAGAAAGAAAAGAAAAAGAAAAGAAAAAAGAAAAAAAGAAAAGCAATAAAAATGGGACAAAATTCCCCAAAGTAGAGTCCAATAAGAGTCAATGCATAAGTGTTATGAAATGAAAAAAAAAAAAAGAAAATGCATCAATATGTGAAGAAGTGGAGAATAGGTAGTTAGGTTAGAACTTAATTGTATAGGTTGTCATAGGTTAGGTGGGAAGTTTAAGCTTATCAAAGATTCAAATTCAAGCTTACTTAACCAAATATACATCCTTACCTTGACCCTAACCCCATTACAACCTATGAAAAGACCTCGTGATGAATGTATGCATGCACTGGATAATTGTTGATTGTTAGATGAAAAACAAATCTTGGAAAGCATGATTAGGGGAGAATTGAGTGAATAAACCCCAATCACCGAGCGACTAGAGTGCAAACACTTCCGGTGAGGGTTCGAAGCTCAATTCCTTGATTCCCGGCTTTCATGAGCGTTCTTCTTGCGAGTCTATTTGAACTTCATTTTTATACTTGAATTGATAGGATTCATGAATCGTCATATGATCTTAGCCCTACTTGTGCATATATGTTCTTGGAGATTGATTTACCTTCAGCCAAGTAGGTAGAATCATTTTTGCATCTAGTTGCATTCATATTCATCTAGTTGCATTCATATAGATAGGTTTATATAGTTCTTTACATTTAATAAATGTTCATACCTCTTTTCTTATCCTTCTTGGTTTAGCATGAGGACATGATATGGTTTAAGTGTGGGGAGGATGATAAACCCCATTTTTAGGGTTTATCTTGTGTTTGATTTAGAGGATTTTGTCAACTTTTCTCCCATGTATCCAATGAAATAGCATGGCTTTGTAAATTCTCCTTTAATTGTGCTCAAGAGTAAAAAGATGCTTTTTAGGTCTTAAAATAGCTAAACCTAATTCACCTTGATTCTATTAGATGCCTTGATATGTCTGTTAAGTGATTTCAGATTTAGGAGGCAAAGATCAAATTGAGGGAATGAAGAAAAAGCATGTAAAAATGGAGAACTCATGAAGAAATGAAGGAATCGCAAAAGCTGTCAAGCCGACCTCTTGGCACTTATTCGATCATAACTTGAGCTACAGAGGTCCAAATGAGATGGTTTCAATTGCGTTGGAAAGCTAACATTCGGGGCTTCAAAATGATATAATATTTACTATAGTTGCATCACGTATAGAGACGCGTACATGCACTGTATGTGTATGCTCCGATGCTGCACGTGACTTTTTAAAATGCAACTCGTGGCCATCAATTTTAGAAGCCTTATGGGCCCAATCCAACTCGTTTCTGATGCTATTTAAGCCAAGGATTGAAGGAGAATCAACATACTTTTTGATCTTTAGTCATAGTTAGTTAAAGTTTAAGTTTTGGAGGGAAAGTTAGTTTCTAGAGAGAGAAGCTCTCACTTCTCTCTAGAATTAGGATTAGGTTAGATCTAGATTAGGATCTCTTAGATCTAGGTTAATTTCATGCTTTGATTTACTTTTTCTTTTGTAATTCTTCTTCTTCTACATCTCTTCTCTCTAGTTTAGCATTTAATTCTTGTAATTCTCCACTTTTATGTTGATGCACTTTTGTTCTTCTATTTTCCTTTTAATGCAATTCATGTTTTCATGTTCCTTTATTGTTCATTTGATTTGTTGTTGTTTAATTCCTTGCAATTGAGTAGCATAGATTTACTTTCCTTGCAATTTTACTATGCTTTCCTTTTATGCCTTCCAAGTGTTTGATGAAATGCTTGAAAGGATGTTAGAGTAGAATTTTAGTGCTCTTGGCTTGGAAAGGTAACTTAGGAACTCTTGAGTTACTAATGTCCAAATAATTGATGATTGGGATCCATTGACTCTAGTTCTCACTAATTGAACTAGTGGAGAGTTAGGACTTATGGACTAGGATTGATATAGCTCATTTGACTTTCCTCTACTACTAGTTAGAGGATGACTTAATGGGATTGATCCTTGTCAATTCTCAAGTTGTGGTTAGTGATTAGGATAGAGATCCTTGACCACCAAACCTTGCCAAGACCTTTGTTAGTTCTTAGTTTATTTCCTTGTTATTTACATTTCATGTCTCTTATCAAAAACCCCAAACATAACTCATAACAAATAACAAGACACTTTATTGCAATTCCTAGGGAGAATGACCCGAGGTTTGAATACTTCGGTCATTAATTTTAGGGGTTTGTTTTAGTGACAACCAAATTTTTGTGTGAAAGGATTATTGTTGGTTTAGAAACTATACTTGCAACGAGAACTCAATTGTGAAATTCTATACCATCAAAAATCCAATTATCAAAATGGTGCCGTTGCCGGGGAGTTACAATGGTGTTATGTTATTGGTTATTGTACATATGTGAATAGTGTGAATATCTTGCTTTTTGCTTTATTTGCTAGTTGTAGAATTTTGTTTCTCTTGTTTTCAATTAGCTTTTGATTTTTGTTTTCTCTTTTCATCATGAATTCTCACTTTGGCTATGAGTGTGATTACAACTATGTTGTAGGAAGTCGAGATTACAATGAAGAGATGTATCAAAGATGGGATACTCAAAGGTGGGAGGAGCCATATGCATATAATCAATCCTCATGGCAACAACCTCCACCAATGCACTATGAAAAAGTGCCATTCTATGATGCATACCAATCCGATGGCTATGGTGAATCTCCTTGTGACTTTCAAGAACCACCACCATATGCCTATGAGCCATGTCCTCAACATAGCCCTCAACCATACTCACAAGCCTCTTTTCACCAAACACCTCCATATGACCCTAATCCATATCCACCATACCAACCACCTTTCGAACCATATGAGCCATACATAAAACCACCCGAATTCCAATATAATTACTCCCAAGAACCACCACCTCCACACCCTTACCAAGAAGAACCACCTTCCTATCATGAATCTTTTCTCCAAAATAATGAACTCTCCTATCCACCCTAATCTCTAATGGATGAAACCCTTGGTGTTCTTCTTCAAGGGCAAGATGAAATGAAAAGGGATGTGCAACAATTTGTGGCTACCTTGACCGAGGTTGTAAGCCGATTAGCCTCCCAATGCTTGAATATTCAAGGAACTCTCATAGCTACATGTGAAGAATCCAAGGAAGAGCATAGCATGAAGGAGAGATTGGAAAATCCGGTGAAGAAAGAGGAATGCTACGTTGTGTTAGAATAATTGGAGAAGCCTATGATTATCGAAGAAAAGGAAGAAGTGGTTGAAGACTTAGGAGATGCGAAATGTCCATGGGAAGCTAAAATCATGGAAAGTTCCTCCAAGAAGATTGAATTTGATGTTGAGGGGGGAAGTACATGGTGGATGAAATTGTGATCATCAATAATGGCTCTTTGGTATGTGCATCTGTTAACTCAGCACTTTCTTTCCACAACTTTACTCAACTAACCAGCAAGTGTACTGGGTCGTCCAAGTAATAAACCTTACGTGAGTAAGGGTCGATCCCACAGGGATTGTTGGTATGAAGCAAGCTATGGTCACCTTGTAAATCTCAGTCAGGCAGATAATAATTGATTATGGAATTTTGAAAATCAAATAATAGTACATAAACATAAAGTAAAGATAAAGTTACTCATGTAATCCAATGGTGGGAATTTCGGATAGGTGTATGAAGGTGCTGTGTTCCTTCTGAATCTCTACTTCCTTACTTCTTCCTTCTAGTTTTTCATCATTCCTTTCTATGGCAAGCTGTATGTAGGGCATTACTGTTGTCAATGGCTACATCCCATCCTCTCAGTGAAAAAGGTCCAAATGCTTTGTCACAGCACGGCTAATCATCTGTCGGTTCTCAATTAGGTTCGAATAGAATCCAGTGATTCTTTTGCGTCTGTCACTAACACCCAGCCTTCAGGAGTTTGAAGCTCATCACAGTCATTCAATCCCGGAATCCTACTCGGAATACCACAGACGAGGTTAGACTTTCCGAATTCCCATGAATGCCGCCATCAATTCTAGCTTATACCACGAAGGTTCTGATTAAGGAATCCAAGAGATATGTGCCCGGTCTAAGGTAGAATGGAAGTGGTTGTCAATCACGCGCGTTCATAGGTGAGAATGATGATGAGTGTCACGGATCATCACATTCATCAAGTTGAAGTGCAACGAATATCTTAGAACAGGAATAAATCGAATTGGATAGAAGATAGTAGTAATTGCATTGAAACTTGAGGTACAGCAGAGCTCCACACCCTTAATCTTTGGTGTGTAGAAACTCCACCGTTGAAAATACATAAGTGATCAAGGTTCAGGCATGACCGAATGGCCAGCCCCCAAAACGAAAACCAGGATGTCAAAATCCAAATATGGAACCAAGATATCTAATAGACTAGTAAAAAGTTCTATTTATACCAAACTAGCTACTAGGGTTTACAGAGGTAAGTAATTGATGCATAAATCCACTTTCGGGGCGCACTTGGTGTGTGCTTGGGCTAAGCTTGATCTATCCACGAGCCGAGGCTTCTCTTGCAGTTGAACACCAAGTTGTAACGTGTTTTGGGCGTTCAACTCTGGTTCGTGACGTGTTTCTGGCGTTTGACTCTAGAATGCAGCATGGAACTGGCGTTGAGCGCCAGTTTACATCGTCAAATTCCAAATAAAGTATGGACTATTATATATTTCTGGAAAGCTCTGGATGTCTACTTTCCAACGCCATTAAGAGCGCGCCATTTGGAGTTCTATAGCTCTAGAAAATCCATTTCGAGTGCAGGTAGGTCAGATTCCAACAACATCAGCAGTCCTTTGTCAGCATTTTATCAGAGTTTTGCTCAGGTCCCTCAATTTCAGCCAAAAAATACCTGAAATCACAGAAAAACACACAAACTCATAGTAAAGTCCAGAAATGTGAATTTAGCATAAAAACTAATAAAAACATCCCTAAAAGTAGCTAGATTATACTAAAAACTATCTAAAAACAATGCCAAAAAGCGTATAAATTATCCGCTCATCAGTACACAACCTCCAAAACAAAGTTTGAATGAAGCCGTAGAAGGAATGAAGCAAGAATTGAGCTCCCTTGGTGATGAAGATCATGCATCCAACCTTCTTGGTGAAAAATCCTTTGAGTTTGAAGAATCTTCTCCCAATGAGATAGAAAGCAATGTGGAGGTAGATTTCTCTCTTCCTCCTATTTATGATTTGAGTAATGGAGAAGAGTTAGATGAGATTGATGAACAAAGGATTAAGAAGAAAGAAGTTTGTAAAGAGGTGGAGATAATCAAGAAAAATCACAAGGGAGTAGAGCTTGCAAGGACATTGGAAATACCTCTCCCCAAGCCACCACCATCCATTCTTTCATTCAAGCGGGTAAATTCCTTATACTTAAGCTTTATTATTCCCCTTGAATATGGTTTGTTTGACACAGATGGTCAACTTAGACATATTTGTGGCTTTAAGAGTAAAAGGGAGATGGTTAGTGGTTGGCATTGAATAAAGTATGGACTATTATATATTGGTAGAAAGCTCTGGATGTCTACTTTCCATCGCCATTGAGAACGCACCATTTGGAGTTCTGTAGCTCCAGAAAATCCATTTCGAGTGCAGGGAGGTCAGATTCCAACAGCATCAGCAGTCCTTTGTCAGCCTCTTATCAGAGTTTTGCTCAGGTCCCTCAATTTCAGCCAGAAAATACCTGAAATCACAGAAAAATACACAAACTCATAGTAAAGTCCAGAAATGTGAATTTAGCATAAAAACTAATGAAAACATCCCTAAAAGTAACTAGATCATACTAAAAACTACCTAAAAATAATGCCAAAAAGCGTATAAATTATCCGCTCGTCACAACACCAAACTTAAATTGTTGCTTGTCCCCAAGCAACTAAAAATCAATTAGGATAAAAAGAAGAGAATATACTATAAATCTCAAAATATCAATGAATATTAATTCTAATTAGATGAGCGGGACTTGTAGCTTTTTGCTTCTGAACAGTATTGGCATCTCACTTTTTCCTTTGAAGTTCAGAATGACTGGCTTCTCTAGGAACTTAGAATTTTGGATAGTGTTATTGATTCTCCTAGTTAAGTATGTTGATTCTTGAACACAGCTACT
>NC_029778.3:58469615-58473456 GCF_000817695.3 Arachis duranensis
CTGTCCATCGCTCTTAAGCACACTCTTTTTGCTTTGGATCACAACTTTAACCACTCAGTCTCAAGCTTTTCACTTGGACCTTCATGACACAAGCACATGGTTAGGGACAGCTTTGATTTAGCCGCTTAGGCCTGGATTTTATTTCCTTGGGCCCTCCTATCCATTGATGCTCAAAGCCTTGGATCCTTTTTACCCTTGAATTTTGGTTTTAAGGGCTATTGACTTTTTCTGCTTGCTTTTTCTTTTTCTTTCTAATTTTTTTCGCCACTTTTTTTTCGCAAGCCTTTTGCTTTTTCGCTGCTTTTTCTTGCTTCAAGAATCAATTTCATGATTTTTCAGATTATCAATAGCATTTCTCTTTGTTCATCATTCTTTCAAGAGCCAACAATTTTAACATTCATAAACAACAAGATCAAAATTATGCACTGTTCAAGCATTCATTCAGAAGACAAAAAGTATTGTCACCACATCAATATAATTAAACTAAATTCAAGGATAAATTCAAAATTCATGTACTTCTTGTTCTTTTGAATTAGAAACATTTTTATTTTAAGAGAGGTGAAGGATTCATGGAATTTATTTATAACTTTAAGACATAGTTACTAAACACTAATGATCATGAAGTAGAGACACAAATATAGATGACATAATAAGCATAAAAACCGAAAAACAGAAAAGAAGAAAAAAAATAAGAACAAGGAACGAGTCCACTTTAGTGGCGTCTTCTTCTTGAAGGACCAATGATGTCCTTAAGCTCTTCTATGTCCCTTCCTTGCCTTTGTTGCTCCTCCCTCATTGCTCTTTGATCTTTTCTTATTTCATGGAGAATGATGGAGTGGTCTTGATGTTCCACCCTTAAATGTTCCACATTGTAACTCAAATCTTCTAGGAAAGTGTTGAGTTGTTCCCAATAGTTGTTGGGAGGAAAGTGCATCCCTTGAGGCATCTCTGGAATTTCTTGGTGATGAGCTTCCTCATGCGTCTCTTGGATTCCATGAGTGGGCTCTCTTGTTTGCTCCATCATTTTCTTAGTGATGGGCTTGTCCTCCTCAATGAGGATGTCTCCTTCTATGATAACTCCAGCTGAGTAACATAGATGGCAAATAAGATGAGGAAAAGCTAGCTTTGCCAAAGTAGAGGACTTATCGGCTATTTTGTAGAATTCATGGGAGATGACTTCATGAACTTCTACTTCCTCTCCAATCATGATGCTATGAATCATGATGGCCCGATCCATAGTAACTTCAGATCGGTTGCTAGTGGGGATGATGGAGCGTTGAATGAACTCCAACCATCCTCTAGCCACAGGCTTGAGGTCCAGTCTTCTTAGTTGAACCGGCTTGCCTTTGGAGTCTCTTTTCCATTGAGCTCCTTCCATACATATGTCCATAAGGACTTGGTCCAACCTTTGATTAAAGTTGACCTTCTAGTGTAGGGGCGTGCATCTCCTTGCATCATGGGTAAGTTGAACACCAACCTCACATTTTCCAGACTAAAATCTAAGTATTTCCCCCAAACCATTGTAAGATAATTCTTTGGGTTCGGGTTCTTACCTAGATCATGGTTCCTAGTGATCCATGCATTGGCATAGAACTCTTGAACCATTAAGATTCCGACTTGTTGGATGGGGTTGGTTAGAACTTCCCAACCTCTTCTTTGGATCTCATGTCGAATCTCTGAATACTCATTTTTCTTGAGCTTGAAAGGGACCTCAGGGATCACCTTCTTCTTGGCTACAACATCATAGAAGTGGTATTGATGGGCTTTGGAGATGAATCTTTCCATCTCCCATGACTCGGAGGTGGAAGCTTGTCTTCCCTTTCCCTTTTCTAGAGGTTTCTCCGGCCTTAGGTGCCATCAATGGTAATGGAAAAACAAAAAGCTTATGCTTTTACCACACCAAACTTAAAATATTGCTCACCCTCGAGCAAGAGAAGAAAGAAAAGAAGAAGAAGAAAAAGAAGAGAAAATATGGAGGAGAGTGAGGGGGAGGTGTATTCGGCCAAGGTATAGAAGAGGGGGTTGTGTTGTGTGAAAATGAAGTAGAATGGAGGGGTTTATATAGGGAAGGGAGAGAGGGTAGGTTCGGCCATTTAGGGTGGGTTTGGATGGGAAAGATTTTTGAATTTTGAAGGTAGGTGGGGTTTATGGGGAAGAGTAGATGGATGTGAGTGGTGAAGGGGATAATTGAGAAGAGAGATTGAGGTGATTGGTGAAGGGTTTTTGGGAAAGTGTGTTATAGGATTATTAGGAGGTAAGGTGGGAATATGTTAGGTGGGGATCCTGTGGGGTCCACAGATCCTAAGGTGTCAAGGATTTACACCCCTGCACCAATTAGGCATGTAAAATGCCTTTACATGCAATTCTGGCGTTTAAACGCCGAAGTGATGCATGTTATGGGCGTTCAACGCCCGTGTGCATGTTTCTAGCGTTGAACGCCAGTTCCATGCTTGTTACTGGCGTTCAGCACCAGCTTTTCTTAGGGCATATTCCTGGCGTTCAAACGCCAGGATGTTGCTTGTTTCTGGCGTTCAGCGCCAGATCCATGCTCTGTTCTGGCGTTGAACGCCAGCCAGATGCTCCTTACTGGCGTTTAAACGCCAGTAAGTCCTTCCTCCAGGGTGTGATTGTTCTTTTGCTGTTTTTGATTTTGTTTTTAATTTTAATATTTTTTTCGTGACTCCACATGATTATGAACCTACTAAAACACAAAATAACAATTAAATAAAAATAAAATTAGATAAATAAAAATTGGGTTGCCTCCCAACAAGCGCTTCTTTAATGTCAATAGCTTGACAGTGGGCTCTCATGGAGCCACACAGGTGATCAAGTCAATGTTGGGACCTCCCAACACCAAACTTAGAGTTTGAATGTGGGGGTTCAACACCAAACTTAGAGTTTGGTTGTGGCCTCCCAACACCAAACTTAGAGTTTGATTGTGGGGGCTCTGTTTGACTCTGCATTGAGAAAAGCTGTTCATGCTTCCTCTCATTACCAAATAACTTGGCATTTAGCTTCATGATGGCTCCTAGATATTGAGCAACTTGCTCTCCAGTCACATCTTCATCCTCTTCAGAGGAAGAATAGTTTCAGAGCTCATGAATGGCAGAAGGAGATTTAATGGAATCTCTATGGTCTCTATATGAGCCTCAGGTTCCTTTAGGTCCTCAATAGGGAACTCCTTCTTACTTGAGAGACGTCCCATGAGATCCTCCTCATTGGGATTCACGTCCTCCCCCTCCTCCTTGCATTCGGCCATATTGACTATGTCAATGGCCTTGCACTCTCTCTTAGGATTCTCTTCAGTATTGCTTGGGAGAGTACTGGGAGGAGTTTCAGTGACCTTTTTGCTCAGCTGGCCTACTTGTGCCTCCAAATTTCTAATGGAGGATCTTGTCTCACTCATAAAACTTAAAGTGGCCTTTGACAGATCAGAGACTAAGTTTGCTAAATTAGAGGGGCTCTGCTCAGAATTCTCTGTCTGTTGCTGAGAAGATGATGGAAAAGGCTTGTTATTGCTGAGCCTGTTTCTTGCACCATTATTAAAGCCTTGTTGAAGCTTTTGTTGATCCTTCCATGAAAAATTTGGATGATTTCTCCATGATGAATTATAGGTGTTTCCATAAGGTTTACTCATGTAATTAACCTCTGCCATTGCAGGGTTCTCAGGATCATAAGCTTCTTTAGAGGCTGCCTCTTTAGTACTGTTGGATGCATTTTGCCATCCATTCAGACTTTGAAAAATCATGTTGACTTGCTAAGTCAACACTTTGTTCTGAGCCAATATGGCATTCAGAGCATCAATTTCAAGAACTCCCTTCCTTTGAGGCGTCCCACTATT
>NC_029778.3:58473759-58479510 GCF_000817695.3 Arachis duranensis
ATGAACATCTACTCTAAGCTTGCTCAACTTTTGAGGAGGAAAGAATTTATCCAAGAAGGCCGTGACCAGCTTATCCCAAGAGTCCAGGCTATCTTTAGGTTGTGAGTCCAACCATGTTCTAGCTCTGTCTCTTACAGCAAAAGGGAAAAGCATGAGCCTGTAGACTTCAGGATCTATTCCATTTGTCTTGACAGTCTCACAAATCTGTATGAACTCGGTTAAAAACTGATAAGGATCTTCAGATGGAAGTCCATGAAACTTGCAGTTCTGTTGCATCAAAGCAACTAATTGAGGTTTCAGCTCAAAATTTTTTGCTCCAATGGCAGGAATTGAGATGCTTCTTCCATCAAACTTGGACGTTGGTTTAGTGAAATCACCAAGCATTCTCCTTGCATTATTGTTGTTGGGTTCGGCTGCCATCTCCTTCTCTTGTTCAAAAATTTCAGAAAGGTTGCCTCTGGATTGTTGTAATTTAACTTCTCTTAGTTTCCTTTTCAGAGTCCTTTCAGGTTCTGGATCAGCTTCAACAAAGATGCCTTTTTTCTTATTCATGCTCATATGAAAGAGAAGAGAAAAAGAAAAAGGAAGAGGAATCCTCTATATCTGGACAAAGAGGATCCTTATTATTAGTAGAAGAAGAAAGGAATAAGAGTGGAGAATCCAACCACAAGGGTGAGGATAGAGGCAGTGATTGGAGATGATGAGAGCTGAAGAGAAGTGTTAGTAAATAAATAAATAAATTAAAGAAGAGAAGAGAGGGAGAATTCGAAAATAATTTTGAAAAAGTATTTAATGATTTTTGAAAATTAAAGATAAGATATAATTAAAATTAAAATTTAAAACAATTAAAAAGAATTTTTGAAAAAGAGATGAGATATTTTCGAAAATTAAAGAGGGAAAAGTAGTTAGGTGGTTTTAAAAAAGATAAGAAACAAACAAAAAGTCAAATAGTTAGTTGAAAAAGATATTAAAATCAAATTTGAAAAGATAAGAAGATAAGAAGATAAGAAGTTAGATAAGATATTTTGAAATCAAATTTTTGAAAAAGATAAAATTTTGAAGAAGATATGATAAAAGGATAAGATAAGAAGATATGATAAAAAGATAGGATTGAAAAAGATTTAATTTTTAAAATCAGAATTAATTACTTAACTAACAAGAAACTAAAAGATATGGTTCTAGAATTTAAAGATTGAACCTTTCTTAACAAGAAAGTAACAAACTTCAAATTTTTGAATCAATCATATTAATTGTTAGCATAATTTCAAAAATTAAGATAAAATTAAGAAAAAGATTTAATTTTTTAAAAAAAGTTTTAAAAAGATAAGTTTTTTTTTAAATTGAAAATTTGACTTGACTTGTAAGAAACAACTAATTTTAAAATTTTTTGACCAAGTCAACTCAAATTTTCGAAAATTTGGAGAGAAAGAAGAAAAAAATATTTTTTTGATTTTTAAATTTTTTAATGATGAGAGAGAAAAACACAATTATGACCCAAAACATGAAAATTTTGGATCAAAACTAATTATGCATGCAAGAACACTATGAATGTTAAGATGAACACCAAGAACACTTTGAAGATCATGATGAACATCAAAAACATATTTTTGAAAAATTTTTGATGCAAAGAAAACATGCAAGACACCAAACTTAGAATTCTTTAATGCATGGACACTATGAATGCAAAAATGCATATGAAAAACAACATACAACACAAAACAAGAAAACATCAAGATCAAACAAGAAGACTTGTCAAGAACAACTTGAAGATCATGAAGAACACCATGAATGCATGAATTTTCGAAAAATGCAAGGAAAATTTTTAAAGCATGCAATTGACACCGAACTTAAAAATTGACTCAAGACTCAAACAAGAAATACAAAATATTTTTGGTTTTTATGATTTTATGATTTTTTTGTATTTTTTATTATTATTTTTTTCGAAAATTATATTTTTGAAAAACGAAAATAAAGAAAAAAATTTTGAAAGATTTTTGAAAACTTTTTTGAAAGGAAAATAAAAAAAAATTACCTAATCTGAGCAACAAGATGAACCGTCAGTTGTCCATACTCGAACAATCCCCGGCAACGGCGCCAAAAACTCCATACTCGAACAATCCCTGGCAACGGCGCCAAAAACTTGGTGTTGTTGCCGAATCAAAAAAACTTGGCGCTGTGGTTGCAAGTAATTGTAATTCAAACAATCCCCGGCAACGGCGCCAAAAACTTGGTGGACGAAATTGTGATCATCAATAATGGCTCTTTGGTATGTGCATCTGTTAACTCAGCACTTTCTTTCCACAACTTCGCTCAACTAACCAGCAAGTGTACTGGATCGTCCAAGTAATAAACCTTACGTGGGTAAGGGTCGATCCCACAGAGATTGTTGGTATGAAGCAAGCTATGGTCACCTTGTAAATCTCAGTCAGGCGGATAATAATTGATTATGGAATTTCGAAAATCAAATAATAGTAAATAAACATAAAGTAAAGATAAAGTTACTCATGTAATCCAATGGTGGGAATTTCGGATAGGTGTTTGGAGGTGCTGTGTTCCTTCTAAATCTCTGCTTCCATACTTCTTCCTTCTAGTTTTTCATCATTCCTTTCTATGGCAAGCTGTATGTAGGGCATCACCGTTGTCAATGGCTACATCCCATCCTCTCAGTGAAAAAGGTCCAAATGCTCTGTCACAGCACGGCTAATCATCTGTCGGTTCTCAATCAGGTTGGAATAGAATCCAGTGATTCTTTTGTGTTTGTCACTAACGCCCAACCTTCAAGAGTTTGAAACTCGTCACAGTCATTCAATCCCGGAATCCTACTCGGAATACCACAGACAAGGTTAGACTTTCCGGATTCCCATGAATGCCGCCATCAATTCTAGCTTATACCACGAAGATTCTGATTAAGGAATCCAAGAGATATGCGCCCGGTCTAAGGTAGAACGGAAGTGGTTGTCAATCACGCGCGTTCATAGGTGAGAATGATGATGAGTGTCACAGATCATCACATTCATCAAGTTGAAGTGCAACGAATATCTTAGAACAGGAATAAATCGAATTGGATAGAAGATAGTAGTAATTGCATTGAAACTTGAGGTACAGCAGAGCTCCACACCCTTAATCTTTGGTGTGTAGAAACTCCACCGTTGAAAACACATAAGTGATCAAGGTTCAGGCATGGCCGAATGGCCAGCCCCCAAAACAAAAACCAGGATGTCAAAATCCAAATATGGAACCAAGATATCTAATAGACTAGTAAAAAGTTCTATTTATACCAAACTAGCTACTAGGGTTTACAGAGGTAAGTAATTGATGCATAAATCCACTTCTGGGGCCCACTTGGTGTGTGCTTGGACTAAGCTTGATCTATCCACGAGCTGAGGCTTCTCTTGGAGTTGAACGCCAACTTGTAACATGTTTTGGGCGTTCAACTCTGGTTCGTGACGTGTTTCTGGCGTTTGACTCTAGAATGCAGCATGGAACTGGCGTTGAGCGCCATTTTACATCGTCAAATTCCGAATAAAGTATGGACTATTATATTGCTGGAAAGCTCTGGATGTCTTCTTTCCAACGCCATTAAAAGCGCGCCATTTGGAGTTCTGTAGCTCCAGAAAATCTATTTCCAGTGCAGGTAGGTCAGATTCCAACAGCATCAGCAGTCCTTTGTCAGTCTCTTATCAGAGTTTTGCTCAGGTCCCTCAATTTCAGCCAAAAAATATCTGAAATCACAGAAAAATAAACAAACTCATAGTAAAGTCCAGAAATGTGAATTTAGCATAAAAACTAATGAAAACATCCCTAAAAGTAACTAGATCACACTAAAAACTACCTAAAAACAATGCCAAAAAGCGTATAAATTATCCGCTCATCAGTACACAACCTCCAAAACAAAGTTTGAATGAAGCCGTAGAAGGAATGAAGCAAGAATTGAGCTCCCTTGGTGATGAAGATCATGCATCTAACCTTCTTGGTGAAAAATCCTTTGAGTTTGAAGAATCTTCGCCCAATGAGATAGAAAGAAATCTGGAGGTATATTTCTCTCTTCCTCCTATTTATGATTTAAGTGATGGAGAAGAGTTAGATGAGATTGATGAACAATGGTTTGAGAAGGAAGAAGTTTGTAAAGAGGTGGAGATAATCAAGGAAAATCACAAGGGAGTAAAGCTTCCAAGGACATTGGAAATACCTCTCTCCAAGCCACCACCATCCATTCTTTCATTCAAGTGGGTAAATTTCTTATACTTAAGCTTTATTATTCCCCTTGAATATGGTTTGCTTGAGACAGATGGTCAATTTAGACATATTTGTGGCTTTAAGAGTAAGGAAGATGGTTAATGGTTGGCATTGTAACTCAAGGCCTAATAGCAAGGGTTGGTGTAAAACTAGATTGCTTGGGACTAGGATGATGTTTGGTCACTTCAATGAGAGTTCACCTTGTTTACCACCCGCATGGAATAATGATAATCAACTTGAAGATGGGTGTGGAAACAAGATATGGGATCCGGAAATACATGAGAATCAACTTCGGGACCTCATAGTTTGTGGAGAACTCCATCAAGGCTTGAAGATAGTAATTTTGAAGATTGGAGCTTATTGGAGACTCAAGCATTGGTGGATGTTCCAAGATGACTTTAAGCACAAGCCACCTGGAGAGGAGCTCCCCATAAGTCCAACTTAAGGACAATAAACAAAAGTGCTAGGTGGGAGACACCCCACCATGGTAAACTCTTTTCATTTTTCTCTTTTGTAAATATTGGTAGAATAGGTTTGATTTCATGTTTTGTTTTGTTTGTTGAGTTTAATTAGTATTTTAGCATGTTGAATACGGTTTTATGGTGTTTCGCTAGTTGTTTGGAGGGTTAAAATGCTTGGTTTGGTGCAAGAACTTGGAAATTTTTTTTTGAAAAAACAGAGCACCATCCACGCGTACGCGTACATCGCGCGTACGCACGCTTCTAGCATTTTCGACCATCCACGCGCACGCGTACGTGGCGCGTACGCGTGGATGCGAAAATTTCATCCCCAGCAAAAAAAAAAACCCGAGAGTTAGGCCTGTGACATGCGCGAAATTGTGATCAATACTTTTTACAAATCAAATAATCCCCGGTAATGAATCCAAAAACTTGGTGTTCAATACCATGGCAATAACACAACTTCGCACAACTAACCAGCAAGTGTACTGGGTCATCCAAGTAATAAACCTTACGCGAGTAAGGGTCGATCCCACAGAGATTGTTGGTATGAAGCAAGCTATGGTCACCTTGTAAATCTTAGTCAGGCAAACTCAAATGGATATGGGTGATATACGAATAAAACATAAAGATAAAGATAGAGATACTTATGTAATTCATTGGTGGGAATTTCAGATAAGCGTATGAAGATGCTTGGTCCCTTCCGTCTCTCTGCTTTCCTACTGTCTTCATCCAATCCTTCTTACTCCTTTCCATGGCAAGCTTATGCAAGGGTTTCACCGTTGTCAGTGGCTACCTCCCATCCTCTCAGTGGAAATGTTCAACGCAACCTGTCACGGCACGGCTATCCATCTGTCGGTTCTCGATCAGGCCAGAATAGAATCCAGTGATTCTTTTGCGACTGTCACTAACGCCCCGCCCTCAGGAGTTTGAAGCTCGTCACAGTCATTCAATCATTGAATCCTACTCAGAATACCACAAACAAGGTTAGACCTTCCGGATTCTCTTGAATGCCGCCATCAATTCTAGCCTATACCACGAAGACTCTGATCTCACG
>NC_029778.3:58482500-58483220 GCF_000817695.3 Arachis duranensis
AGGTGGGAAAGTGGTTTGAATTTGAATGGTGAGGTAGGTGGGGTTTTATGAAGGATGAATGTGAGTGGTAAAGAGAAAGATGGGATTTGATAGGTGAAGGTTTTTTGGGGAAGAGGTGTTGAGGTGATTGGTGAATGGGTGAAGAAGAGAGAGAGTGGTAGGGTAGTTGGGGATCCTGTGGGGTCCACAGATCCTGAGGTGTCAAGGAAAAGTCATCCCTGCACCAAATGGCATGCAAAAATGCGTTTTGAGCCAATTCTAGCGTTAAACGCCGGGCTGGTGCCCATTTCTGGCGTTTAATGCCAGCTTCTTGCCCTTTTCTGGTGTTTAACGCCAGTCTGGTGCCCCTTTCTGGCGTTAAACGCCCAGAATGGTGCCAGACTGGGCGTTAAACGCCCAACAGCTAACCTTACTGGCGTTTAAACGCCAGCACGCTCTCCTCCAGGGTGTGCTGTTTTTCTTTCTGTTTTTCATTCTGTTTTTGCTTTTTTTCATTGATTTTGTGACTTTTCATGATCATCAACCTACAAAAAAAAAATAAAATAACAAAAGAAAATAGATAAAATATAACATTGGGTTGCCTCCCAACAAGCGCTTCTTTAGTGTCATTAGCTTGACAGGGGGCTCTCGTGGAGCCTAAAAAATGCTCAGAGCAATGTTGGAACCTCCCAACACCAAACTTAGAGTTTGAATGTGGGGGTTCAACACCAAACTTAGAAG
>NC_029778.3:58485584-58487141 GCF_000817695.3 Arachis duranensis
GCAGTAAAGTCACCCAGCACCTTCCTTGCATTGTTGGCATTGTTGTTGTTTTCGGCTGCCATGTGTTCTTCTTCTTTGAAGAATTCGGTTAGGTCCTCTACAGAGAATTGTGCCTTAGCTTCTCTTAGTTTTCGCTTCAATGTCCTTTCAGGTTCAGGGTCAGCCTCAACAAGAATGCTTTTGTCTTTGCTCCTGCTCATATGAAAGAGAAGAGAACAAGGAAATATGGAATCCTCTATGTCACAGTATAGAGATTCCTTAAGGTGTCAGAGGAAAAGAAAAATAGAAGGCAGAAGTAGAAAATTCGAACTTATCAAAGAAGATGGAGTTCAAATTTTTCATTAAGGAATAGTGTTAGTCCATAAATAGAAGGATGTGAGAAGAAGGGAAGTAATTTTCGAAAATTAAGTATAAGATTTTGAAAACATTTTGAAAAACACTAATTGATTTTCGAAAATTATGATTGAGAAAGAAGTGAAGTGATTTTTGAAAAAGATTTTGAAATTAGAAATTAAAAAGATATGATTGAAAACTATTTTGAAAAAGATGTGGTTAAGAAGATATGATTGGTTTTAAGAAGATGTGATTGAGAAGATATGATTTGAAAAATATTTTAAAAAGATATGATTCAAACATTAAACCTTTCCCAACAGAAAAGGCAACATACTTGAAATGTTGAATCAAATCATTAATTGATAGCAAATATCTTTGAAAAGATATGATTTGAAAAAGATTTGATTTTGAAAAACTTTGAAAACTTGAAAAAAAATTTGTATTGAAAACAAAATCTTCCCTCTTGTGCCATCCTGGCGTTAAACGCCCAGAATGGTACACATTCTGGCGTTTAACGCCCAAAAATCTACCCTTTTGGGCATTAAACGCCCAGCCGGCACACTGGCTGGCGTTTAAACGCCAGTCTGTCCTTCTTCACTGGGCATTTTGAATGCCCAGCTTTTTCTGTGCAATTCCTCTACTGTATGTTCTGAATCTTCAATTCTTTGTATTATTGACTTGAAAAGACACAAGTTAAAAATATTTTTGGATTTTTAATAGTGAGGAATAATCAAAATGCAACTAAAATCAAATAACAATGCATGCAAGACACCAAACTTAGCAGTTTGTATACTACTGACACTAATGAGAATGCATATGAGACACATAAACACTTAAGTCAAGAGAATTCAAAGATCAGAGTAAGAAATCATCAAGAATTACTTGAAGATCCTTAAGACACATGAATGAAAGCATACAATTGACACCAAACTTAAAATGAGACACTAGACTCAAACAAGAAATTTTTGGATTTTATGGTTTTGTAATTTTTTTTTGTGATTTTCGAAAATTAAGTGGAAAAAGAAAATAAAGGTATCAAAATTCTTAATGAGAATTCCAGGAATCATGCAATGTTAGTCTAAAGCTTCAGTCTAAAGAAATTAGACATGGCTAAACAAGCTTCAGCAGAACATTGCATTCAAGAGCTAAATTGATGAAGATCAATCAGCTTTGGTGATGATAAGAACATCACCTTGAAACACTAGAATTCATTCTTAAGAACTC
>NC_029778.3:58489648-58519387 GCF_000817695.3 Arachis duranensis
GCCTACGTTTTATTTGCTTTGATATCTTTGTTGTAGGCTTAATTTTCTTCCCTTTTAGGTTGGCCACCAAAAGAAAGAAAAAGGAGAAGTCTCAAAATGGGGCAACAAATAAGTCATCCGCACAACCTTTTGAAGGAGCTCACCAATTGCTTCCACCCGTCCACCTTGCTCTTCAGTGCATGCACCGAGGACGGTGCAATCTTCAAGTGTGGGGAGGTCGTCCGACCGAACTCCATGGGTAACAATTTCCTTTTTCAACACCAATGTTAGCTAGTTGTTGCATTGCATGATAGGTTGCATGTTAGTTAGAATTTGTATATATTTTTACCACTTCTTTCTCATTAGGACTACTTGGTTAGAGTGATGATTTCTTTTCCGAGAAACTGTTTTAGGCACCCTACCAATTTGAAAAATTTTTTGTTGAACTTGCTTGAAAAAATTTATTTTGGAACATGGATTTTGAGCTAAGAACACAATCTTGTGAGCTTTGAGCCTAATTGTGTGGTTACATCTTATAACCACTTATTTCCCTTCTTGTGTGCAATTGTTCTCTTTCTATGAGTATGATCTTTGATTTGTTTAATTCTATATGTCTATTATTCCTTGTATTCATGCACTTATATGATTGAGGCCATCAATTCATTAGCTCACTTTCCCAAATAGCCTACCTTTTACTCTCCATTGTTAACCAATTTTGAGCCTACGCTTAACCCAATTGTTCTTTATTTTAGCACATTACAAGCCTAAAGCGGAAAACAATAAATGTCCTTTATTTGGATCTTTGATTAGTTTAGGCTAGTGAGAGTGTTTATTATTCAAGTTTGGAGAGATTTGGGAACATTGGTTGGGATAAAAGGGTATTTTTTGTTTTTGTCGTAAATATTGGAAATTGGGTACATACTCATGTATTAATCAAATGTTAAACCTTATGCATTGATGCTCTTGTATCTAGTTTGAAAGAAAGAAAAAAATGAGAAAAACAAAAAAAATAAAAAGAAAGAAAATATAGAAAAATAAAAAAAAGAAAGAAAAGAAAAAGAAAAGAAAAAAGAAAAAAAAAGAAAAGTAATAAAAATGGGACAAAATGCCCCAAAGTAGAGTCCAATAAGAGTCAATGCATAAGTGTTATGAAATGAAAAAAAAAAAGAAAATGCATGAGTATGTGAAGAAGTAAAGAATGGGTAGTTAGGTTAGAACTTAATTGTATAGGTTGTCATAGGTTAGGTGGGAAGTTTAAGCTTATCAAAGATTCAAATTCAAGCTCACTTAACCAAATATACATCCTTACCTTGACCCTAGCCCCATTACAACCTATGAAAAGACCTCGTGATGAATGTATGCATGCACTGGATAATTGTTGATTGTTAGATAAAAAACAAATCTTGGAAAGCATGATTAGGGAAGAATTGAGTGAATAAACCCCAAACACCGAGCGACTAGAGTGCAAACACTTCCGGTGAGGGTTCGAAGCTCAATTCCTTGATTCCCGGCTTTCATGAGCGTTCTTCTTGCGAGTCTATTTGAACTTCATTTTTATACTTGAATTGATAGGATTCATGAATCGTCATATGATCTTAGCCCTACTTGTGCATATATGTTCTTGGAGATTGATTTACCTTCAGCCAAGTAGGTAGAATCATTTTTGCATCTAGTTGCATTCATATAGATAGGTTTATATAGTTCTTTGCATTTAATAAATGTTCATACCTCTTTTCTTATCCTTCTTGGTTTAGCATGAGGACATGCTATGGTTTAAGTGTAGGGAGGTTGATAAACTCCATTTTTAGGATTTATCTTGTGTTGGATTTAGAAGGTTTTGTCAACTTTTCTCCCATGTATCCAATGAAATAACATGTCTTTGTAAATTCTCCTTTAATTGTGCTCAAGAGTAAAAACATGCGTTTTAGGTCTTAAAATAGCTAAACCTAATTCACCTTGATTCTATGAGATGCCTTGATATGTCTGTTAAGTGATTTCAGGTTTAGGAGGCAAAGATCAAATTGAGGGAATGAAGAAAAAGCATGTAAAAATGGAGAACTCATGAAGAAATAAAGGAATCGCAAAAGCTGTCAAGCCAACCTCTTCGCACTTATTCGATCATAACTTGAGCTACAGAGGTCCAAATGAGGTGGTTTTAGTTACGTTGGAAAGCTAACAGTCGGGGCTTTAAAATGATATAAGATTTACTATAGTTGCATCACGTATAGAGACATGTACGCGAACTGTATGCGTACACTCCGATGCTGCACGTGACTTTTTAAAATGCAACTCGTGGCCAGCGATTTTAGAAGCCTTATGGGCCCAATCCAACTCATTTCTGATGCTATTTAAGCCAAGGATTGAAGGAGAATCAACATACTTTTTGATCTTTAATCATAGTTTGTAAAAGTTTAAGTTTTAGAGGGAAAGTTAGTTTCTAGAGAGAGAAGCTCTCACTTCTCTCTAGAATTAGGATTAGGTTAGATCTAGATTAGGATCTCTTAGATCTAGGTTGATTTCATGCTTTGATTTACTTTTCCATTTGTAATTCTTCTTCTTCTACATCTCTTCTCTCTAGTTTAGCATTTAATTCTTGTAATTCTCTACTTTTATGTTGATGCACTTTTGTTCCTCCATTTTCCTTTTAATGCAATTCATGTTTTCATGTTCCTTTACTGTTCATTTGATTTGTTGTTGTTTAATTCCTTGCAATTGAGTAGTATAGATTTACTTTCTTTGCAATTTTACTAGGCTTTCCTTTTATGCCTTCCAAGTGTTTGATGAAATGCTTGGAAGGATGTTAGAGTAGAATTTTAGTGCTCTTGGCTTGGAAAGGTAACTTAGGAACTCTTGAGTTACTAATGTCCAAGTAATTGATGATTGGGATCTATTGACTCTAGTTCTCACTAATTGAACTAGTGGAGAGTTAGGACTTATGGACTAGGATTGATATAGCTCATTTGACTTTCCTCTACTACTAGTTAGAAGATGACTTAATGGGATTGATCCTTGCCAATTCTCAAGTTGTGGTTAGTGATAAGGATAGAGATCCTTGACCACCAAACCTTGCCAAGAACTTTGTTACTTGTTAGTTTATTTCCTTTTCATTTACATTTCATGTCTCTTATCAAAAACCCCAAACATAACTCATAACCAATAACAAGACACTTTATTGCAATTCCTAGGGAGAACGACCCGAGGTTTGAATATTTCGGTTATTAATTTTAGGGGTTTGTTTTAGTGACAACCAAATTTTTGTATGAAAGGATTATTGTTGGTTTAAAAACTATACTTGCAACGAGAACTCAATTGTGAAATTCTATACTATCAAAAATCCAATCATCAATTCCCCGGAGGGAGCAGTGGTCACCATCACTGAGGTGGTCTAGTTTCATTCTCACTATATTTATTTTATCTATGTTTTCTTTATATTCTATTTTGTTATCTGCTTTCTATTCTAGTTGCATGATCACTCTTAGGATTTATTTATTCTATAGTAGTAGTTTCTTTTTGCGTTTCATTTAAAGATGTCTTATGTATTCTGCATCAAGCTTAAAAAGAAAAATCTATTGGAAAAGAAGTAGTAAGATGCGCAAGATCTTGAGCTATATTATGAGTTGTTCTATTTACCTTGATGTGGTAGCCTTATCTCTATTCTCTGAATGTATGATTTAACTGTGCATACTTGTTATTGGGGTTGGGCATAATGGTTTTTGAGTAACAGGAATTTAGAAAAATATTATTGATTCTTTGAAATAATAAAAAGATTGATTCTTGAAGCAAAAGAAACAGAAAAAAGAAAAATAAAGAGAAAAATCAAAAGAAAAAGGTCTAAGACTTTGAGTATCAATGGTTAAGATGGTCAAAATTGATCTAAAAGCTCAAAAGAGTTGTTTTCCATAACTATATTCTTGTGGTGTGAAAGTGTCAAGTAACTCTTGAGACTGAACACTTAAAGTCGTGACCCAATGCTGTTAAAGAGTACGCTTAAGGCTCTTTTCACCACTATCTGAGAATAAAAGTAAAGAAAAAGTCGAATCCAAAGGGTTCCCCTAGTTAAGTGCTTGTGGTGTTTATGTATCAAGTCAAGCTTGAAAACAAAATACTTAGAGTCACGGCTAGGTTCAAAGGTGCAAAGTACCAAGAGAAAATAAAAGCTGTGTTCAAGAATCAACAAGAACCAAAAGAAGAGAATCAATAATATCATCCGGATTCTAGTTCTAAAGGATGCCAATATTTCTGAGCTTAAAAGGAAAGTGAGATGCCAAAACTATTCAAAAATAGAATGTTAGTAGCTCCATTCAAGTAATTAGATCTGAGCATGAATAACAACTTGAATCTTATGTGTTTTCTCTTCCTTGGTCCTAAATTGTTTTACAGTTTTAAGTTTGGTGTTGTGATGCGTGAGCATCTTATACCCCTTTTTCAGTCATTTTTATATTGTTTTTAGTTTGATTTTATTATGTTTTAGTGCAAAATTTACCTTTGGTCACTACATTGAGTTTTCCTGCTGTTTTTTTTTGTTTTAGGTGAAATTCGGAGCAATTTGGAGAAGTTTGGAGCAAGAAACGAAAATGTTGCCAGCTCCCTGGCCCCCTGGGAGCTAAATGCCCAACCTGGCGTTCAACACCAACAGGGGGGCTAAAGTCAGAGGCACTCACTCCCTCCTGGGTGTTCAACGCTCAAACCTCGCGTTGAACACTAGCTTGCTGTTCGAGCCATTCACCAGTTGGGCCTCCAAGTGGATTTCGCACTCCTTAGGCTTATCTTATTTTATCTTTATAATTTTTAATTTAAAATAATATCTTTTAGGTTTAGCATTTATTATTTAAAGAGAAAATCACTTAGGTTTAAGATCATCAGATCTTCTTCCTCCATACTTTTCAGAACTTTATTTTCTCTGTAAGTCATGAACAATTAAACTTCCTGGTTAAGGTTAGGGGCTCTATTTATTTTATGGACTAATATTATTACTTTTCTATCTTAATATATGTTTGATTCCATTCTAAGTTGTGACTCGTTCTTAACACTAATGAAACTGGGTGGAATGGAAATATGACCCTTTTTCTACATGAGTTCTGGTGATACTCTGACCAAGGTCGCCTGAACTACAATTTGAGAACACACCTCCTAGATGGCTAATCCACAACTCGTTGGGGACATAGGAACATCTGTTCAGCCGGGATCTAGGGTGATTAGGGCCTTTGTGGTATAAACTAGAATACTGAACTTCACCCTTGTCCGAATTGAATGACCACTGACCATGGCATTTGATGAGGATCAGAGGAGATTAAATTGTTAAGGATTTAGGATTTGATCACTTACAGTTTGCCATAGAATGAATCATTTATTGTTAAAGTAGTTAGTAAGAAGTTTTAATCCAGAAAGATAAACATCTCTGAGACCTTAACTATTTTCGTATATTGATTTTACACCAATCTTTACCTACTTTTCTTTATTATTTTGTTTTATGTGCTTTCAACAACTACTCTCTTTACTTTTTGCCTGACTAAGTCCAGCAAGATAACTATTGGTTGCTCAATCCAACAATCTTCGTGGGATCGACCCTTCTCACCTGAGGTATTACTTGGATGACCCGGTGTACTTGTCGGTAAAGTTGTGCGAGTTCAATTTTCGCGCACCAATCTGTACGCAAAGTTTGAGGAATTCCAAATCGATGAATTATATATTCCTCTATGAAATCAATAATTTCATTTTGACCTGCCTCTATTAAAGGAACAACCTCAACCCACTTTGTAAAATAATTGATTGCTACTAGGATAAATTTATGATTCTTCGATGAAGGTGGGTGTATTATTCCAATCAAATCCAAAGCCCATCCTCGAAATGGCCATGGTTTAATAATTGAATGTAATTCGGAGGTTTGAATTTGTTGTATCTCTCCGTGTTGTTGACACTCCTGACATGCTTTTGTATAATCGATGCAGTCTTTAATCATAGAAGGCCAATACACTTGATCTCTTTGAAGTAACCATTTCATTTTCATTCCAACTTGATGAGCACCACATATACCTTTATGAACTTCCCCAAGGTTAATATCTTTATCCGATTGACCCAAACACCTGAAAAGGCTACCGTCAACACCTTTCTTATACAATTCATCATCCATCAATACAAAATTCATTGCTTTTAACTTAACTTTTCAATCCACCCAAATATTCGAATTTTTCAATTATTCTGCAATTAGTTTTCTCCAATCATCATCATCCCATTCATCTAGAATTAAAACCTCTCTTTCTTCAATGGGTACCAAAATTTGACAAACTTTTGCCAATTTCTCCAAAGTTTTAGGAAGTATTCTATATCTTGATGCAATTTGAGCTAACCCATTAGCAATCTCATTATGAATTCTTGGAATATGAACCAAAGATACTTTTTGAAAAGACACTGACAACTCCCATACTATCGATAAATATTTTTGTAACTTCTCGTTATTACACTTAAACTCTTTCGATAACTGTTTCAATACTACTTGGAAATCCCCAAGGATTTGAATATCTAATGCCCCTTTACCAATTAAAATTTCTAATCCCAATATTAAGGCTTCATACTCAGTGACATTATTTGAACAATGGTATTTTAACTCAAAAAGAAATTCTTACGGAGTGCCTTCCTGGGAAATGATCAAAATCCCAACTCCAATACCATCTTTGTGTTTCGAGCCATCAAAATACAGTTTCCAACAATTGGAAACTATATCAACTATATTTGTCCCCTGGTCATTGAGATAATTCGGTTGATTTACTAGAAAATCCGTAATGACCTGACCCTTTACAGCCTTGGCCAGCACATATTGCAAGTCAAACTCCGTTAAGGCAAGCATCCACTTTCCTAACTGACCTCTTAACATAGGACAAGATAACATGTATTTTATCAAATTTGTTTATGCAATTACTTTCACAGTTTTTGCAACCATATAACATTTCAACTTTGTACAAGCATAGTACAAAGACAAACACAACTTTTCAATAGGAGAATATCTTGTCTCAATATCGATTAGCACTCTACTTAGATAATAGATGGCTCTCTCCCGTCTTTCTTTATCATCCTGAGCCAACATGCATCTAATAGTATTCGTAGATGCTGCAATATACAATTTCAAAGGCTCATGGGAACGGACTGTCGCCATCACCGATGCTTTGGGCAAGTAAGCTTTGACTTATTCAAACGCTTTCTGATTCTATCCATTCATATTGTGACTCATCTTTAAGCTTAACTAAAGATGCAAAGATTCGAGTTCGACCAGAAAGATTCGATATGAATCATAGAAGGTAATTAACCTTCTATAGGAAAAATTGTACTTCCTTTTTTTTACTTATAAGG
Source organism: Arachis duranensis (assembly GCF_000817695.3). Lineage (NCBI taxonomy): Eukaryota > Viridiplantae > Streptophyta > Magnoliopsida > Fabales > Fabaceae > Arachis > Arachis duranensis. The sequence goes on from NC_029778.3 coordinate 58,496,972, forward strand.
AGGCAAATCTAGAATTGCTTTTTCTTCATTTTTATCAATAGCAATTCCTTTCTTATGAACAATAAACCCAAAGAAGTTTCTTGCAGACACACTAAATGCACACTTAAAAGGATTTCATCTTCAACCTTTTTCTACGCATTGTATCAAATTCCTGCCTTAAATGATTGAGATATTGGTTTATTAAATTCGATTTGACCATTACATCATCGATATAAACTTCCATGAACTTCCTGATAAATTCATAAAAAATAGAATTCATGGCACGTTGGTATGTTGCACCAGCATTTTTTAAACCAAAAGGCATTACTACCCATTCATATGTCCCTAATGCCCCAGGACGTCGAAAGGCAGTTTTCGATACATCGTCCTCAGTGATGAAAATTTGGTTATATCCTAAATAACCGTCCATAAAACTTAAAATTTCATTGCCTCGAATATGCTTTGATTATTTTAGGTTTTCCTTCATCTGTCCATAGAAGGACACTTTGATGCACAGTGGATGGTACAGCCCTAATGATGCGGAAAAATTGAATACGCATTAACTACCGGTAAGTATACCGGGTCGCATCAAGTAGTAAAACTCACAAGAGTGAGGTTGATCCCACAGGAATTGATGGATCAAGCAAATTTAGTGTGGTGACATGTCTAGTCAAGCGAAATATTAAAAGAGTTTGGTGAAATTTACCAACAGAATGTAAATTGCAAGAATTCTAAAGTGCTGAAAGTAAATGACAGAATGTAAATTGCGGAAACGTAAATGGCAAGGAACTTAAAATGCATGAAAAGTAAGTTGCATGAAATGTAAATGGGGATTAGGTGCTGGGAAATTAAAGGAAGCAGCAAATTCAAAGCAATTAAATGAAACTCAAAGCAATCAAAGTGAGAAGGAACAGAGAACAAGATTCATTAGGGATTGGAGATATCATAATCCATCATGAATCAATGGGTCTCAACATCCTTCTCAATCATATGAGTAGATCTTTGGAAGATTGTAATTGATTGGATCCTAGTTCCTTGGCAATCCAATCTCTCTAATCACAATCAATCTTGCTAATTCCTTGATCCAATTGTCATGAGAAGAGGTTAAGTGCATGTCTCTCATCCAAAAGCCACACTAACTCTCAAGATCTCAATTTCTCCCGAATGGTATTGATCAAGAGAGTTGTGAGAGATAGAGCTTCAGTTCTAATTTCCATGATTCCCCTTCCGAGGCTCACATGGGAATTCAATGGATCCAAACCCCCTTCCGGAGTGAATGGATCAAATCAAAACAGAAGTTATCTCTTAGCTACCCAAGTGGATTGAGAAGAAGAAGATGTTTATTCAATCATGTGAATTACAATAAAGTTCCTCCACCTAATGATCGGCGTTTAGTGAATCATGGCTTTAAGAACAATTGACAAGAATTTAACTTGCAAGAAAATATATCAGACTCAAAGCAAACTCAAACATAAAATTGGCAGAAAGGTAGAAGTGCAAGGAATTGAAAATTTCATAAAAGTAAACTAAATTCAATACAAACTAAGAAGAAAGTGCAGAATGTAAAATGGGTACAAAAGAAATCCTATACTAAGCTCTCTGGAGTCTCTAATCCTCTAAGAGAGCTATAGAGTCCATAATCCTCTAGCGTCCAAAGCCTCCATATCATCTTCAAAAACTCTTCTATTTATACTCTTCTTCTCATCTTCAATTGGGTCTTCATGTACTTGGATGTGGGCCTTGGCCTTGATTAAAGCAGTTAGAAATGACTCTTAGTAACGTTGACATTGGGATTAATTCACTAACGTTCACAAGTTTGCATGGGTGCATTTTGGAATGAAATTAGCCTTAACGTTGGTGACTAAATTTTGTGTACAAACGTTGGCATAAACATTGCAGAAAAAAATCCTTCTGGGTGTTGCCAGCAACGTTTGACCTAACGTTGGTGCACCAACGTTCGTCTGGTCACGTGTACGCGTCGGCCACACATACGCATGAATGGCCAATTTTCCATTTCACGCTGATGAACGGGATTTCCTATTGGTAAAGAAATTTACAAATATGATCGCGTTGTAAGTGTAGCTTCTAAACCAACAGAAAATCCTTTCGTACAAACGTTTGGTTGTCACAAGTAACAAACCCAATAAAATTTATAAACTGAAGTATTCAAATCTCAGGTCATGTTCTCAAGGAATTGCAGGGAAGTATGATTTATTATTGGTTATAAAAAACAGTATTTTTTGGATTTTGAAAAGGTTTGAACAAGAGAAATAAATTGCAGGAATTAATAAATTAATAACTAGAAAACTCTTGGCAAGGTATGAGAAGTGGAAGTCCTATCCTAGTTATCCTTATCAATGGTGATGAGAATTATATTTTTGCTCCCACTAAGTCAACCTCTAACTATGAAGGTAAGTCAAGTGGACTAATCAATCTAACACCTAAAGTCCTAGTCAACTCCTGAGGAAAGACTAGAGTTATAGGAATCTAAATTAATCAGCAAAGATATCAATTATCAATCACGATGAGTTTGACAACTCAAGAGTTACCAATTAATCAACCAAAGCCAAGAATGTAGAAAACTAAATTAAAATCATATGTCTGAAATACCTCAATTTATATTAGATAAAAGATATCAAATCCAACATGAAAAAATTCATAAACAAATAAAAGAGAAAATAAATAAAAAGAACATTTGAACCTGTGATGAAGAAATAATCCAAATAAGATAAATCCTAATTCTAATCCTAAGAGAGAGGAGAGAACATCTCTCTCTAAAAACTACATCTAGATCCTAAAACTATGTATGAATGTATATTGTATCATCTTCCTTGATGAATGGATGGATTTCCCAATTTATAGCCTTTAATCTGTGTTCTCTAGGCTTGGATCTGGACCAAAAAAGGGTCCAGCAGTTGCTGGGGCCGACTTCTGCAATTTCTGTAGATCGCGCACGTCACGCGTCTGCGTGGGTCACGCGGTCGCGTCATCTGGAGTGTTGCTCTTCCACGCGGTCGCGTCAGTCACGCGTCCGCGTCATCTGTGTTTCGCATGAGCCACGCGTTTGCGCCAAGCACGCATTCGTGCAGATGCCACTTTTTGCAAAGCACGCGTTCGCGTCGTCCACGCGGACGCGTCGCTGCCAGTTTCTTCAATAACTCCATTTTGTGCTTTCCTTCCATTTTTGTATGTTTTCTTTCCATTCTTTAAGTCATTCCTGCCCTATAAAACCTGAAAGTACTTAACACACAAATTACGACATCGAATGGTAATAAAGGATAATCAAATTTAATATTTTTAAAGCATAGGAAACATGTTTTCTCATATGTCATATCATAAGGAAGGGGTTGTAAAACCATGCAAATTCATATGAATAAGTGGGTGAAGAGTTGATAAAAACACTCAATTTAAGCACAAGATGAATCATAAAATAGGGGTTTATCAACCTCCCCACACTTAAACATTAGCATGTCCTCATGCTAAATCCAAGAGAAAAGAGTAAAGGTAAAATGGTGGAATCTTATGCAATGCAATCTATTCTAAATGCAAGCTACCTAAATGAGTCATGCAATTCTAGTTATTATTCACTTGTATATAAGGCTTACATGTAGTCAAATTAATTCATATCTTCAAGGAATCATATATGTACAATTAGGGCCAAATCATGTTAAAGCACAGTCACAATTGAGTTGAGTTAAGATATTTCACAACTTGCAAGACAATTAAAAATTAAATATGGATATATGAGAATAAGCTGTTGAACTCTCACTGGATTTTGTGTTTACTCTCTAATCACTCAGTGTTTGGGGTTAATCACTCTCTTCTTTTCTAGTCATGCTTTCTAAAACTTTGTTTTTCATCTAACCAATCAACAAATATGGAATATAGACATACAAAAATCATGAGGTCTTTTCCTAGGTTGTAATGGGGCTGAGGTAAGGGTAAGGATGTATATATAAGGCTAAGTGAGCTAACAAAGTGAATCCTTGACTAGTCTAAGATCTCACCTAATATATACACATTTTATACAATTTCAAAGTTCTTTACCTAGCTACCCAAATTTTCCACTTTTTTGTTACATGCTCATACACCAAATTTAATTTTGATTTTTGTCCCATGTGCATTGATTCTTTTTATTTTGCATTTGGGGTAATATTTTTTATTTGTATCCCCTATTTAATTATTAAAAAAAATTTCAATGCACATGGTAATTTAATTATTTTGATTTTACATGAGCATGCTTCCCAAATTTTTCAAATAACTTATTCAATTTAATTCCCTACTTTTTCTATCATCCCATGTTCCCATAAAATTTCTCACACTTAAATTATACACAATATCTATCTTAAGCTAACCAAGGATTCAACTTCAGATTTTTGTTTTGTTTTTCTACTTAAGGCTAGTAATGTGGTTATGAAATAGAAGGGGGTTAAAAGGCTCAAGGGGGATAACAAGGATAGCATAAAAGGTAGGTTTATTTGGGACAAGTGAGCACAAATACAAATAATGGCCTCAATCATCTCTTGGTATGTATCTATATTCTATAATTTGGACATACATATTAAAACAAAATAAAGATTGCAAGCATAGAAAAGAAGTGCGAAACACACAGTAATGAAATTTATGGTTTGATGTAACCATACAATTAAGCTCAAAACTCACGGGCTGTGTGTTCTCAAGCTCAGAGATCATATATCAGTTATGTATGTCATGCAAGTAGAAATCAAGAGTTTCCATTCAACTCAATGTAAATCTTAAGGTGCCCCTTAAAATCTTAGTGTTTCTTCTTAAAGAAATGTTGTTAACTAACTAACATGTAATGCTATATATACAAGGTGTGTGGATTGTTTTAATTTACTAAAGTTCCTAATTCACTCTTTTATTTTCAATTAAACCAACTTATCATATGCTAAAAGGGTAAACTATACTAATTAATCCACTTAATATATAACTAGTAAACTAAAAGTACAAATTAAGCTAAAATATCTAAGATATATACAGCTCAAAGTGCAGAATGCAAAAATACAGCAAAAGCAAAAAAGAGAAAAAATGTGCAAATAAAATATAGAAAATGAACAAAATAAGATAAGAGTCTGTAGTGGTTCACCAAAAAATATATGCCAGAGATGGCGACCTCCCCACACTTAAAATATAGCATCGTCCTCGATGCTCACTCAAACTGGGTGTGAAGAAGTGTCATCTCCGGAAAGATGGGCTGCTGGTGTCTCGGTGGTAGGCTAAGGGTCTGCAGTCTCTGTGAGTGTAGGAGGAGTGGTCTGCTGAAGCGAAGGCTCTGTCTGTAGAGGAATCTCCGGATCTGCGGCCTATAGGTGGTGGTGCTCCTCATAGTGTGGTGCAGTGTGCTTAGGTGCTGCCTGCTCAGCCTGGGTATGTGCCTCCTCCTCAGATGTCTCTGATGGTGTGTCTGGCTCGGAGGGGATGTCGCCACCGGAATGGATCAAAAGCCTGAGGTGCTCATAGCGTCTCTTGTGGCAACACTCAGACCTCTCAAAACGTTGCATGTTGCGACGTTCAGACCTCTCAAATTGATGCTGGTGGCGGCATTCCATCTGGTCTAAGCGGTCAAAGAGTCGGTGCACCAGAAGATAAACTAGCTCAGGAGCATGTGAGGGTGATCAATTTATTGATGACAATTCAGATATATGCAAGAGTTTCAAAATAGAAATGAAATCATCAATAATGAAGTCATCAATAATGCAATTTAATAACCAGGGAATCAAAAGGGATAAGAATGCTAGCCCGGGCAGTCATGAATCAGCTTGGTTGAAATCAAGTAATGTAAAATACTAAGTTTTCATACTCAACACATGAAAATAGGTTGCAGAAAATTGGGGAGCATTCCAGCTGAAATTGGATGCTCCCAGGTTATGAATAGCAAGAAAAAAACAGTTCATATGAGATTAAAAGGTGCTGCAAATTGTCACAAATACAGGAACAATAAAGATCAGTGTAATAGCAGCATGAAACATGAAGAACAGCATATGAACATAATTATTATCACAACCAGATCAAAATTGTGAAATAGATAAAACAGGTAATCAAGAACGGCGCAAATATCAGGCCTAAATCTACTAACCACATCCTAGCTACCTAACCACCTAGAATCCACTATAATCATGCATCTTGAACTATCCTAATTTGAACAGAATCTGAAAAATATGCAACTAACTAACTAATGAACTTGGTAAAGGAAACGGTGTTCGGTGGAACCTAGTGTGGGTAGGACCAGAATTTAAGATAGAGAAGGGAGTAGTGGCACTGGTGGCTACACGGCGGTGGCACGGCAGTGGTCCAGATGGGGGCAGTGGCGTATGGTTGTGTGGTGGTGTTGGGTTAGGTTAACGGGGGATGAGGAGGAAGATTGGGTCGAAGGTTGTGGTGGTGGCCGGCGGTGGTGGGAAGCGGCGGTCTGAGGTTGGGTCTCGGTGACTGGGTTTAATGGCGGAGGGAGAAGTGGTTGAGAAGGGAGGGAGGTGAGGGAGGAGAAGAAGGGAAGAAGGAAGAGAGGGGGTGTCGAAGGGTGGTCTGGGTGGTTGGGGTGGTAGGCGGGGGGATGGGGGCGCAACGGGTAGGGTTTCGCGTGATTTTGGGTTTAGTGGATTCAAATCCACGCGAACGCGTGAAGCACATGATCGCGTGATTAGGGCAAAAGGGGTATGACGCGGTCGCGTGATTGATGTGATCGCGTAAGTTGGGTAAAAGATGAGTGATGCGAACGCGTGAGGCACGCGAACGCGTCACTGTGAATTGTGCTAGACGCACAGTTCCAGCGTCGTTTTGGCGCAACTCTCTATTTCTATTTAGGGGGCCATAATATCCATGCAACGCGGATGCATCGCTCACGCTTTCGCGTGGGATGAGTGTTGTGCAAGTGACGCGTTCGCGTCAGGGGCGCGAACGTGTGGGTTGTTTTGTGCTAAACGCACACCAGCTGCACGATTCCAGCCCAACTCTCTGGACGTTGGATCTTTTACGCTGATTTCCATTCCACGCCCACGCGTAGCCTGCCCGCTCGCGTGGGTTTTTTTTATATGCAATATGTAGAATACAGAATGCAATGAATGTTATGCACAATTCTAGGTTCAATCGAAATTCAAAAACAGACTAAAATGGAAGAGGAACGATCATACCATGGTGGGTTGTCTCCCACCTAGTACTTTTAGTTAAAGTCCTTAAGTTGGACATTTGATGAGCTTCTTGCTAGGGTGGCTTGTGCTTGAATTCATCCAGGAATCTCCACCAATGTTTAGAATACCAGCATCCTCCGAGGTCCCAAACAACGCATGTAAAGCCTTTGAGCGAGTTCAAACAGGTTTCCAGGCTCCCTGGGTGTTGAATGTCAGAACAGATTCCAAGATCCCAACTTTACTTTTACACCCGTTTTTGTCTTGATCTACATTTTTCCAGCCGGGTGGTGAGCAATCTAAATTCTCACTGCAGCGACCAAGCAGCTTCCGAGACCCATATAATTGAGCTTGACACCAATCCTTTCACCTCAAATTGAAGTGGGAAACCTCATTGAATCTCGCATACCAGCTCTGAGTGTGAGTCATTTCCCTTTTACACTTAAAGCCGCAAAGAGCTCTAAGCTGGCCATCTGTTTCAAGTAAACCATATTCAAGTGGAAAAGTAAAGAGAAAATCTAAGGATTTTACCTACTTGAAGTTTGTATTGGACGGTAATGGCCCTGGGATAGGTGTTTCCAGTGGTTTTGCAAGCTCTACTCCCTTGTAGTCTTCCACGAATTCCTCCACTTCTTTGCAAACTTCTTCACTTTCAACCATGTCTTGATCAAAGTCTTCGATATCTTCCTCATCACTTGAGTCATAATTGGGAGGTTGAGAAAAGTCTACCTCTGCATCATCGTCGTATTCACTTGAGGAAGATTCTTCTATCTCAAAGAATTCACTTGCGGTTGTAAGTTCATTACAAAAAGAACTTGACTCGTGATTATCATTCTCAAGGAGACTTGCGTCTTGGGTTGTTCTGTCTAGCTCTTCATGGGGTAGCTGCTTTGGGGGTTGTGCACTATCCTCCTTAGCATTAATTGTAACATCCTTGACGGAATTTTTCACAACTCTGGATTCCCATGGAGGTTCAGCGTCTCCTAAGTCTTCAACCAGTACTTCTTCTTCTTCTTGGATAATTTGGACTTCCTCCAATTGTTCCAGAACAAAGTCATGCTCCTTACTATTCACTGGAGTTTCTAGTGTTTCCTTCGTACTACGTTCTTCATTAGATTCTCCACATGAAGCCATGGGGATTCCTTTAGTGTCCGAACGTCTAGAAGATAATTGATTTATTGCTTGCTCTAGTTGATAAAGGGTTGCATGAAATTGATCTACTGATTCTTCAAAGCGAGCCTGTTATTCTTGAGGCGATGGGTATAGACATGGTACATAGGAAAGTGGTGGTTCTTGGGAGTAATTAGATTGGAATTGGGGCAGATGAGGATCATACGGTGGTGAATGGTGAAAAGGAGCTTGTGAGTGTGGTGGTTCGAAGCTATGTTGAGAGGATGGTCTATGAGCACAGGGAGGGGCTTGTTGGTAACTACAAGGGGATCCACCATATCTATCATCTTGATATGCATTGTAGAATGGTCTTCGTCCATGATATCTTGGAAGGTGTTGTTGCCTAAAGGGTTGATTATATCCTCTTGGCTCCATCCATTTTTGATTGCTTTGACCGTGATGCATGTTCCTGTTATAGCTTCCATTCCTTTCAACAAAATTAGAACCAAACTCAACGCGAGAGGGGTGAGAACTCATAGTAGTTGTTAGAATTAAGAAGGGAAAACAAAAACAAATAAACAAGAAAAGGAAAAATATTTACAATAACCAATAATAAGGCACACGTTTGCAATTCCCCGGCAACGGCGCCATTTTGACGAACGGGATTTCCTATCGGTAAAGAAATTTACAAATATGATCACGTTGTAAGTATAGCTTCTAAACCAACAGAAAATCCTTTCGTACAAATGTTTGGTTGTCACAAATAACAAACCCAACAAAATTTATAAACCGAAGTGTTCAAACCTCGGGTCGTCTTCTCAAGGAATTGCAGGGAAGTATGATTTATTATTGGTTATGGAAAATAGTATTTTTTGGTTTTTGAAAAGGTTTGAACAAGAGAAATAAATTGAAGGAATTAATAAATTAATAACTAGAAAACTCTTGGCAAGGTATGAGAATTGGAAGTCCTATCCTAGTTATCCTTATCAATGGTGATGAGAATTATATTTTTGCTCCCACTAAGTCAACCTCTAACTATGAAGGTAAGTCAAGTGGACTAATCAATCTAACACCTAAAGTCCAAGTCAACTCCTGAGGAAAGACTAGAGTTATAGGAATCTAAATTAATCAGCAAAGATATCAATTATCAATCACGATGAGTTTGACAACTCAAGAGTTACCAATTAATCAACCAAAGCCAAAAATGTAGAAAACTAAATTAAAATCATATGTCTGAAATACCTCAATTTATATTAGATAAAAGATATCAAATCCAACATGGAAAAATTCATAAACAAATAAAAGAGAAAATAAATAAAAAGAACATTTGAACCTGTGATGAAGAAATAATCCAAATAAGATAAATCCTAATTCCTAATCCTAAGAGAGAGGAGAGAACCTTTCTCTCTAAAAACTACATCTAGATCCTAAAACTATGTATGAATGTATGTTGTATCATCTCCCTTGATGAATGGATGGATTCCCCAATTTATAGCCTTTAATATGTGTTCTCTGGGCTTGGATCTAGACCAAAAAAGGGGTCCAGCAGTTGCTGGGGCCGACTTGTGCAATTTCTGCAGATCGCGCACGTCACGCGTCTGCGTGGGTCACGCGGTCGCGTCACCTGGAGTGTTGCTCTTCCACGCGGTCGCGTCAATCACGTGTCTGCGTCATCTGTGTTTTGCATGAGCCACGCGTTCGATCCATGCACGCGTTCGTGCAGATGCCACTTTTCGCAAAGCACGTATTCGCGTCATCCACGCAGACGCGTCGCTGCCAGTTTCTTCAATAACTCCATTTTTTGCTTTCCTTCCATTTTTATATGTTTTCTTTCCATCCTTTAAGTCATTCCTGCCCTATAAAACCTGAAAGTACTTAACACACAAATCACGGCATCGAATGGTAATAAAGGATATTTAAATTTAATATTTTTAAAGCATAGGAAACATGTTTTCTCATATGTCATATCATAAGGAAGGGACCATGCAAATTCATATGAATAAGTGGGTGAAGAGTTGATAAAAACACTCAATTTAAGCACAAGATGAATCATAAAATAGAGGTTTATCATGCGCGTGTGCGTCGCCCACGTGTACGCGTCAAACTACTTTTTCTACATGTCCGTCGCTTAGGCGTTTGCGAGACTGGCCAAAATTCACGTTCACGCGTGCCTCATCGACGCGTACGCGTCACTGCAAAACTTTCCAACTCCAGAAATAAAATTTCATCGAGGACGTTGGGGCAGCGTTGGTTCACCAACGTGCCCTCCAACGTTTGCACCCTTGTGCATACGCACACTGCCTTGTGCGTGCGCACACTTGAAATTTTTCTTCTTGTGCGTATGCACACATCACTGTGCGTACGCACACAAGGCGATTCTTCCAGGTCCAACTTTGAGATTTATCAAAGACGTTAGGGGTAATGTTGGTTCACTAACATTTCTTCCAACGTTTGCACCTCTTCTTTATGCAATGTTGCACTTGAGCCTTGAAACGTTGCTTTGTCCTCCTCCATCAACGTTTGAGGCAATGTTGGTGAGCCAACTTTGGCCACTAATGTTGCTTCTTTTGCTTCTTCCTTGCCATTCCTCTGCTTCTTTTCACCTATCATCAACCAAACAAATGTATCAAAGTCTTGCCACAATCACAATATTTTTCCTCATTCATAGCATTAGATAATTCTTGCATAAATCTCATGAAAATACACATAATTAACATGTTTGATTCAATCAAGACATGCATACAATTCTCATCTAAATACTTACTTATTTCCTAAGAAATACATGAAAACCAAGTAAAAACTAATAAAAAAGACTTGTGAAACTAGCCAAAGATGCCTAGGCATCACCTGACACCATAGATCTAATCACGTCCTAATAACGCATTGTAACTGGCCTTCAAAGATACAACCACGAAGATAGTGTTTCAATCAGAACTTCCAACTCGCACACTAAGAGTTACCAACCCTTTTGCAGAAGTAGATACTCTGTTGTAATCAATTACAGAAATGTTGGTGGGAATCAGATCGTCAAGATGCCTTCCCACTTTCATTAACATTCTCTCTGGCAACAGACTTATTGCCGCTCCTTCATCAATCAAGACTTTGTTTATACTGATTCTGCTCACAGAAGCTGTAATATGTAGCAGACGAAGATGGGACTTTTGTTTCTCAGTATGCCTCTAGAAATAGCCTAATTCATCCTAATATCGAATGAATGAAAAGACCTCCTCATCTTCTATAATATAGTCTTTGTTCAGATTCCCTTTATACTCTCTGAGGTACTCAGTAGGAATAATCGAAATGGTACTCACCATCTCATCATCACCTTATTTGAAATACTCTTCATTTAAACCAGCATCCTTTTCTTTACCAACCTTTAGGGCCACCATCACAACTTTCCCTTTGTCAAATTTAGTAGAAGACGAAATCTCTTTTGGGACCATTTCCCTATCAACCGGGAATACCACTTGGGAATGAATAGAAAGGGTTGCCTCCTTGGCATCTGACGTCCACTTCTTCCTCTTTGGTTTACTCTAGCTCGACCATGAAAATAAGGATAACAGCCGCGATGGAAACCTCGATGGCCCCATTGTGGATTACACCTGTATTGAGCATCTCGATTACAAAATTCTTGAAAAATTCGTATCCATTGTACACCCAAAGCCTGTGAATGGCTCAGTGGGAAAGAAAGATTCCTTTGAGAGACAATAGAACTCGGTCCCTCCATTCTTCAAGTTGGTTGTCTTTGACGAACCTGTTCTTCTTTATGAGCCAACTCTTTCTTCATTCTTTCTTTTTCGAAAATAGCTGCAGCTTCAACATCAAAGACAATATTACATCGAGGACACAGAGATATATCCCGATCCTTCAACTTTTGTTGCATTAAAAACTCTAATGATCAATCACCAACTCTGGGATACACTGCTCGAACATTAGTCTCGAAGTCTCCCAAAGCAGTATCAAAGTAATAAGAGAAACCAACCATATTAATGTCAAAATGAGGTTCAGCAAAACTAGCTCCAACATCGAAGGGATCAAAATCAACCTTTATTTCTTTCTTTCCATCATCAAATTTCAACCTTCCTTCCATGATTGCTTCTTTTATCAAGTCCTTGAAACGAACACAATTATTAGTCGAATGACTAGTTGCTTGATGAAACTTATAATAGGATTTTCCCTTTTAACTCTTTTATCAAAAGTAATGTCCTGCCTTCCGGCAAGATTAACTATTTATCTTTAAGCAATACATCAAATATTTGTTCTGATTTTGAAATATCAAAACTATATTTTTTCTCACTCTTCTGTTTCAAATCACTCAACTTATCAACATTTAAGATTTTCTTAAGTAAAGAACAAACATAAGGTGGCCCTTTCTTTAATTCAGCCAAATCGACTTCTGTTTCAAAATCAGATTCCTCACTCGAGGATTCCAGTGCCATATATGACACCTTTTCCTTTTGGGAAAAGGATTTACCTTTCAATTTTCTCTCATTTTTATATTTTTCTTTTTCTTTTCGGAGAATTTCTACCTGACGCACCTTTTCAGCCAAATGGGTCAAATCAGGTATATGAACATTAAGCAATTTTTGACCCATATAAAAACCTAATTCCATCGTTGCCATCTTTACTATTTCACTCTTAGGAAGAGATACATAACATCAACTTCTAGCATTTTTGAAACAAATCATGTAATCATCAATTGTTTTTCATCCTTACGTTTCAAAGCCACCAAGTCGGTAACTGTTACGTTTAACTCTCCTCTATAAAATTGAGAGTGGAAAGAACTTTCTAACTGTGCCGAAGTCGCATTGAATTAGGCCTGAGATTTGAAAACCAAGTAAATGCATTCTTCGTTAATGAAGAAGGAAAGAACTTCATTTTCAAATTCTCATCATTAGCTAAATTGTCTATCTCAACTAAATATCGAGCAATATGCTCAATAGTCTGTTCACCAACTTCTCCAGTGAATTTTGTAACTATCTTAGGATTCTTTAACCCTCGAGACATGTCTGCCATTTAAGTAATAGCAAGAAAAAAAATGACAAAATAGGGTTGATTTATAAAATCCACATTAAATCCAACCCTATTAACCACATCATCTACAATCTTCATAATTAGATAACGTTCACCACCTTGATTGGCTCCCAATCGAGCGAGCCAATACATCATCAACATTTTGGCCATAACAAACCACTCGAGGATTTTCTCTGGCTAAGAATGCATCATTGTTTTCATTTTTAAGAAAATTTTCAATGCCATCATAGTTTCCTTCCATATTCTGCCTATCACCCTCATCATAATCAACAATTCAAGCGATTCGTTGTACTTGCCTAACAAGACGTTCAAACATTTTCTCATGATCTGCCGTCATAGGGTTCAAGATTATAGTCATTTGTTGGGTTAACAAGTTAACCAAATCATGATGACTTTCATCGATGTGTTGTCGAAAAGCCGCCATTCGAATTTAAAGCATTCGATGTAGAACTCACATAATAATTTCGAGAATACTCAGGATGTTGTTGCAATGGCTGAACATCATTTGCCCCAATTGTACTTCAAAATTGAATTGGAGGAACAAAACCACCTATTGGCATAGGGTAACCTGGACGAAGGCCATAAGGTGGCCAACTAGTAGTCATCGGATGTTGAGTTTGTGAAGACTCATTAAGTCATTGGGATATGAGTGTGCTTAAGTATTTTTCTGAAGCAAAGTTTCAACCCCTTCTTCATTAATCTTTTATCTATTTATAAAAGTCTTTGACCAATCAGATTCAAGAGTAACTTATATGCATGCTAGTCTTCGAGTAATTGTTCCCACTCTTTTTGTACAACGTGTGTAACCACAAAAGATCAACTTCAACTAACTTACATTCCTCGACTGAGTACATCGACTGGCTCCTACTTCTCATTCCTCGACAAATCTTTCTCGATACAACCTTCATTCTTCAAAATAGAAATCCATTACATTTCAGGCTCGGTATTTCTCAAAATAAAATATTTGTTATCACCACAAAGATTTATTTTGTGTGTTCTGCAGACTGTGATTATGTTTGCCTTTACATTGTAGTGATGTTCATTTCTTCTTGTTCTGTTTGTTTTTGTCCCATTGATTATGAGAAGAATGAATAGTTCATTTTCCTTATTCTTTGATGATTTGTTATAATTGTATTGGCATTTCGCAGAACTTAATCCTTGTTGTGACCTTTGTTTGAATGTTTACATTTGCCTTTGTCGCAAATATAAGTGTTAGGAAATTTTCAAGGGCCGGTCAATTATTAAGATCAATTATTGTTGATGCCTAGACCTTGAAGCTCCATGAAGTCATGAACTCTCTTCATTAGTAAACCCCCTTACATCAGATGGTATATTAGACAAAGCTATAGAAGCAGAAGATAGGAAGCATGGAAATTTCTTGAGGCTGGTAAATAATGTGACTCTTTGTCATGTTTTCATTTTTTCTTTTCACGCCCCTAATCTCATTTTCTTATATCATGATTGCAATTTCTAAAAGAAAAACTAGCAGATTGTGTAAAAAACTGTGGTTTGATTTTGCAGGATCATGTTGAAGGGTACCTTGAATTATCAGCAAAGACAAAGACCTAGTTTGCAATTGCTGTTAACTTATGGGATGTTGATTGCTACATTAAAGTTGATGATGATGTTCATGTAAATATAGTAATCAAATTTTGATCTCTACACAAATTACTACTCATATCAAACAAGGTTTCATGTTTACTTTCTTAGCACCATACTCAATATTCACTCCCTTTTCAGCAAAACTTAGAGAGACTCTAGTTAGACACCAGTCGAAACCACGAGTATACATAGGATGCATGAAATTTGGGCCTGTTCTTTCCCAAAAATAAGAATTATTTTCATCTATAGGATTTTGAGTTTGTGATTACTTCACTGCTATATCTTTTTATGTGCCTAAATTTCTGCAGAGGTGTAAAGTACCATAAACTAGAATACTAGAAATTTGGCGAGTTTGGAAACAAGTACTTTCGCCATGCCATAGGACAGGTATATGCCATTTCAAAAGATCTTGCTACATATATCTCAATGAACCAGTTAGTCTTTACTCCTTAGCTACTGCTTCAAATTTATGGACAAAATTAAATCTTGGTAACACTATGATCTCCAATTATAATGACTTATTTGTACTTGTTCTGTCTCAGGCATGTTCTTCACAAGTATGCCAATGAAGATGTCTCACTAGGCTCATGGTTTATTAGACTTGATGTGGATCATATTGATGATAGGAGACTCTGTTGTGGCACTCCACTAGGTAATTTTTTTTTTTTTGGTTATCATATCATTATAAAATTTAATTTATATTAAACTATCATCCAATCACATATCGTCAAATAATCAAAAGTACATAATTTATTAATAGCTAACATCTGATTAGATGCCCATAAGGTCTTTATCATATATTAATAGCTAACAGAGGATTTCTCGTATTCTAATAAACTAGGAGACGGTGGATTTGGATCTGTTTATAAGGTAAAATACTGTTATTTCACTCCAATAGATATCATTTCTTTTTTATTTTATTTTTTATTTGCTCAAAATATAGTATGGTATTATTCTCAGGGTAAGCTCTCCAATAGACAAATGATTGCTATGAAGAGGTTGTCGAAGGACTCAGGCCAAAGAGACAGGGAATTCAGGAATGAAGTGCGGTTATTAGCTGAGCTTCAACACCAAAATTTAGTTAAGCTTCTTGGTTTTTGCTTGAAAAGAAGTGAAAGGTTACTTATCCATGAATTTGTTCCCAATAAAAGCCTTGATTACTTCCTATTTGGTAGGTTCCTGAATAGACTATTACTCATGAATTTTATTTCAATAGAAATATTCAAATATTAAACTATAAATATAAAGTTAAGCTCATGATCCATTATGGTCTCTGGTGTTTATGTAGATCCAACCAAGTGTTGGATTGGATAAATAGATTTAAAATTATTGAAGGAGTTGCACGAGCCCTACTTTATCTTCATGAGGATTGTAAGACACATATTATACACCGAGACCTAAAACCAAGCAATATTCTCTTAGACGAAGAGATGAATTCTAAGCTATCAGATTCTGGATTGGCACGATTATTTATTGTGGACCAAAATCAAAGAAAGACCAGTAAAATTGTTGATACATGGTATGTATTAGAATACACTAAAGTTTATGTTTTGAATACATGATAAATTTAGTATGGTTGAACAATACACTGTGATTATATTTTGAATTATAGTGTATCAATACACTTTATTGATGTACGGTTGTTACTTATTATTATAGTTGATGTATCAATATACTTTGTTTATGTTTTGAATTATACTGACTTGTTTATTTATAGTACTTTTCTTTTATTTTGATAATACGATGAACTTGTTTAAATTTACATTTATTTTGTATGAAATCAGGTTTATTTTGCAATGAAAAAATCTAAAAAAAATGTTATTTTACCTTACTGACGGATTTACAGACGAATTTTTTGTCTGTATTCAGAGTTGAAAATGCTTTTCTAGGTTCTAATTACACACGGAAAATCTGACAGAAAATTGGATGATTCAAGCAAAATTGAAGTGACGACTACCGAAGGAAAATCTATCGGTAATTGAAAAAAATCTATCAGTAAATTATCTACAGAAAATCTGTCAAACAATTTGATGGTTTTTTGGGAAAAGGGGGACTATTACCGAGAAAAATTCTATCGGTAATGAAAAAAAATCTGTCGGTAAATTATCGAAGGAAAAAATCTGTCGGTAAGTTTTCGATGAAAAAAATCTGTCGGTAAGTAATTTTTTACGAGACTTTTACAGAGGAACAAAATCCGTCGGTGATTTTGTCGATAATAAAAAATCCATTAGTCAAAGAGACTAAATATGTCTGTAAATCTATCTATAATAATCATTTTTTGGTTTTGTGTGAATGCTGCTATGACATCTAATTTTGGAAAAGAAGTCAAACAAGGTGTTAAAGTAAGCTTCAAGCCTATTAGGAAGCTTCATTCCTCTATTAAAGGGATGAACGGCCAAGGATTGAAACAAGGAGTGAGAGCACAATATTTGGGTTCCCATAGCTCACCAATTGTTTATTCTTCTCCTTCATGGATTTCATTGAGTATCTCTTTTTCTCAGTTTAGTCTTTCTGTATTTTAATGGTAAAAGCCAAATTAATGAGGTTTGTAAGAAAAAGCCATTGAGTGGAAAAAAGGCAGAGTTAGACTTGGAGAAAAAGCCATAGTTATTTCAGAAAGTTTTTTGTAAGTGTTTATATTTTGTTGTCATGATATTGAGGGAATTTCCTTACAAGTTGGGTTAGCACTTTGCTGTTGAAAAGTTAAGGTGAGTTCCTAGTCAAGTCTAGTTTGGATTAGAAACTGGACTTGTCCTAGATAGGTTTAGTTAGAATCCTAGGGAGAATTGGTGTTTGTAATTTGTTGAAAGATAGTGAAATTTTGTCACTATTGTGATGGAGACTGGACGTAGGCTACATTGCACTAAGTAGCTGAACCAGGATACATCTATGTGTTATTATCCTTTCTCTTCTCTATTTCTGGTTCTACATTAAAGGAAACAAAACAGAAGTATCTCTTGATTCTACTGTCCTGCAACTCTTCTTTATTACTCTCCTTGAACATTACTCAATTTTGGCTCCTACCACGTCAAGAGATAATACCACAGTTTCTCTAGTTTTTAGCTCATTGTATCTCAACTAAATTCAAGGTTGAAAGCAAAATTAAAAGGAGACCAAGATTCAACCCCCCTTCTCTTAGCCACTAATAACTATCAGCTTCCATGACTCTCAAATAGTATCTATCATCCAAGGCTCAGCACCACTAGGAATATTATATTTAGACTAGAAAAAATAAAGAATTAGATTATTTTACCATGCATGCTAAGCCTAACACTAAACAAATTAAAATAAAGAATGATCTACTCACTTTTGCATAATTCAACATTGAAATTTTAGTCTCACTTGCCACAGCTTGCCAATTAATATATAATAACATGACCAAATTAAAATTTTGTGCAAGTATACCCAAGAAATGACTAAACAATTAAACCTTTGTGCTTATTGGGTCTATTAGTTTGCCGTTTGTAACGACCCAATTTTCAATATGTCTAGATCATACCGGAAACTGAGCGCTACCAATTTGTCTTCCTAATTATTATCTATTATTTATCATATGAGCCTGATTCGTTGTTAAAAGCGTAGTTAAATTGCGAGGTATATTTTTTTTTAAACGTTTAAATTAATAGACGGAATCATACATAATCAATTCACCACTGATAACAGATAAAACAGTTATAAACAACCACACATAAATACATTACAAGCAGTCAACAACAATTAGTGATCCAACTTTTATTTAAGTATAGACTTTTAGTTAGAACACCCCTAGATATAGCTAGATAATAACTATATACATATACATACATATAACATCCTAGGCCCTGACCTGTTCAAGAAGTCCCTAAGCTGGCGCCTAGGCTAGCCTAGACTCTATACTCACCTAGTCCCTCTAAACTACTAAAGCGAGGGAAAATACGTTCTAAGTCTTCACAACTCAAGTTAGGTGGAACGTTATCAAAAGATAGAACATCATCTGCTACTCCTCTGCACGATTAGACTTTTCCACAGGACGTCTCTCTGGTACCTCATGAAGTAGCCACACAATAGGATTCTCGTACACAGGATTTTGGTTAAAGTGCGCATACGACCGGGGTACAGGCGTTGGCTGGTCTCACAGTATATACGTATAAACAGAGAATGATATTCACCCTAGACACAGAAAACTATCTAGAGCAGAATCTTCTTCGCAGAACCATCATCAACGAACTACGGTAAGGTACTCTTACTTCCATCTGAAGGGGAAGGGAGAGAGAAGGGGTAAGAACTGGGGAGTTCTTAGTAGGGTCGGGGTTATTAGTTAAGTTCATTAATTTCGTGTTGTTTTGCAAACGAATAGCAAAATACAAAAAGCAGTAAATAGAAGACAGATAAATAGAGAAGATAAAGAAAACAGAAAAAGATCACAAACAGAAGAATACAAGAAAGTAAAACACAGACACAAACACAGAGAGTAGAATACAAACAGAGAAAGCATACATTCATGCAACAATCATAATTGAGAAAATGCACAACCAAGTATGATGCATGTCTAGCCCTAGTGCAGGTAATGAGCTCATCTGTCGGTTACATACCCGCTCCCGACGTTACCCAGCAACCTCTGTCTGGATAAGGCTTTCCTGTTGGCAATATCCACTGCAAGCAACCTTTGTCTTGCAGGGTATCCACTGCAAGCAACCTTTGTCTTGCAGGGCGAAACTTATTAGCCAATATACGCCCAACAGACTCACTGTAAGCAACCTCTGTCTTACAGGGGAAACAACATACTCACTGTAAGCAACCTCTGTCTTACAAGAGCAACAACACACTCACTGTAAGCAACCTTTGTCTTACAGGAGCACATTCATCTTGATACCTCTGTAAGCAACCTCTGTCTTACAGCAAAGCATTATAGCAAGGTATCCCAGGAAAGCGTTCTCAGTGGTCGTACCACCATCTATCTGACTGCCTTCATGCAGCAGATCATCACATAATCATTATCATTACCATCATTCATTATTAATCTCGTTATTCATCATCACTTTCACATTCTTATACATTACCTCTTTCTTTCTCTGTTCAATCACAACATCTACAAACTTTACATCTTTCACTTTTACAATATCTTGGCTCAAACCATTTCTCTTTATCATATTACTCTTTTCCCTTCGTATCTCTTTACTCTGTTCTGGTTACTATGTTCTCTGTGTTACTTTATTCTGCTCTGATTTCTCTACTTAACGTATGTATTTAAAGCTTATGTAAATTTCGGTATGAATAGTTAGCTTGTCCCAAGTATAGGTTCATTAAGTCTATACTGAAACAGTTTAACTTTTCATATTATACCTAACCCTAGTCGTAACTCAAGGACTAACTATGTTGCCCTAATTCGTTCGCTAGTCTTTGTCTGTTTTTCTGTTGTTAAAACTTTACAGACTTTTCTTTGGTTCTTATCTTTTCTTTAGATTTTTATCGCCTTTTTCGCATTATTTTATTATTTTTATTAAAATATTATTTTTAATTAAATATTATTATTTAATATTTTATTATTATTTATTATTTTATCAGTAAATTTTCGAAAATTAACTTACCTTTTACTTTTAACCTTTAAAATTCACTTTTTACCACCCGTAACTTTTAATATTTCTACTTTTACCACCCTAACTTTCAGAAATTACCATATAACCCCTTAAACACCAAAAATTTTACTTCCTTGCCCTTTCTAAGATCTAAAAGGTGTTCTTCAATGTTCTTCACCACACACAAAGTGTTCTTCATGTTCTTCGTATATTCTTCAGATTCTTTCTCTGTTTTTACCCGTTTTTCAGTCTTTTCAGCAACCGATTTTTACCATAATTCATAATAAATTTCCAGCCACTAAAATCCCATCTTTTCTACATGATTTTAACACAAATTGAACCCCAATTTAGGGCCTAGGGTTTCGTTTTCCAGCAGCCCTTAAGAACAACATTCATAGCTTGAATATCACCAAATTTCATCAAAATTTCAACAAACTTTCACCAAGAATAACTCATATAAGCAATCAATTTCAAGTATAACCAAACCATATCATAATCACACATCTCAAACACAATCAATCAAGATTAATTTTACCAAATCCTACCTGGTTTTGCTGCTCCTAATTCAGTTAGGCTTTCAGGTGGTCCTTAAGCACTTTTTCCTCCTAAATCACATCAAGAACAACTTTAAATCCACAAACTCTCAACTGACCAAATCTCCCTCAGCACGTTAGGAAGAGATATCTCACTTTAGACTTGCTGGAAATTAACGTTTCTTGTCCATCAAGTCAAGTTAAGCATGATTCCTAAGGAAAAACATCAAGAAAACCCATGTTTACATGGTTTTCCTTGAAAACCGAATTGAAGAGGGAGGGAGACAGCCATCTCACCTTATTTCCAGCCTTGATAAGTTATATTTTTATGTAGAGATAGAAGAGAGGATCATGGTGGTGTAATCGGAGTTTTAATTTGAGTTTTAGTTCAGAAGAAATCAAGCTTTGAAGATTAAAGGGTCATGAAAGTTTCTCTCTTTTCTCTCTTCACATTTTCGGCCAAAGGGAGTAAATGACCAGCCTTGGAGTGTCTTGGGGGTGTAAGGAGAATTGTGATTGGTTGGCTTGAAGGTGGGTTAAAATAATATTAAAATATCTCAAGTGTATAACTACTAAAACTAGATGTATCGGAACACTTGCAAAAACATCTCTAAAAATTATTTTCTGAGCTACTAGCATAAATAACACTAGTAACATATTTATTATGAGAATAAAACATGAATAATGAGGCCTTAGCATTGCTAAAGTCATCAGAGAGTGCTGGTGCTAAGCTGCACCAGTAAATTGTGAACCCGGTTAAAGCAATTTCCTATATTTAACTAAAACAGACCAGGTAACCTTATAATATCATTCAATCATCTTCTAATACTAATATAATGATAATATTATACTATTATCTCTCTCCTCTCATGAATCGAGTCCGGTTCGTCAAACAGAGACTATTTACGAAAGTCAGAATCAAAGCTGCCAACCGATACGGTTCAAAAACTAGGTTCTTCGCGATTGCATTATCGAGCTTGCCTCAAAGGAGGTTCTAGCTTAAGGATGACATAATGATAATGAGGATTGAGATGCTTGATGATATAACAGAGGTGTTCCCTTTACTGATCTTCCGGAGAAATTCGTACTTTCAGAAAAGATCTCGCGACTCGAAAATCAGGGTTGTTACAATGGGGTTACTAAAAACATCTCGGACAAGGGAGAAGACAACCCAATACGATACAGGCAAAACAAACAGAAAAGGAAAACCCCAAGACTCAAACCAAAAACCTTGGGGCATCCTTTGGAGGCAATAATCAAGTAAGGTTTCTAGGAAAATCTACAGCTCCTACCCCAGCATTTCTCAAACAAGGAAAAGACTTCAAAAAGCAAGCATTTTCAAAAGCATAAAGTCATCACAGTTTACCAAGCAAAAAGTATTCCCAAACGACAAAGCGCGCTAAGTAGAAATCATTAAAGGTACAAACTTTCTCAAAATCAGAAACGAAAAGCAACCAA
>NC_029778.3:58519850-58520749 GCF_000817695.3 Arachis duranensis
TACAAATTAACCGCTCATCACAACACCAAACTTAAATTGTTGCTTGTCCCCAAGCAACTGTAAATCAAAGTAGGATAAAAAGAAGAGAATATACTATAGACTCCAAAATATCAAGGAAAATTAGCTCCAATTAGATGAGCGGGACTAGTAGCTTTTTGCCTCCGAACAGTTTTGGCATCTCACTCTATCCTTTGAAGTTCAGAATGATTGGCATCTATAAGAACTCAGAACTCAGATAGTGTTATTGATTCTCCTAGTTAAGTATAATTATTCTTGAACATAGCTATGTCATGAGTCTTAGCTGTGGCCCAAAGCACTCTGTTTTCCAGTATTACCACCGGATACATACATGCCACAGACACATAATTGGGTGGACCTTTTCAGATTGTGACTTAGCTTTGCCAGAGTCCCCAATTAGAGGTGTCCAGGGTTCTTAAGCACACTCTTTTTTCCTTAGATCACAACTTTATTTCTTTCTTTTTCTTTCTCTCTTTTTTTTTGAAATTTTTTTTTCTTTTTTTGTATTCACTGCTTTTTCTTGCTTCAAGAATCAATCTGATAATTTTTTAGATCCTCAATAACAGTTCTCTTTTTCCTCATTCCTTCAAGAGCCAACAATTTTTAACATTCTCAAAACAACAAATTCAAGAGACATATGCACTGTTCAAGCATTCATTCGGAAAACAAAAATTATTGTCACCACATCAAACTAATTCAACTAGTTTCAAGGATAAATTTCGAAATCCTGTACTTCTTGTTCTTTTGTGATTAAAGCATTTTTCATTTAAGAGAGGTGATGGATTCATAGGACATTCATAGCTTTAAGACATGAATTTTAAATTTATTAATTATGAATTAAGAACAAAACTCAAAAATAGATATAAGATGAGACTAGAAAA
>NC_029778.3:58521850-58522614 GCF_000817695.3 Arachis duranensis
GAGAAGAGCAAATTCGAATGGTGTGGGGGAATGAGGGGCCGAACGTGTTTTTATAAGGGGGGAAGGAGATTTCGAAAAAATTGAAGGGAGATTTGAGAAGATATGGAAAGAATTTGAGAAAAGAGCGAGTTTTTGAGTAAGATATGGGATTGATTTGAGAGGGATTTGAAGAATGATTTTGATTTTTGAAGATTTGAAGGTGAATGATGAAAGGTTAAAATGTGTTTTTGTAGAAAAGTATGGGTAAGAAAAGGAAAGTTTGAAAAAATTTGATTTGAAAACAAAATCATGGTCCCCCCACCTTTCTGGCGTTAAACGCCCAGAATGGTATCTGGCGTTTAACGCCCATCTGTTGCCCCTTTTGGGCGTTTAACGCCCAGCCAGGTGCCCTGGCTGGCGTTAAACGCCAGAATTCCTTTGTCACTGGGCGTTTTGCTAAACGCCCAGGATGCTGCACACCTGGCGTTAAACGCCCAGAATGGGCACCATTCTTGCGTTTAACGCCCAAAATGGCACCTTTACTGGCGTTAAACGCCCAGAATGGTGCCCATTCTGGCGTTTAACGCCCAAAATGCCCCTTACTGGCATTTTTTCGCCAGTAAGCTCTTTTTCTCTGCTTTTTGAGCTGAATCCTTCTGTAACTCTGTGAATTCCTTCATTTTTGAGACTTGCCTCTGTAAGAACAATTCATACAACTTCCTAATGACTGGGTTGCCTCCCAGCAAGCGCTTCTTTACTGTCTTTAGATGGACTTTCACTGAGAA
>NC_029778.3:58523637-58524713 GCF_000817695.3 Arachis duranensis
ATGGAGCTTCCTGAATGGCAAAGAGTTGCTCATCTGGAAAGGTCTCAGAGATCTCAGTAGAGAGGAGGGACGCCCCAGCTACTGGTTCTATCCGGGACAGATGATCAGCTACTTAGTTCTCTGTCCCTTTTCTGTCTCTTATTTCTATATCAAACTCTTGCAGAAGTAACACCCATCTTATAAGCCTGGGTTTTGAATCCTGCTTTGTGAGTAAGTATTTAAGAGCAGCATGGTCAGTGTACACAACCACTTTGGATCCTACTAAATAGGATCTAAACTTGTCAATGGCATAGACCACTGCAAGTAACTCTTTTTTTGTTGTTGTGTAATTCTTCTGTGCGTCATTTAGAACACGGCTAGCATAATAAATGACGTGCAGAAGCTTGTTATGCCTCTGTCCCAACACTGCACCAATGGCATGGTCACTGGCATCACACATTAGTTCAAATGGCAATGTCAATCTGGTGCAGAGATGACTGGTGCTGTGACCAGCTTAGCTTTCAGGGTCTCAAAAGCCTGCAGACACTGTGTGTCAAACACAAACGGTGTGTCAGCAGCTAGCAAGTTATTCAAAGGTTTTGCAATTTTCGAAAAATCCTTTATAAACCTTCTGTAGAATCCTGCATGGCCCAGAAAGCTTCTGATTGCCTTAACATTAGCAGGTGGTGGTAATTTTTCAATTACCTCTACCTTTGCCTTATCCACCTCTATTCCCCTGCTTGAAATCTTGTGCCCAAGGACAATTCCTTCAGTCACCATAAAGTGACATTTCTCCCAGTTTAAAACCAGGTTAGTCTCTTGGCACCTTTTCAGGACAAGTGATAGGTGGTTAAGACAGGAGCTGAATGAGTCTCCATATACTGAGAAGTCATCCATGAAGACTTCAAGAAATTTCTCCACCATATCAGAGAAGATGGATAACATGCATCTCTGAAAGGTTGCAGGAGCATTACACAGACCAAAAGGCATCCTTCTGTAGGAAAACACGCCAGAAGGGCAAGTGAATGCTGTTTTCTCTTGGTCCTGAGGGTCTACTGCAATTTGGTTGTAACCTGAATAGCCATCCAAAAAGCAGT
>NC_029778.3:58526565-58527925 GCF_000817695.3 Arachis duranensis
CCTTAGCTGTGTCATCCTTTTTGGAGGGTAAAAGTGATTCAGGAATTTGTCTGATAATTGTTTCCATGTCTTTATGCTTGCTGTAGGTTGGTTATTCAACCACCTCTTAGCTTGATCTTTTACAGCAAATGAAAACAGTAATAGTCTGTAGACATCCTGATCCACCTCTTTATCATGTACTGTGTCAGCAATTTGTAAGAATTGTGCCAGAAACTCAGTAAGTTCTTCCTGTGGAAGACCGAAATACTGACAATTTTGCTGCACTATGATAATGAGTTGAGGGTTTAGCTCAAAGCTGCTTGCTTTGATGGGAGGTGTACAGATGCTACTCCCATATGCAGCTGTAATGGGGTTAGCATATGACCCCAGAGTCCTTCTGGACTGATCAATCCCACTTAGGTCCATGATGGATAAAGGGAAATGATATGGATTACAAGTAGATAAAAGTAAAATTTTTTTTTTGAATTAACCGAAAAATAAAATAAAAACAAAAGAAAAATAAAATAAAAAAATTCGAAAATTAAAAGAAAATAAGATCAAAACAAATTGAAAACTGAATCAATTAGTTAATTAAAAAGATTTTGAAAATAGCAATTAAAAAGATATGATTGAAAAATTTTTATGAAAAAGATTTGATTTTTGAAAAGAGGAAAGAGAAAAACAACAAAATGACACCAAACTTAGAATTTTTTAGAAAATCAAACACTAATTTTCGAAAATTTTTAAAGGAAAAACACAAAGAGGACACCAAACTTAGAATTTTTAAGGATCAAAAAGAGACTAAGGACATGCAAATTCGAAAAACTAAGAGAAAAACAAAAGCATGCAATTGACACCAAACTTAAAATATGAAACTAGACTCAACTAAAAGACTCTAAACCAACAAAAATAAAACAGTCCTAATCTAAGCAACAAGATAAGCCGTTAGTTGTCCAAACTCGAACAATCCCTGGCAACAGCGCCAAAAACATGGTGCACGAAATTGCAATCACACTTTTGCAACTCCGCACAACTAACCAGCAAGTGCACTGGGTCGTCCAAGTAATACCTTACGTGAGTAAGGGTCGATCCCAACGGAGATTGTCGGCTTGAAGCAAGCTATGGTTATCTTGTGAATCTTAGTCAGGATATCAGAAATTATCAGGATTGATTGTGAGAAATAAAAGAACATGAAATAAGTACTTGTTTTGCAGTAATGGAGAATAGGTTGAGGTTTTGGAGATGCTCCATCTTATGAATCTCTGCTTTCCTACTGTCTTCTTCTTCAAGCACGCAAGGCTCCTTCCATGGCAAGCTGTATGCAAGGATTTCACCGTTGTCAGTGGCTACCTCCCATCCTCTCAGTGGAAATGTTCAACGC
>NC_029778.3:58528071-58533565 GCF_000817695.3 Arachis duranensis
ATCATTCATTCATTGAATCCTACTCAGAATACCACAGACAAGGTTTAGACCTTCCGGATTCTCTTGAATGCCGCCATCAGTTCTAGCTTATACCACGAAGATTCTGATTAAAGAATCCAAGAGATATCTACTTAATCTAAGGTAGAACGGAGGTGGTTATCAGGCACACGTTCATAGTTGAGAATATGGTGAGTGTCACGGATCATCACATTCATCCGGGTTAAGAACAAGTGATATCTTAAAAGAAGAACAAGCGGAATTGAATAGAAGAACAATAGTAATTGCATTAATACTCGAGGTACAGCAGAGCTCCACACCTTAATCTATGGTGTGTAGAAACTCCACCGTTGAAAATACATAAGCATAAGGTCTAGACATGGCCGAATGGCCAGCCTCCCAATGATCTAAGATAGCATAAGAACAAAGGTAGCTACCCAGATGAAAATACAATAGTAAAAGGTCCTACTTATAGAGAACTAGTAGCCTAGGGTTTACAGAGATGAGTAAATGACATAAAAATCCACTTCCGGGCCCACTTGGTGTGTGCTTGGGCTGAGCAATGAAGAAGTTTCGTGCAGAGACTCTTCTTGGAGTTAAACGCCAGCTTTAGTGCCAGTTTGGGCGTTTAACTCCCATTAACTAAAAACTAATAAAAATATACTAAAAACTAACTAAATCATACTAAAAACACACTAAAAACAATGCCAAAAAGCGTATAAATTATCCGCTCATCAATAAGTGACACTAGTAACATATTTATTATGAGAATAAAACATGAATAATGAGGCCTTAGCATTGCTAAAGTCATTAGAGAGTGCTGGTGCTAAGCTGCACCAGTAAACCATAAACCCGGTTAAACCGATTTTCTGTTTTTAACAAAAACAGACCAGGTAACCTTATAATATCATTCAAGCATTTTCTAATAATAGTATAACAATAATATTATACTATTATCTCTCTCCTCTCATGAATCGAGTCCGGTTCGTCAAACAGAGACTATTTACGAAAGTCAGAATCAAAGTTGCCAACCGATACGGTTCAAAAACTAGGTTCTTCGCGATTACATTATCGAGCTTGCCTCAAAGGAGGTTCTAGCTTAAGGATGACATAATGATAATGAGGATTGAGATGCTTGATGATATAACAGAGCTTCTCCCCTTACTGATCCTCCGGAGTTCTCCGTACTTTCAGAAAAGATCTCGCGTACTCAAAAATCAGGGTTGTTACAAGCAACCCCACGCGTACGCGTACCACACGCGTGTGCGTGCCCTTGGATATCGGCGTAAATGGGTGTTGTACCCGAAAGATGTGCTGGATACGGGTAATTAGCTTTCATCTTATCTTCCAGTTCCCAAGTGTGCTCTTCTTCTCCCCTTGGTTCTCATGTTACTTTGACTAAGCGAACAGTCTTGCCTCTTAGCTACTTATCACTTCTTTCTACGATCTGAACCGGTGATGCTTGATATGTCAAATTATTTCATAACTGTACTGTTTCTGGTTGTAAAATGTGACTCTCATCGGGAATATATTTCTTAAGTTGTGAGACATGAAAAACATCATGAAGGTTTGATAAATAAGGAGGAAGGACTATTTGATAAGCTACTAGACCGACTCTTTTAAGTATTTGGAAACGTTCTATGTATTGTGGGTTAAGTTTTTTTTAGTCTTAAGGGCTCTACCTATTCCAGTAATCGAAGTTACTTCTAGAAAGACATGATCTCCCTCACTAAACTCTAAGGGTCTCACGGTTTCTGTCACTAAACTCTAAGGGTCTACGTCTATTATCGGCATAGCTCTTTTGACGGCTTTGTGCTGTCTGGATCTTCCGATGAATCTCCTTTATCTTCTCAGTAGTTTCTTACACTAAGTTTGGACCTAAGACATTAACTTCTCCGTCATCATTCCAACACAATGGTGTTTGACATCTTCTTCCGTAGAGAGCTTCATATGGTGCCATCTCAATACTTTGTTGGTAACTGTTGTTGTAGACGAACTCGACCAATGGCAAACACTTATCCTAACTGCCCTGGTTATCCATCCCACAAGATCTTAACATGTCTTTTAATGTCTGGATTGTTCGCTCTAATTGTCCATCTGTCTGAGGATGGTATGATGTACTCATATGCAATTCTCCAGAGTTGGGCACACAAATTCTGTTCTTGTACCTCCATAGGCCACTACGATCCTATCTCATAGCTTCTCCAGCTCTACAAGCAATGGTGACATCCGGTACGGTGCTATGAAAATCGGTCCGGTTCCAGGTACTAGATCAATGCTGAATTTTATCTCTTGCTGAGGAAGAAACTCAGGTATGTCGTCCAAGAAAATATCAGGAAATTCTTTCACCATTTGGATTCGTTCCAAGCTTAATTCACTATCATTCGAGCTAGCCGCTAACAGAACATACCCCTCACAATCACTCCCGCCTAAGGTAACTCTTACAGAATTCAGATATAAGGTGTGGGACAAAAATGGTTTAGTACATAGACTATTAGATGGAATAACAGTAGTTCTTTTAAAATAATCAAAGAAAACATGATACTTAGATAACCAATCTAATCCTAAAATAACTTCTAAACCAGATGGAGATAAACAGATTAGATCGTGTATAAAAGTCCTGTTCCTAATAGCGAATGGTACTTGCAGGCACACTAAACTGGTCAAAGCATTTTGGGATGCAGGTGTATGGAAAATCAAGTAAAAATTCAATTTAAGGAAATATAATCCTAACTCGTGAGCAATAATTAGAGAAATAAAGAATGCGATGCACCCGAATCATACAGTACAGTTAGAAATCAATTTTTGACATAACACTGACCTTGGATCAGGGCGTTTGGTTACATAGCATCATCAGCAGTCATGGCAAACACTCGGCCTTGTTGCTGGGTTCGCACTGGATTCCGAGCAAATTCTTTTGGGCAATTCCTCGCCAAGTGTCCAACTTCCCCACAAGTGAAACAAGCATTCGTTCCTTACAGCATCCAAATCTAACATAGCTATGGCCATGGAGATCATAACAGCTATGAGGATAGCTGTGCCTCGCATCGATTCATCGTTCGAAGCTCGATTAAACTATGCCTATTCGCAGTCATTAAGGTCCTATCCGCACCAAACAATCAACATTAAGGTGATCAGTCTTAATATCTCAAGTAAGGCACGAACATTTCCAAAATGAGCACTCATAGACATTCATGCCAAATGTATCTTAAAGATACCCTAACAGCATGAAACACACAAGCAGAGTATGCAACGAAGCATAGTCAGTCCACTCCCCAGGCTCTACTGGGAACGAACTGCTCTGATACCAAATTGTAACGACCCAATTTTCAATATGTCTAGATCATACCGAAAACTGAGCACTACCAATTTGTCTTCCTAATTATTATCTATTATTTATCATATGAGCCTGATTCGTTGTTAAAAACGTAGTTTCAAGAAGTCCCTAAGCTG
The DNA here is from genome assembly GCF_000817695.3 of Arachis duranensis. Taxonomy (NCBI): domain Eukaryota; kingdom Viridiplantae; phylum Streptophyta; class Magnoliopsida; order Fabales; family Fabaceae; genus Arachis; species Arachis duranensis. The sequence goes on from NC_029778.3 coordinate 58,531,522, forward strand.
GCGCCTAGGCTAGCCTAGACTCTATACTCACCTAGTCCCTCTAAACTACTAAAGCGAGGGAAAATACGTTCTAAGTCTTCACAACTCAAGTCAGGTGGAACGTTATCAAAAGATAGAACATCATCTGCTACTCCTCTGCACGATTAGACTTTTCCACAGGACGTCTCTCTGGTACCTCATGAAGTAGCCACACAATAGGATTCTCGTACACAGGATTTAGGTTAAAGTGCGCATACGACCGGGGTGCAGGCGTTGGCTGGTCTCACAGTATATACGTATAAACAGAGAATGATATTCACCCTAGACTTAGAAAACTATCTAGAGCATAATCCTCTTCGCAGAACCATCATCAACGAACTACGGTAAGGTACTCTTACTTCCATCTGAAGGGGAAGGGAGAGAGAAGGGGTAAGAACTGCGGAGTTCTTAGTAGGGTCAGGGTTATTAGTTAAGTTCATTAATTTTGTGTTGTTTTGCAAACGAATAGCAAAATACAAAAAGCAGTAAATAGAAGACAGATAAATAGAGAAGATAAAGAAAACAGAAAAAGATCACAAACAGAAGAATACAAGAAAGTAAAACACAGACACAAACACAGAGAATAGAATACAAACAGAGAAAGCATACATTCATGCAACAATCATAATAGAGAAAATGCACAACCAAGTATGATGCATGTCTAGCCCTAGTGCAGGTAATGAGCTCATCTGTCGGTTACATACCCGCTCCCGACGTTACCCAGCAACCTCTGTCTGGATAAGGCTTTCCTGTTGGCAATATCCACTGCAAGCAACCTTTGTCTTGCAGGGCGAAACTTATTAGCCAATATACGCCCAACAGACTCACTGTAAGCAACCTCTGTCTTACAGGGGCAACAACATACTCACTGTAAGCAACCTCTGTCTTACAAGAGCAACAACACACTCACTGTAAGCAACCTCTGTCTTACAGGAGCACATTCATCTTGATTGTAAGCAACCTTTGTCTTACAGGAGCACATTCATCTTGATACCTCTGTAAGCAACCTCTGTCTTACAGCAAAGCATTATAGCAAGGTATCCCAGGAAAGCGTTCTCAGTGGTCGTACCACCATCTATCTGACTGCCTCTCTGCAGCAGATTCTTACATAATCATTCTCATTATCATCATTCATTAACATTCTCATTATTCATCATCACCTTCACATTCTTATGCTGTACCTCTTTCTTTCTCTGTTCAATCATGCTATACAAACTCTACAGCTTTTACTTTTACAACATCGTAACTCGAACCATTTCTCTTTATCACATTAATCTTTTCTCTTTGTCTTTTTACTCTGCTCTGATTACTCTTTTCTCTGCTTAACGTATGTATTTAAAGCTTATGTAAATCTCGGTATGAATAGTTTGCCTGTCCCAAGTATAGGTTCATTAAGTCTATACTGAAACAGTTTAACTTTTCATACAATACCTAACCCTAGTCGCAACTCAAGGACTAACTATGTTGCCCTAGTTCGTTCGCTAGTCTATGTCTGTTCTTCTGTTATTAAGACTTTACAGACTTTTCTTTGGTTTTTATCTTTCCTTTAACTTTTTATCTTTCTTTTATCTTTGCCTCGCTAATATGTTCTTACCACTCCCTAAGTGTTTTATGAAGGTAATTATGAGATTCTGCACTTAAAGTTGTCTTTCTAAAGCTTTTACAGAAAACTGCCTTTTCCGCATTATTTTATTATTTTTATTCATATATGTAACCAATTTTTAGCACAGCCAAGTCATACAACATTCACAAAATTTAAACACAAATAATCAAGATTAATTTCGTGACACCCTACCTGATTTTGCTGCTCCTAATTCGGTTAGACTTTCAGGTGGTCCTTAAGCACTTTTTCCTCCTAAATCACATCAAGATCAACTTTAAATCCAAAAACCCTCAACTAACCAAATCTCCCTCTGCACGTTAGAAAGTTATTTCTAACCTTAGACTTGCTGGAAAGTCACGTTTCTTGGCCCTCAAGTCAAGTTAAGCATGATTCCTAAGGAAGAACATCAAGAAAACACATTTT
>NC_029778.3:58536521-58549717 GCF_000817695.3 Arachis duranensis
TCAATTTAACAAATTTTAATCATTAATTAATATTTAATATTTTATTTTATTTGAAAAATTAATTTTTATGTTAAATTTTTGTAAAACTTAAATAAATTATTTTTTATTATTATTTCATAAAAACATAATAATACCTATAAATTTTTAAAAATTCTCTTATTAATTTTTTTATAGAAAGATGAATAATTTGATGAAAAAATTATTTTTTTTAAATATAATAAAATTTGAAAAATGATTTAGTCATTAAAATTTATTGAATACTAAAATATTTGACTAAAGAGTAAAGCTAGGAACCAAAAGCATATCAGTCAAAACCCAGCCAAATACCTTTGGATGAATTCAAAATTTTTAAGAGTTAATATATATGAATGTTTCTTCTACTAAGTATTAGAATGTTTCTTTTTCATATTAAATGGATGTTCTTTTATATATTTTTCAAATTTGTGATTATTAGAAGTGGATAGATTAATGTAAGAAAAAAGAGAAAAGTTTTTATAGGTTTTAATTAGGTTTACTTAATCAATTTAAAATTTTTTAAATTTTGAATTTAAAAAATTTAAAATTAATTAATTATTGATATAAATTAATATAGTTTTGTTTAGTTTTTGGCTGATAAGCTTTTGGTTCCTTATACTTTTCCTTGACTAAAACTTTCATAGACACTGACTTATAGCGTTATTTGCTTTTATTAGAATTGTCATCCTTCTAAGCTTTTACAATGGAAAATAGATGTGTGATTTTGTGGTTTATTTATTTTTGACTTCTTGTTTTAACTTTGACTCCAGGATATTGCGAATGAGGAGTTGCCTCCAACCCATCCAATCAGGCTGGGTCTTGCTTTGAACTTCTCTGTCTTTTACTATGAGATTCTTAATTCTCCTGACAAAGCTTGTAGCCTTGCTAAACAGGTTCGTTTTGGGGCAGCTATGTTAATTCTTTCAATGAACTTTTTTTCCTTTTTAGGGAAATGCACAATAATATTTGTCATCATTGAATTGTGATAACCAATAATTTCCAATAACCATTGAAGACTCGATGAAGTAATATTGCTAGGTTCTCTACATGAATTAATCCTTGTTTTGTGCTTTTGAAAATAACAATAAATTCATCTTTAGAAAACCCATTAAAATCATAGTCTTAATTACTTTTGTTAATAAGTTTATTGGTGCATCTATTAGTTTATGGATAGTACATTGTTTACTTACAAGTAATTTCGTTCTTCAAATATTTATTCATTAGGCTTTTGACAAGGCAATTGCTGAGCTGGATACATTGGGAGAGGAATCATACAAAGATAGCACTTTGATCATGCAACTTCTTCGTGATAACCTTACCCTTTGGACTTCTGACACGCAGGTATGGCCTTTTTGTTTTGTTTTGTTTTTTTTTTTTTTTACTGTGTCATTTGTATATTCTAGTATGTACAATTGTCTTAGAGAAAATCTAAGTTATTAATATTATTCTTCTGTTTAATCTATATGTATTGATTTTGGTTTATATGTGGGTTTGGTTTCAGGATGAAGGTGCAGATGAAATTAAAGAATCAGCACCAAAAAGTGAAGAACAACAATAGATATATCTTGTTGCTATATCTTGTTGCTAATTAGTTGTTGAATTCCTCTACTATAAAGTTTCAAAAGGGAGAAGATGTTTATTGCAATCAATATATTCTTGAGATATATATTATGCCTTCATGGTTGTTGTTATGAATTATGGGTAAAATTAGTCTCATTTAGATTTTTATTATATTCATGTTTTTGAGTCACCTATTTTATGAGTGACACTAGAACTTCTATAACATATAATTGGATTGGATTATTGAGAAGCTATTTCTTCGTAAAGATGATGCCAGAGAATGTTTAACTTTAATAAAATTTCGTAGGTATAAATTATGCTCTATGATGATATCTTTGTTTCTTTCGTATTGTATTTCGGTAAGATTAAAAGAAAAAAGTTTTTTACTAGGAATGTTCACGTCTAAACAAATCCAATTAAAAGAGGTTATCCAATTTAATCCAAATCAAACGTACATTAATTAAAATGGTAATATTTTAGATTGGATTATAATCGATCTTATTTATTTCTATTTCAATATAATTTCAAAAAAATAGATTAGCAACAAAAAAGAGATTCAGAATAGAAATTAAGAGTAAGTAAATTTATAAAGAAAACATTTAATAATGGCTTACATAATTATAAAAGAGACCGAACAATCCAAGTGAATTATAGTGAACTAGAATAAATTCTGAATGTAAAAATGAGAATGAGATAAAAACCCTCACGAGCATTGAAATGCTATACATGAAGAGTATTGAAATGTGTAGAGGAAAAACACATAAACAATACTCAAGAGGAGTTTAATGTGTAGGAGGAGTAATATATTATATTGTAGAGAAAGAGAATTGAAACTAGGATTGGCAATTGGTAGGATAGGGGTAGGATTTGAATTCTATCCTAACCCTATCTGCAGATTGAAAATTTTTTTTAAAATTCTACTCTATTTTATCTATAGGTTGAGAATTTTTTAACATTAATCCTACTCGTACCCTAAAGTTCTAAACGCTACTCTATCTGATCCTATCCGTAGAAAAATAAAAAAATAAGCAAATATAAAATTCAACCATTTCAAATTTCATACATATAAATAAAATAAAAAATAAAAAACTAAATTCAAATTAAAATTAAAAATAATAAAATCTTAAAGAAATTTAACATAAAATTACAAATAATATGATCATCAATTAACTTAGTGGTTATTTCAAATTTTTTTAAGAGAAAGATTGTGGTTTTAACATTCACTTTTTTTACTACATACATAACTTCTACATATATATTATATAATATATTAGAAGTGCAAGTAGAATAGGATATACCCTGTTCATACCCTGGGTCGAGCTATCCGACCCAGGGTGTTCTACCGACAAAGCGACCGACCTCTTCAGGTCAGGACAATCCGACCTCTTCTCAAAGAGCTCGGCCCAACTACCAGGAAGCCCAATAAAGGGCCCAAACAGAGGAACACGACCCGAACCCAAGGGCAGCCCAAGCCTATAGAGATAAAGGCGGTTCCCTTGAAGATAAGATGACCCCACTCAAAAGATAAAGATAAGATAAGATAACTAACTTATCTTATCTAAGAAGGTCACTCCACACCATTATAAATACACTGGAGCACCCAGGTATAACTCATACTCTGATTCTACTAAAAACCTGCTTAATACCCTTGCTAACTTAAGTATCAGAGTCCCTTGCAGGTACCACCACCCTCCGGTGACGCAGGAATCAACACCACCTCCAAGTCCAACAAGTCGGACACAACCGTTCCGATCAGCACAGAAGATCTCGTCCGAGATCGACCTACAGATTTAGGTAACCCTCGGAACATTGGCGTCGTTGCTGGGGACATGGAAGTCATCCCAACATTATGGCGGACAACCATGACAACGATCACAATTCAGATCTAGAGGATAGAACGCCGCACAGAAACACGGACACTACCCCAAAGGATACTCCTCAACTTAACAACAAAAAGAATTCAAGCGCGGGAGCCATGGAGATGCTTCAAGATCGTTTAAAACAACTTGAGGAAGACACCCTACGTCAACGAGAGGCGGAAAAAGACCTACAAAAGGAAATAAGGCGACGCCGGGAATTAGAGGACAAACTCCTAAAACTCGAAGCCGATCTCAAAACCAAAGCCAACCGATCCCCTCATGAGGACAGCTCCCGCAAAGAACAAGATCCGTTTACCAAAGAGATCATGAAGACCAAAATCCCTAAAGACTTTAAACTCCCAGATATGACTCTATATGACGGCACTACAGATCCCGGCCATCATCTAAGCAATTTCAGAAGTAGAATGTACCTTACCGACGCCTCAGATGCAGTCCGTTGCAAAGCCTTTCCGACTACCTTAACAAAGACGGCAATTAGATGGTTCGACAATCTACCTCCTAGGTCCATCTCGAGTTTTGACGACTTGGCCAAAAAGTTTTTGGCAAGATTCTCCATCCAAAAAGACAAGGCTAAGCACGCTCCAAGTCTATTGGGAATCAAGCAAGGAGAATGGGAAACACTCCACAACTACATGGAAAGATTCAACAAAACATGCTTAGACATACAGAACCTACCAACAAAGGCTGCCATTATGGGCTTCATCAATGTCTTGCGAGAGGGACCTTTTAGCCAATCTATATCGAAAAAACACCGCACATCTCTAAACGAAGTACAAGAACGAGCAGAAAAATACATCAACATGGAGGAAAATTCTCGACTAAGAGAGACCTCGAAATCCGAATTCACCTCCCGGGATAAAGACAAAGAATCCAAAAGGAAAGAAGATCGGCATGGAGAAAAAATAAAAAAATATCACAATTACACCCCCTTCGGGTGTCTCTCGTGGATGTCTACAGAGAGGTATGCAACACTGAAAGAATACCCCCAGCTCGATCACTCAAAGGCAAAAAAGGAGGAGGAAATCGAGCTGAATATTGTGAATACCATCGCATCCGCAGGCATTCCACCAATGAATGTTTTGACTTGAAAAATGTCATCAAAAAGCTAGTAAGAGAGGGGAAGCTAGATCGGTTTCTAGCCACCCAAGATGATGAGCAAAGAAAAAGAAGAAGGGAAGAAGATGTTGGATGAACCGAGAAGTCACCTCGTACACCAGAAAGACACGTCCACATGAAACACGGCGGATTTGCAGGAGGAGGAGTATTCAAATCATCTCACAAAAGATATCTTAAGGAAGTATATCATGTCGAGGGGAAGAGGGAAGCGCCCGACATCCCCCCGATTACCTTCACTAAAGAAGATGCATCCGGGGTAATCTCAGGACACGATGATCCCATGGTCATCACGGTTATACTGGAAAATGCAAACCTCCACCGCACACTGATAGACCAGGGGAGCTCCGCCGACATCTTGTTCAAAACTGCCTTCGACAAGCTCGGTTTGGAAGAAAAGGAACTCAGCGCGTATCCGAATAGCCTGTTTGGACTAGGAGATACCCCGATTCAACCACTAGGATACATCTCATTGCACACAACTTTTGGAAAAGGAGACCAATCAAGAACACTCAAAATAGATTACATAGTGGTCGACGTAGGTTCAGCCTATAACGCTTTAATAGACCGAACCACATTAAATCAGCTTAGTGCAATAGTCTCAACTCCACATCTATGCATGAAATTCCCAACTCCAGAAGGGATAGCTACAATAAAAGCAGATCAGAAGATGGCACACCACTGTTACAACGAAAGTCTAGACCTCAGAAGCAGAGGAAAAGAATTCCACACAATCGAGCTCGGTGGAGTTCAGAGGCGGGAAGAACTCCGCCCACAACCTGAAGGCAGAATAGAGAAAGTCCAGATTGGGGATACCCCGGACCAAACGACCAGTATCGGCACAATTCTACATGGAGACATAAAGGAATCACTCATACAGTTTTTACGAGATAACGTTGACCTCTTTGCATGGAAGGCCGCAGACATGCCAAGCATAGACCCCAAGTTAATTTGCCACAAGCTAGCAGTCTACCCAGGATCTCTGCCAGTGCAACAGAGGCGTAGGAAGCTCGGACCAGAACGCTCTCAAGCTGTGGAAGAGCAGGTACAAGCTCTACTGGAGGCAGAATTCATAAGAGAAGTCAAATACCCACTATGGCTGGCTAACGTCGTCTTGGTAAAAAAATCAAATGGGAAGTGGCGAATGTGCACCGACTACACTGATCTCAATAAAGCCTGCCCAAAAGATCCTTATCCACTCCCAAGTATCGACGCACTGGTTGATGCCTCCTCTGGATATAAATACCTCTTGTTTATGGACGCATACTCAGGATACAATCAAATCCCAATGTATCCACCCGACCAAGAAAAAACTTCATTCTTAACCCCAAAAGCAAACTACTGCTACATCGTCATGCCTTTCGGTCTTAAAAATGCGGGAGCTACTTATCAGAGATTAATGAATAAGGTCTTCTCGAATCATATCGGAAAAATCATGGAAGTTTACGTAGATGATATGCTCATAAAGACACAAAATGAAGAGATTCTATTGTCCAACCTAACCCAAGTATTCGACACTATAAGACAACATGGCATGCGACTTAATCCCGCAAAATGCACCTTTACAGTGGAAGCTGGCAAATTCTTGGGCTTTATGCTCACACAGAGAGGAATCAAGGCAAACCCGGATAAATGCCGGGCTATACTCGACATGAAGAGTCCGACTTGTGTCAAAGAGGTACAACAACTCAACGGGAGGTTGGCTGCCTTGTCCAGATTTCTAGCCGGATCGGCAGTAAGATCTCTTCCCTTATACGCTACTCTAAGGAAGGGAAAGAAGTTTGAATGGACAACGGAGTGCGAGCAGGCCTTCCAAGATTTCAAAAGATTCCTGGGACAGCCACCTATCCTAACTCGGCCGTGGGAAGGAGAACCACTCATATTGTACCTCGCAGTAGGAAGTCGGGCAGTAGCCTCAGCACTAGTCCGAGAAGACGACAATGGGCAGCAACCCATATACTTTATCAGTAAAGCGCTACAGGGAGCCGAGCTGAACTACCAAAAAATAGAGAAGTTTGCCTACGCTCTCGTACTAACATCTCGACGACTACGTCCATACTTCCAAGCCCACACCATCAGGGTCCGGACCAACCAGCCCATAAAAGGGATCTTACAAAAAACAGACCTGGCGGGCAAAATCTTGCAATAGGCAGTCAAGTTGTCCGAATTCGATCTTAAATACGAAGCGCAGACAGCCATCAAATCACAATACCTGGCCGACTTCATTACAGAATTTACAGATACACTGGAAATTCCCACAAAATGGTATCTCTACGTCAACGGGTCCTCAAATAAAACCGGAAGCGGCACGGGTGTAATAGTTGAAAGCGACCAAGGAACCCAAATCGAACTCTCCCTCAAATTCGGTTTTCCTACCTCAAACAACCAAGCGGAATACGAAGCACTGCTAGCTGGTTTGAAGCTGGCCAGGGAAGTTAGAGCTCAAAAGCTCATCATCTTTAGCGACTCACAGGTAGTCACTTCGCAAATAGAAGGAAGCTATCAAGCCAAAGATCCCACTTTGAAAAAGTACTTGGACAAAACCAGGAAACATCTCGGACAACTCGGAGAATATGAGATCCGTCACATACCTCGAGAACAGAATGCCCGAGCTGACACACTCTCAAAACTAGCCAGCACCAAACCAGGGGGCAACAATAGAAGCCTCATCCAAGAAATTCTACAAAATCCATCAATCTAAGAAGAAAAAAAGTCCAGACCATAACAGGTCAGGATCAAGGATGGATGACTCCCATAATTAACTACCTCAAAATAGAAGCACTCCCCACAGAAGAAAAAGAGGCAAAGAGGTTGAAAAGGGAGGCACAATACTACACTATCATAAACAATACGCTATACAAAAGAGGGATTTCAATACCATTGTTAAAATGTGTACCGACTTCTAACGCAAAGGAAGTCCTAGAAGAAGTACACAGCGGCATTTGTGGCAATCACCTAGGAGCACACGCACTTACCAAAAAAATACTTCGCGCAGGGTTCTATTGGCCGACTCTACAAAAGGAAGCCACAGAGTTCGTAAAGACATGTCCATCATATCAGAAACATGCTAACTTTCACATCGCCCCACCAGAGGAGCTCATCAGCATAACTTCACCTTGGCCATTTGCAAAATGGGGACTTGACCTCATCGGGCCCTTCCCTCAAGGATCGGGACAAGTCAAATTCCTCATAGTGGGGATAGACTATTTCACAAAGTGGATCGAGGCAGAACCCCTAGCTAATGCCACTGCTCAAAGAAGCCAAAAATTCCTATATAGGAACATTGTCACAAGGTTCGGGGTTCCATACTCTATCACCACAGACAACGGTACCCAGTTCACAGATACAGGCTTCAGACAGCTAGTGGCCGACTTGAATATAAAATAGCAATTCACTTCCGTAGAACATCCCCAAGCCAATAGACAAGCCGAAGCTGCCAACAAAGTCATACTGGCTGGGTTGAAACGGAGATTACAGGATGCAAAAAGGAGCCTGGGCCGAGGAGCTCCCACAAGTCTTATGGGCATATCGAACAATGCCACACTCCACCACAAAGGAATCACCCTTCCGATTAGCGTATGGAATGGAGGCAATGATCCCAGTAGAGATCGAAGAAAGGTCGCCTAGAGTGATCCACTATAGCAAAGAAGCCAACTCCCAACTTCAAAGGGAAGAGCTCGACCTACTTCCAGAAGTTCGAGAAGGAGCCCGGATTAGGGAAGAAGCATTAAAATGACGAATGGCTTCCAGATATAATCAAAAGGCAATACAGCAAGCTTTCACTGAGAACGACCTCATCCTAATCCGAAATGACATCGGAACAACTCAACCTGGAGAAGGAAAGCTTGCAGCAAACTGGAAAGGACCCTACCGAGTCATAGAAGTACTCGGGAAGGGCTACTACAGACTATCCGAACTCGATGGGCGGGAGCTCCCTAGGTCATGGCACGCCTGCAACCTAAGAAGGTATTATAGTTAAGGATGATAAAGGATCTTGGGACAAGGCGTACTCTTTTTCCTGAAAGGGTTTTTTTAACGAGGTGCCAAGCCAAGACCTACAAATCACCCGACTTAGGGAACTGACCCCTCACATATATATTTGCATTCTTTTTTAATAAAATCTGCTCAGGTTTTCTACAAATGCTCAAGCCGCATTAATCTGAAACATTCATCGTCCGATTATAAAACTACAGATCGACAGAAAATGAAAGTCAAATTCACTACGCGATCACGATAAAGACCAAAAATGAAAATCAAATTCATTAAAAGGTCGACCAAACGAGGGTTAAAACCCAATCTCTACAAAATTGACAAAGATGAAAACAGCATAATGCAAGAAGTTATAGAAAGTGATCCATAGAAAGGACCTGACGAGGTCCTAATAAAATGGATTGCTATAAAATAACTTAAAGGTTGACCGACATAAAAGAAGTCGGACCAGTCGCATAAACCGAAGTTATAAGTAAAGCCCTGGAAAGAGGTATGGCCAACCTTATAAAAGAGGATTACTATAACTTCGAAGAGCCCGACATGATGAAGTCGGACTCCCACAAAACAAGTTATAAAAGTAGTCCCTGAAAGAGACCTGAATAAGGTCCAAGAAAGAGGATTACAAAATAACTTGGAAGAGCCCGACATGATGAATTCGGACTCCCACAAAACAAGTTATAGAAGTAATCCCTGAAAGAGATCTGAATAAGGTCTAAGAAAGAGGATTACAAAATAACTTAGAAGAGCCCAACATGATGAAGTCGGACTCCCACAAAACAAGTTATAAAAGTAGTCCCTGAAAGAGACCTGAACAAGGTCCAAAAAAGAAGATTACAAAAATAACTTAGAAGAGCCCGACATGATAAAGTCGGACTCCCACAAAACAAGTTATAAAAGTAGTCCCTGAAAGAGACCTGAACAAGGTCCAAAAAAGAGGATTACAAAAATAACTTAGAAGAGCCCGACATGATGAAGTCGGACTCCCACAAAACAAGTTATAAAAGTAATCCCAGAGAGAGATCTGAACAAGGTCCAAGAAAGAGGTTTACAAAATAACTTAGGAGGACCCGACATGGTGAAGTCGACCCAAAATATAAAGCTACATAAGTAACCCCTGAAAGAGACCTAAATAAGGTCCAAAAAAGAGGGTTACAAACAACAACTCGAACGAAAAACCGACCTGAAGAAATTGGCAACCTCAGCATTATAATTCCTAACAAAGACCTAAACAAAGTTCAAACAAAATGAATTGCTGAAAACAGCATCAGGCAAAGGAATCAAGCCGATCATGTCAGAAAAAGTTCCAACACTCCCAAAGCCTACGAAGATACCAACACAAACGCAGACAGACATGATATAAAAACACAAAGTTATAATAATAGCCAGCTTCAGAGGCCACCAAGTTCAGCCCAAAAAGCCTGGAAACTACTTTGTTTGTGGAAATAAAGTTGCTAAACCAGCAACTAAAAAGGTGTCAAAAGTCAGCAAAATAAAGAGTTCAAAAGCCCACAAGCCGGGCTATCTACAAAAGTAATTACAAAATCAGTTAAATACCCGAAGGCTTCTCGGCAACATCAGCACAGGGTGAAGGAGGGAGAGTCTGGAGAGGCACTGCGTCCACTGTCCCGTCATCCCGATTCAGTATTTGGCAATCAGGATCTAATTCGGGATGAGCAGGAGCTGAAGAGGTCGACACAACAGAAGCTTTGGCGATAGGCTCAGAGGGAGGCACAACATCATCATCATCAGGATCATTCGGGACAATATTGCCATCCTTCACAATATTATCCAAACTAAACAAAGCAAGGTCGACCTCCGGGGCAAGAACCCGAACCTGCTCCTTCAGGTTCTCATAAACAGCAGTTACGCTACCTACAAGGTGACCCTGGAGCTCAGAATAATCAACCCGGGCTGACTCTAACTCCCCCCTGAGACGCATCACTTCTCGGTAGGTCGTGACATAGCTGTCTTTGTGCTTCACCTCAGCCAACCGCACAGAAGCCGACAAGGCAAGAGAGCTGGCCTTCTCCCCCTCCAGCTCCTTCTCCAGTTTAGTCACCTTCACTTCGAGCTCCTCCTTCAGACCCTTCATCCGATCAAACTCTCACTTAGCTTCCTCCATAAAGGCTTTGGTAGCATGCAGAGGAAGATTTTGAGCAGTTCGATACAGGGCAGCTCCCATATGAGCCATCTTAACGCTGCTTTGAGTTATAAAATCTAAGTGATGAAGGAGAGAAACATCATCTATGGAGAGGGCACCATAAGGAGCAATCTGCTGGTCAACAAAGCCAATGGGGTCAAAATCAGGGGCATCCATATTGAAAGATTCAACAGTTCGAGGTCTTTTAGGAGGAGGGATGGCCAAAGAAGAAACCACAGCAACAGTGGAAAACTGTGGAGGATCCACTAAACGAACCCGAGGAGTAGGGATCATTCTCCTCGGGCCAGGAGAACTCGGCACAGACGGCTTCAATGGGACCTGAGAGGACCCTTCCCCATCTACCCGGGCTGAGGTGTTTTGAGCTGCAGTAGCTTTTCTCACCTTTTTGAAGGCCTTCATTGCATCATTATTCTTGACCATTTTTGAAAAATGAAAAACAACAGTTTTACAGATTGGGAAAAAAGGAAAAAAGCAAAAACAAGAAATAGTATATATCAAGCAATACCCAATACATCTCGAACGAGGGAGGGGTCTCCCAAACATTTTTTGGTATCCAGATGAGGAGGTTCCCCCCAAAGATCCTCCAAAATCGTCACAAAGACCTGTTCGATCTTATCAAGTATATCAGGATACTACTACATTCTGCTGCCAATGTAAAGGGAAGGATGGCTCACCATTCGCTTCTAGAAAAAAGGGACGAGCTCCCTCAACAGCTCGAACCTTGAAAAATAATTCTTGAAGTCCCTAAAGGACTCGTCATACATGGTAAAAACCTTATGTCCTTGTGCATATCTAAAAGAAACCCACGAGGCTTTCTTTTTTGAAGAAATCCTGGGTTAAGTTAAAACAAACAAATAAAGAAAAAGAGTTTGAGAAGGGGTAACATTCAATTCTTGACAAAGAAGTTGAAAAATATTAATAAAGCCCTAGGAGTTTGGATGAAGCTGGGACGGAGCTACATTACACGACCACAACAAGTCGGTCTCAAACGAAGTAAAGGGAAAGGTGATGTCCAACTGGCTGAAGAAATAGTCATAAGTATAAAAGAAAAGGCGCTCCCCTTGGGTCAAGACAGGGAAACAAACCCGCTCCTCGGAGTCAGGTGCCACCAACTCATAATTCTTCTCTTGATCTCTATTCTTACAGAGATGGTGATGTTTCCTAAGCTCTACACATAATTCAGCATTGACCATAGAAACACACATCAAAACAAGGGAGTCCAACCAATCGGACATACCCTCAGGAACCTTAGAGGACGTCTGATGAGCGGATAATTTGTACACTTTTTGGCAATGTTTTTAGTATGTTTTTAGTATAATCTAGTTAGTTTTTAGTATATTTTTATTAGTTTTTAGTTAAAATTCACTTTTCTGGACTTTACTATGAGTTTGTGTGTTTTTCTGTGATTTCAGGTATTTTCTGGCTGAAATTGAGGGACCTGAGCAAAAATCTGATTCAGAGACTGAAAAGGACTGCAGATGCTGTTGGATTCTGACCTCCCTGCACTCGAAGTGGATTTTCTGGAGCTACAGAAGCCCAATTGGCGCGCTCTCAACGGCATTGGAACGTAGACATCCTGGGCTTTCCAGTAATGTATAATAGTCCATACTTTTCCCGAGATTTGATGGCCCAAACCGGCGTGGCAAATCAGCCTCAGAATTTTCAGCGTTTAACGCTGGAACTGGCATAAAAATTGGAGTTAAGAAGGATTGGATGAAGACAGTAGGAAAGCAGAGAGACGGAAGGGAAGGCATCTTCATACGCTTATCTGAAGTTCCTACTAATGAATTACATAAGTATCTCTATCTTTATCTTTATGTTTTATGCGTTTATCACCATACCCAATTGAGTTTGCCTGACTAAGATTTACAAGGTGACCATAGCTTGCTTCATACCAACAATCTCTGTGGGATCGACCCTTACTCGCGTAAGGTTTATTAATTGGACGACCCAGTACACTTGCTGGTTAGTTGTGCGAAGTTGTGTTTATGCCATGGTATTGAACACCAAGTTTTTTTGGTTTCATCACCGGAGATTATTTGAGTTGTGAAAAGTATTGATCACAATTTCGCATACCAAGTTTTTGGCGCCGTTGCCGGGGATTGTTGAGTTTGGACAACTGACGGTTCATCTTGTTGCTTAGATTAGGTATTTTTTCTTCAGAATTCTTAAGAATGAATTCTAGTGTTTCAAGGTGATGTTCTTATCATCACCAAAGCTGATTGATCTTCATCAATTTAGTTCTTGAATGCAATGTTCTGCTGAAGCTTGGCTGGCCATGTCTAATTTCTTTAGACTGAAGCTTTAGACTAACATTGCATGATTCCTGGAATTCTCATTAAGAATTTTGATACCTATTTCCACTTTATTTTCGAAAAAAAAAGCACAAAAAAAATTTTACAAAATCATAAAATCCAAAAATATTTTTGAGTCTAGTGTTTCATTTTAAGTTTGGTGTCAATTACATGCATCCATTC
>NC_029778.3:58549889-58550067 GCF_000817695.3 Arachis duranensis
TTTGGTGTCTTGCATGCATTGTTATTTGATTCTTGTTGCATTTTGGTTTGTCCTTAGTATTAAAAATCCAAAAATATTTTTAATTTGTGTCTTTTCGAGTCAATAATACAGAGAATTGAAGATTCAGAACATACAGCAGAGGAATTATACAGAAAAAGCTGGGCGTTCAAAACGCCCA
>NC_029778.3:58551538-58552461 GCF_000817695.3 Arachis duranensis
CTTCATGGAGAAATCATCCAAATTTCTCATGGAAGGATCAACAGAGACCTCAACAAGGTTTCAATAACACTAATGGTGGGAGAAACAGGTTTAGCAATAGCAAGCCTTTTCCATCATCTTCTCAGCAACAGACAGAGAGTTCTAAGCAGAACACCTCTGACTTAGCAACCATGGTCTCTGGTCTGATCAAAACCACTCAAAGTTTCATGACTGAAACTAGGGCCTCCATTAGAAATTTGGAGGGACAAGTGGGTCAGCTGAGCAAGAAAATTACTGAACTCCCTCCTAGTACTCTTCCAAGCAATACAGAAGAAAATCTAAAAGGAGAGTGCAAGGCCATCAATATGGCCGAATTTTGGGAGGGAGGAGAGGCAGTAAACGTCACTGAGGAAGACCTCCATGGACGTCCACTGGCCTCCAATGAGTTCCCCAATGAGGAACCATGGGAATTTGAGGCTCAAAAAGAGACCATAGAGATTCCATTGGACTTACTTCTGCCATTCATGAGCTCAGATGAGTATTCTTCCTCTGAAGAGGATGAGTATGTATCCATGAGCTCAGATGAGTATTCTTCCTCTGAAGAGGATGAGTATGTCACTGAAGAGCAAGTTACCAAATACCTTGGAGCAATCATGAAGCTAAATGACAAGTTATTTGGAAATGAGACTTGGGAGGATGAACCCCCTTTGCTCACCAAAGAACTGGATGACTTGTCTAGGCAGAAACTGCCTCAAAAGAGACAGGATCCTGGGAAGTTTTCAATACCTTGTACCATAGGCACCATGACCTTCAAGAAGGCCTTGTGTGACTTAGGGTCAAGTGTAAACCTCATGCCTCTCTCTGTAATGGAGAAGCTAGGGATCTTTGAGGTGCAAGCTGCAAAAATCTCACTAGAGATGGCAGACAACTCAAGAAAACAAGCT
>NC_029778.3:58552595-58553423 GCF_000817695.3 Arachis duranensis
CCTCATCCTTGGCAGACCCTTCCTAGCCACAGCAAAGGCTGTGATTGATGTTGATAGAGGAGAGTTGATCATTCAAGTGAATGAAGAATCCTTGGTGTTTAAGGCTCAAGGATATTCCTCTGCCATCATGGAGAAGAAGCATGAAGAGCTTCCCTCAAAACAGAGCCAAACAGAGCCCCCACAGTCAAACTCTAAGTTTGGTGTTAAACCCCCACATTCAAACTCTAAGTTTGGTGTTGGGAGGCCACAACCAAACTCTAAGTTTGGTGTTGAACCCCCACATTCAAACTCTAAGTTTGGTGTTGGGAGGTTCCAACATTGCTCTGAGTATCTGTGAGGCTCCATGAGAGCCCTCTGTCAAGCTACTGACATTAAAGAAGCGCTTGTTGGGAGGCAACCCAATGTTTTATAATTAACTATTTTCTTTTGTTATTTTATGTTTTTTGTAGGTTGATGATCATGAGAAGTCAAAAAATCAATGAAAAAAGCAAAAATAGAATGAAAAACAGGAAGAAAAATAGCACACCCTGGAGGACGCACCTACTGGCGTTTAAACGCCAGTAAGGTTAGCTGTTGGGCGTTTAACGCCCAGTCTGGCACCATTCTGGGCATTTAACGCCAGAAAGGGGCACCAGACTGGGGTTAAACGCCAGAAAAGGGCAAGAAGCTGGCGTTAAACGCCAGAAATGGGCACCAGCCCAGCGTTTAACGCCAGAAATGGCTAGAAACGCAATTTTGCTTGCCATTTGGTGCAGGGATGACTTTTCCTTGACACCTCAGGATCTGTGGACCCCATAGGATCCCCACCTACCCTACCACTCTCTCTCT
>NC_029778.3:58553487-58553826 GCF_000817695.3 Arachis duranensis
AACACCTCTTCCCCAAAAACCCTTCACCTATCAAATCCCTTCTTTCTCTTCACCACTCACATCCATCCTTCATAAAACCCCACCTACCTCACCATTCAAATTCAAACCACTTTCCCTTCCAAACCCACCCATACTTGACCAAACCCTACCCTTCCCCCACTCCTATATAAACCCTCCTTCACTCCGTCATTTTCACACAACCTAAACACCACTTCTCCCCCTTTTTGGCCGAACACAAAGCCATTCCCTTCTTCCTCGTTTCTTCTTCTTCTACTCTCTTCTTTCTTCTTTTGCTCGAGGACGAGCAAACCTTTTAAGTTTGGTGTGGTAAAAGCATCG
>NC_029778.3:58554457-58554678 GCF_000817695.3 Arachis duranensis
AGTGCATATGTCTTTTGAATTTGTGGTTCATGAATGTTGGCTCTTGAAAGAATGATGAAAAAGGAGACATGTTACTGAGGATCTGAAAAATCATTAAAATGATTCTTGAAGCAAGAAAAAGCAATGAAAAAAAATAAAAGAAAACGAAAAAAAGGGGAGAAAAAGAAAGAAATAAAGTTGTGATCCAAGGCAAAAAGAGTGTGCTTAAGAACCCTGGACAC
>NC_029778.3:58556298-58584843 GCF_000817695.3 Arachis duranensis
AGACGTAAAAGAATCACTGGATTCTATTCCGGTCTGATTGAGAACCGACAGATGGATAGCCGTGCCGTGACAGGGTGCGTTGAACATTTCCACTGAGAGGATGGGAGGTAGCCACTGACAACGGTGAAACCCTTGCTTAAGCTTGCCATGGAAAGGAGTAAGAAGGATTGGATGAAGACAGTAGGAAAGCAGAGAGACGGAAGGGAAGGCATCTTCATACGCTTATCTGAAGTTCCTACCAATGAATTACATAAGTATCTCTATCTTTATCTTTATGTTTTATGCGTTTATCACCATACCCAATTGAGTTTGCCTGACTAAGATTTACAAGGTGACCATAGCTTGCTTCATACCAACAATCTCTGTGGGATCGACCCTTACTCGCGTAAGGTTTATTACTTGGACGACCTAGTACACTTGCTGGTTAGTTGTGCGAAGTTGTGTTTACGCCATGATATTGAACACCAAGTTTTTGGATTCATTACCGGGGATTATTTGTGTTGGGAAAAGTATTGATCACAATTTCGCATACCAACGTCTCTACAATATTTTTGCGAGAAGACATAGCCAACTAGTCCTACAAACAAGAAAAGGAGATTGTATTACTAAAAACATCTCGCACGAAATCAAAACAACTCAGCCGGCACAGTCCAATACAGTACAAACAGCAAAAGGAAACCCCAGGACCCCTGGACCTTTTTTGGTGTAGGTCCTGGGCATCCTTTGGAGGCAATCAGGGAACAAATATTCAGGAAAATCTACAAGGCTAACGTCCCAACAAAACTCACAGCAAGAACAAAGAGAAACCCTTTCTCAGAAAGCAACATCCCAAAAAGAAAAAAGAAAGTCATTACCACCAGAAGGCCATCAAGATAGCTACCTTTCAAATTCACAGTCTTAGCTTATCAACAAACAAAACAACGCAAAAAAATCAAACGAGCCACCAAAAGAAAAAAGTTCTTTTATGGGATTTGTTTCGAGGGTTACCTGAAACTGGAGGTCGATCTCGAATGAGATCTTCTGTAATGATCGGAGCTGCTGTGTCCGATTTGTTGGACTAGGTGACGGTGCTGATTCCTTCATCCGCAGAGGGTGGGGGTACCTACAAGGGACTCCGATACTTAAGTTAGCAAGGGGTATTAAGCAGGTATTCAGTAGAATTAGAGTATGAGTTATACCTGGGTGCTCCAGTGTATTTATAATAGTGCAGAGTGACCTTCTTAGATAAGATAAGTTAGTTATCTTATCTTATCTTTATCTTTTGAGTGAGATCATCTTATCTTCAAAGGAACCGCCCTTCTCCCTACGAGCTTGGACTACCTTGGGCTTTGGTATGCGGTCCTCTGTTTAGGGCCCTTCTTTGGGCTTCCCTGTCGACTTGCCCGAACTCTCTGAGAAGAGGTCGGGTCGTCCTAACCTGAAGAGGTTGGTCACTTTGTCTGTAGAACATCCCGGGTCGGACAGCTCGACCCAGGGTATGAACAGTGCGCTGCTCAAGCTCGGTCTTTATTTGGAGGTAGAGTCTTTAGTTTTTAGGACTTTGAACCTTCTCGGGAGAAACCGAACTCGAGCATTTTGTCGCTTTTATCTTTGTAGATCTCCTTTTTGAATGCGGAACGTTTCTGTTTCTTTAGAAGAGCGCGCTTTAGTGCTCTAGCTTTGGAAACGTGCAAGAGTTTAACACCCTCATTAATTGGCTTTTAATGCCCCATTTCTCTTGGTTCTTTTATTCAAATTTTGTATCCAAGAGACAGTTTTCTTTTTCCTATAACTTCCCCTTTTTTTCGCTGCTTTCATCCTGCATTCTCGTTTTTTCTCTGTGACGCTTTGGTATTTGCTAGTGCTTTTGCTTTGCAGTCGATCTTCGCTGCTCCACTCTGCTTCTTCAGCTTTTTTCTTTCAAAGCTTTCTTCCTTTTTCCAAGTTGGTTTTGCTTTCTCTTCACCGTTTTATTTCTGCTACTTTGTTTTTGATTTCTTTGATGACGCTCTGATTTTGTACGTTGGAAAGCTTGAACCTTTTTCTTGTTTTTGTGCTTGGTTTATTACTGTGACGTCTGTTTCCTGGTCTTTCTTTCATCCTTATGTATACTTTGGGTGATTTTCCTGGTTTTGGCTTCTTTTTAGGGCTTCGTTGTTGTTGTTGATTTTCGTACTGCTGTTTTGAAAAAGGTTGCTCCTTTGATAACTTGTTTGCTCCATTGATGATTTTATTTTTGTTGATGACTTTTCTTTGACTTTCGCCTTTTTTCCTCGGGACGTTGTTTGTTTGGGAGAGAGTTTTATCTTTGTAGCTTTTTCTGAGACTTTACTCTGTCATTGCCTCCAAAGGATGCCCCTGGACCTCGTTGTGCGTCTTGGGGTTTTCCTTTTACTGTTTGTGTGCTTGAGGTCACGTTGTCCGAGTTGCTTCCATATTGCCCGAATTTGTTTTTGGGTTAGTAACTCATTTCCTTTTGTTTGTAGGATTAGTTGGCCATGTCATCTCGCAAAAATATTGTCGAGGCGTCCTCTAAGGTTCCTGAGGGGATGTCCGACTGGTTGGACTCCCTTGTGTTGCTATGTGTATCTCTAGCTAACGCGGAGTTCTGTGCAGAGCTTAGAAAATACCATCTGATATATAGTAGTGAGAATCAAGAACGCAACTATGAGCTGGTGGAATCCGATTCTGATGACAGGGTCTGCTTTCCTGTTTCGACCCAGGGGGAGCATCCTTTCTTTTATGCATATGATTTCTTCTTTAGCCAGATGGATATTACCCTTCCTTTTACTTCCTTTGAGACCGACCTGTTGTGGTCTTGTAACGTGGCCCCATCTCAGCTTCATCCGAATTCTTGGGGTTTTATTAAGATTTTTCAGCTGGTTTGCCATGAATTCTGTGTTAAGCCTTCTTTAACCCTTTTTTCTCTATCTGTTTGTGTTGACCAAGCCTGGAACTACCAAAAAGAAAGCTTTTTGGATTTCTTTTAGGTCGGCCCAGGGACATAAGGTCTTCTCCATGTATGATGAGTCTTTCCGTGATTTTAAGAATTACTTCTTCAAGATCCGAGCTGTTGAAGGAGCTCACCCTTTCTTCCTGGATGAGAATGGCGAGCCTCATTTTCCTTTAGAGTGGCACAGGAATGTAATTGTGTCTAGGTATACCTGAGAGATGTTAGACGAGGTCGAGCAGGCCTTTGTCGCTGCTTTGGAGGATATTTGGGGGGAACCTCCACATCTTGAAACCAAGAAATTTCTGGGGGATCCATCCTTGATTCGTGCTGTGCTGGGTATTTTATAAATTGTGTTCCCATGTCTTTTATTTTCTACTTTCCTTTCTAGATATTCATAATTCATTGTATTTTTCTTGTTTTTTAGAGATGTCGAAGAATAATGACTCACTGAAGGCCTTTAAGAAGGCGAGGAAGGCTACTACGGCTCAGAACGTCCCGGCCAAGGTGGTCGGAGAAGGGTCCTCCCAGGTTTTGTCGAAGCCGTCTGTCCCGAGCTCTCTTGGGCCGAGGAGGATGATCCCGACTCCCCGGGTTCGTTTGATCGATCTGCCTCAGACTTCAGTTGGTACCTCTGCTCCTTCAGTCGGTCCTCCTCCAAAAAGACCTCGGACTGTCGAGCCTTTTAATCTTGGTGCTCCCAACTTTGATGCAGTTGCGTTTGTAGACCAACAGATTGCTCCCTATGGTTTCATGCCTACTGACGATGTATCCATTCTTTGTCATTTAGATTTTATTACTCGAAGTGGTATTACACTGGCACACATGGGAGTAGCTTTATACCGAACTACTCAAGATCTTCCTATCCATGCTACCAAGGCTTTTATGGAGGAGGCAAAATCAGAGTTTGACCAAATTAAGAGTTTGAAGGAGGAGCTTGAGGCGAAAGTGGCCGACCTGGAAAAAGAGCTGAAGGGGGAAAAGGCCCGGGCTGTTGGTCTGGCGGCTGCCGCGCAACTGGCTGAGGATACGACGCTAAAACATAAGGATAGCTATGTTACTACTTATAGAGAGATTATGGAGCTCAGGAGTAGGTTGGAATCTGTTCAGGCCAATTACACCGAACTTCAAAGTCATCTTGTAGGTAGTGTTACTGCGGCTTATGAGAATATGAAAGAGCAATTTCGAGTTCTTGTGCCAGATCTCGACCTTTCCCTTATCAGCCTGGACAATATTGTTAAGGATGGTAAGATTATCCCTGACGATCCCGATGATGATGATGATGATCATCATCCTTCACTGCCTGCTACCAAGACTTCTGTTGTGCCGACTTCTCCGATTTCTACTGCTGGGATCAATCGTCCAGAAGGAGAACCGGATTGCCAAATCTTGAACCGAGATGATGGGACAGTAGATGCGGTACCTCTTCAGACTCGTCCTCCTTCACCCCGAGTTGATGCTGCTGAGAAGTCTTCTAATGTTGACTGAGTTTTCTTCCTGTTTAATGTAAATAGCCCGGCTTGTGGGCTGTTGAACTCTTTATGGTGTTTTGCTGACTGTTGGTACTTCTTTTGGTTGCTTGTTTAGCAACTTTATTTTGAAAAACAAAGTAGTTTCCGAGCTTCCGGGGCTGATTTTGGTGGCCTCTGAAGCTTGCTATTATCATAACTTAGTAGTTTTTATATCATGTCTGCTTGCACTCGTCTTGGTGCCTTCGTAGGCAGGAATTTTGTTTGTAATCCTCCTTTTTGGACCTCATTTAGGTCTCTTTTGGGGACTATTTTTGTAATTTGTGTGTCCTGGGCCTGATTTCATCATGTCGGGTCCTGTCAGGATACTTGGTAATCTTCTTTCTTGGACCTTGTTCAGGTCTCTTTTGGGGATTACCTTTTGTAGCTTTACATCTTTCTGGGCCGACTTTGTCATGCCGGGCCCTGTCGAGTTACTTGGTAATCTTCTTTCTTGGACCTTATTCAGGTCTCTTTCGGGGATTACCTTTTGTAGCTTTACCTCTTTCTGTGCCGACTTCGTCATGTCGGGCCCTGTCGAGTTACTTGATAATCCTCTTTGTTGGACCTTGTTCAGGTCTCTTTCAGGGATTTATCTTTGTAACTTATCTTTCTGGGCCGACTTCGTCATGTCGGGCCCTGTCGAGTTACATGATAATCCTCTTTCTTGGACCTTTGTTCGGGTCTCTTTCAGGGATTATCTTTGTGACTTATTTTTCTGGGCCGAATTCGTCATGTCGGGCCCTGCCGAGTTACTTGATAATCCTCTTTCTTGGTCCTTGTTCAGGTCTCTTTCAGGGATTATCTTTGTAACTTTTTGTAGGAGTCCGACTTCATCATGTCGGGCTCATCGAAGTTATAGTAATCCTCTTTTATAGGGTTGGCCAGACCTCTTTCCAGGACTTTACTTATAACTTGGGTCATTGTGGCTGGTCCGACTTTTTGTGCCGGCCAGTCTTTAAGTTATTTTATAGCAATCCATTTTATTAGGACCTCATCAAGTCCTTTATATGGATCACTTTCTATAACTTCTTGCATTATTCTGTTTTCATCTTTGCCGATTTTGTAGAATTTGGGTTTTAGCCCTCGTTTTTATCGTGATCGCGCAGTGAATTTGGTTTTCACTTTCTTTCGATCTGTAGCTTTATAATCGAGCGATGAATGTTTCAGAATAATCCGACTTGAGCGATTGTAGAGAATCTGAACAAATTTTATTAAAAGAGAATGCAAATATACATGGGGGGTTAATTTCCAAATTCGGGTGATTTGTAGGTCTTGGCTGGGCGCCTCGTTAAAAACCCTTTTTCAGGAAAAAGAGTGCGCCTTGTCCAAGATCTTTTATCATCCCTGGCTATAGTACCTTCTTAGGTTGCAGACGTACCATGACCTCGGAAGCTCTCGCCCGTTGAGTTCGGAAAGCCTGTAGTAGCCCTTTCCAGTACTTCTATGACTCGGAAGGGTCCTTTCCAGTTTGCTACCAGCTTTCCTTCTCCAGGTAGAGTTGTTCCTATGTCGTTTCGGATTAGGATGAGGTCGTCTTCAGCAAAGGCCCGCTATATTACTTTTCGGTTGTATCTGGAGGCCATTCGTCATTTCAACGCCTCTTCTCTTATCCGAGCTCTTTCTCGGATTTCCGGAAGTAAGTCGAGCTCTTCCCTTTGAAGTTGGGAATTAGCTTTTTCGCCAAAATGGATTACTCTGGGTGATCCTTCTTCGACCTCCACTGGGATCATTGCCTCCATTCCGTAAGCTAATCGAAAAGGTGACTCTTTTATTGTGGAATGTGGAGTCATTTGATATGCCCATAGGACTTGCAGGAGCTCCTCAGCCCAGGCTCCCTTTGCATCCTGTAATCTCCGTTTTAATCCTGCTAATATAACTTTGTTAGCAACTTCAGCTTGCCCATTGGCTTGGGGGTGCTCAACAGAGGTGAATTGTTATTTTATATTCAAGTCGGCCGCTAGTTTTTTGAAGCCTGTGTTTGTGAACTGGGTACCATTGTCTGTAGTGATGGAGTATGGAACTCCGAACCTTGTGATGATGTTTCTATATAGAAATTTCCGACTTCTTTGAGCTATGGCGTTGGCTAGGGGTTCTGCCTCGATCCATTTTGTGAAGTAGTCTATTCCTACTATGAGGAATTTGACTTGTCCCGATCCTTGAGGAAAAGGTCCGAGGAGATCGAGTCCCCATTTTGCGAATGGCCAAGGTGAGGTCACGCTGATGAGTTCCTCTGGTGGGGCGGTGTGAAAGTTGGCATGTTTCTGACATGGTGAACATGTCCTTACAAATTCTGTGGCTTCTTTTTGTAGAGTTGGCCAATAAAATCCTGCCCGAAGTACTTTTTTGGCGAGTGCCTACGCTCCGAGGTGATTGCCATAAATGCCACTATGTACTTCTTCTAGGACATCTTTTGTGTTGGAAGTCGGCACGCATTTTAGTAGTGGTATTGAAATCCCTCTTTTGTATAGAGTATTATTTATGATGGTATGGTATTGTGCTTCCCATTTTAACCTCTTTGCCTCTTTCTCATCTGTGGGGAGAGCTTTTGTTCTGAGGTAGTTAATTATGGGAGTCATCCATCCCTGATCACGACCTGTTATGGCTAGGACTTTTTCTTCTTCTGAGATTGGTGGATTCTGTAGAATTTCTTGGATAAGGCTTCTATTGTTGCCTCCTGGTTTGGTGCTGGCTAGTTTTGAGAGTGCATCGACCCGGGTATTCTGTTCTCGGGGTATATGACGAATCTCATACTCTCTGAGTTGTCCAAGCTGTTCCTTGGTTTTGTCCAAGTACTTTTTCATAGTGGGATCTTTGGCTTGGTAGCTTCCTGCTATTTGTGAAGTAACTACCTGTGAGTCGTTGAAGATGATAAGTTTTTGAGCTCCAACCTCCCTAGCCAGCTTCAAACCAGCTAGTAGTGCCTCATATTCCGCTTGATTATTTGAGGCACGAAACCCGAATTTGAGGGAGAGTTCGATTTGGGTTCCCTGGTTGCTTTCAATTATTACGCCCGCGCCACTTCCCATTTTATTTGAGGAACCATCCACATATAGATTCCATTCTGTGGGGATTTCCGGTGTGTCCGTGAATTCTGCAATGAAGTCGGCCAGATATTGAGATTTGATGGCCGTCTGAGCTTCGTATTGAAGGTCGAATTCGGACAACTCGACTGCCCATTGCAAGATTCTTCTTGCCAAGTCTGTTTTCTGTAAGATTCCTTTTATGGGCTGGTTGGTCCGAACTTTAATGGTGTGAGACTGGAAGTATGGGCGAAGTCATCGTGATGTTAGTATGAGAGCGTAAGCGAACTTTTCTATTCTCTGATAGTTCGGCTCGGATCCTTGTATTGCTTTGCTGATAAAGTATATGGGTTGTTGCCCACTGTTGTCTTCTCGGACCAGTGCTGAGGCTATTGCCCGATTTCCCACCGCGAGGTACAATATGAGTGATTCTCCTTCCCGTGGCCGACTTAGTATAGGTGGCTGTCCCAAGAATCTTTTAAAGTCTTGGAAGGCTTGCTCACATTCTGCTGTCCATTCAAACTCCTTTCCCTTCCTTAGAGTGGCGTAGAAAGGGAGAGATCTTATTGCTGATCCGGCCAGAAATCTGGACAAGGCTGCCAACCTCCCATTGAGTTATTGTACCTCTTTGTCACAAGTCGGACTTTTCATGTTGAGTATGGCCCTGCACTTATCCAGTTTTGCCTCGATTCCTCTTTGTGTGATCATAAAACCCAAGAATTTATCAGCTTCTACTGCGAAGGTGCATTTTGCTGGATTAAGTCGTATGCCGTGTCGTCTTATGGTGTTGAATACTTGTGTCAGATCGAATAATAACATCTCTTCGTTTTGTGTCTTTACTAGCATGTCGTCCACGTAGACTTCCATGACCTTCCCAATGTGATTCGAAAAAACCTTGTTCATTAATCTTTGGTAAGTGGCTCCCGCATTTTTAAGACCAAAGGGCATGACAATGTAGTAGTAATTTGCCTTTGGGGTTAAGAATGAGGTTTTTTCTTGGTCGGGTGGGTACATTGGGATTTGGTTATATCCCGAGTATGCATCCATGAAGGAGAGGTATTTATATCCGAAGGACGCATCTACCAGAGCGTCGATGTTTGGGAGCGAGTAAGGATCTTTTGGGCAGGCTCTGTTGAGATCGGTATAGTCAGTGCACATTCTCCACTTCCCGTTTGACTTTTTTACCAATACGACATTAGCAAGCCATAGTGGGTATTTGACTTCTCTTATGAAACCTGCCTCCAGTAGATCTCGTACCTATTCTTCCACAGCTTGAGAGCGTTCTGGTCCTAGCTTTCTACGCCTTTGTTGTACCGGCTGAGATCCTGGGTAGACTGCTAGCTTGTGGCACATTAGCGTGGGATCTATGACTGGCATGTCTACGGCCTTCCATGCAAAGAGGTCGGCGTTGTCTCGTAGAAATTGTATGAGTGATTCTTTGATGTCTTCTTTTAGGAGTGTGCCGATATTGGTTATTTGGTCCGGGGTATCCCCGATCTGGATTTTCTCTATTTCTCCTTCAGGTTGTGGGTGAAGCTCTTTCCGCCTCTGAACTCTACCGAGCTCAATTATGTGGAATTCTTCTCATCTGCCTCTGAGGTTTAGACTTTCGTTGTAACAGCAGCGCGCCATCCTTTGATCTGCTTTTATCTAGCTATTCCTCCTGCATTTGGAAACTTCATGCATAGATGCAGAGTCGAGACTATTGCGCCGAGCTGATTTAACGTTGTCCGACCTATTAGGGCATTGTAGGCTGAACTTACATCGACTACGATGTAATCTATTTTGAGTGTTCTTGACTGACTTCCTTTTCCGAAAGTTGTGTGGAGTGAGATGTATCACATCGGTTGAACAAGGGTATTGCCTAGCCCGAACAGGCTGTCTGGATACGCTCTGAGTTCTTTTTCTTCTAGGCCGAGTTTGTTGAAAGCCGTTTTGAATAATATGTCGAGAGAATTCCCCTGGTCTATCAGCGTACGGTGAAGATTTGCGTTTGCTAGTATAATAGTGATGACCATGGGATCGTCATGCCCAGATGTGACGCCGGATGCGTCTTCCTTTGTAAAAGTGATCGCCGGAATGTCGGGTGCTTCCTCCTTTCCTACAACGTGATATACGTCTTTGAGATGTCTTTTACGAGATGATTTGGAGATTCCTCCCCCGGCAAATCCGCCGTGTATCATGTGGACATGTCTTTCTGGCGTTCGAGATGATCGCGTGGTTGGTCCGACATCTTCTGCTCTTCTTTTTCTTTGTTCATCATCGTGGGTGGCCAGATATCGATCTAGCTTTCCTTCTCGTACGAACTTTTCTATGACATTTTTTAAATCGAAACACTCATTGGTGGAGTGCCCGCGGATCCGATGATATTCAAAATATTCAGCCCGGTTTCCTCCTCCTTTTTTGCCTTTGAGTGGCCGAGCTGGTGGTATTTTTTTCCGTGTTGCAAACCTCTCTGTATACATCCACAAGAGACACCCGAAGAGGGGTGTAATTGTGGTATTTTTTAAATTTCTCTCCATGTCGGTCTTCCTTCTTTCTGGAATATTTATCCTTATCCCGGGGGGTGAACCCGGCCTTTGAGGTCTCTCCTAATCGGGAGTTTTCCTCCATGTTGATGTACTTTTCTGCTCGTTCATGTACCTCATTCAAAGATGTGGGGTACTTTTTTGATATAGATTGACTAAAGGGCCCTTCTCGTAAGCCATTAATGAGGCCCATAATAGCGGCTTCTGTTGGCAGGTTCTGTATATCCATGCATGTCTTGTTGAATCTTTCCATGTAGTTGCGCAGGGTTTTCCGTTCTCCTTGTCTGATTCCCAGTAAGCTCGGAGCATGTTTAGCATTGTCCTTTTGATTGGAGAATCTGGCCAGAAATTTCTTAGCCATGTCGTTGAAACTTGAGATGGACCTAGGAGGGAAGTTGTCTAACCATCTAATTGCTGTTTTTCTTAAAGTAGTTGGAAAGGCTTTGCAACGAACCACATCTGAGGCGTCGGTGAGACACATTCTGCTTCTAAAGTTGCTGAGATGATGGCTGAGATCTGTAGTGCCATTGTATAAGGTCATGTCTGGGAGTTTAAAGTCTTTTGGGATTTCGTCTTCATGATCTCCTTGGTGAATGGGTCTTGCTCCTTGCGGGTGCTATCTTCGGGAGTGGATCGGCTGGCTTTTGTCTTAACATCGGCTTCAAGTTTTAGGAGTTTGTTCTCCAATTCCCGGCGTCGCCTTATTTCCCTTTGTAGGTCCTTTTCGGCCTCTCGTTGGCGTAGGACTTCTTCCTCAAGCTGTTTTAACCGGTCTTGAAATGCATCCATGACTCCCTCGTTTGGGGAGTTCTTCTTGTTGTTGATTTGGGAAGTGTCTTTTGGAGTGGCATCCGCATTTTTATGCGGCGTTCTTTTCTCTAGATCTGAGGTGTGGTCATTTTTATGGTCATCCGCCATGGTGATGGGATGACTTCTAGGTCCCCGGCAACGGCGCCAATGTTCCAAGGGTTACCTGAAACTGGAGGTCGATCTCGGATGAAATCTTCTGTAATGGTCGGAGCTGCCGTGTCTGATTTGTTGGACTAGGTGACAGTGCTGATTCCTTCGTCCCCAGAGGGTGGGGGTACCTGCAAGGGACTCTGATGCTTAAGTTATCAAGGGTATTAAGCAGGTATTCAGTAGAATCGAGTATGAGTTATAGCTGGCTGCTCCAGCGTATTTATAATAGTGCAGAGTGACCTTCTTAGATAAGATAAGTTAGTTATCTTATCTTATCTTTATCTTTTGAATGAGATCATCTTATCTTCAAAGGAACCGCCCTTCTCCTTGCGGGCTTGGACTGCCTTGGGCTTTGGTACGTGATCCTCTGTTTAAGGCCCTTCTTTGGGCTTCCCTGTTGACTTGCCCGAACTCTTTGAGAAGAGGTCGGGTCGTCCTGACCTGAAGAGGTCGGTCGCTTTGTCTGTAGAACATCCCGGGTCGGACAGCTCGACCCAGGGTATGAACAGGATTCATCAGCAAAGAAAGCTGTCAGCTTGACGAAAAACATCAAAGAAGCAACCTTCCGGAAAAATAGGCAGGGTCATGCAGTTTGCAAAAGAAGAAAAACAAGCAGTATGAACCCTAGAATACAGAGGGACCATTTCAAAAGCAAGAAAAAACCCCCGAACAATAAACAAGCAGGCGCACAGTGATACGAAAAGGATCAAAACTTGCCAGCGTGTATTTAAAAATCAAAGCTTTATCAAAAATTGAAGATAAAGCAACGAAAGAAGTAAGGGAGCAAAAAGCAAAACCAACCTGGAGAAAGGAGAAAAGCTTTGAAAGGTTGAAAGACGAAGCGATGAAAGACGTTCCTCGAAGCAAAAGCATCAACAATTACCAAGCGACGTCACAAGAGAAACGCAAAAATGCAAATTTCGGATGAAAACAGAAAGGGAGAAAGAAAAGGAGAAGTTACAGCAAAAAGGCAAGAGAAGAGAAACCATTTTTTTTGTGAAAAAGTTCAAAACGAACGAAGAGACGGAGCATTAAAAGAATTAATGAGGTAATTAAACCCTCGCGCATTCCTAAAGCAGGGAGACGCGCGTTTTCAAAAGAATAAAATTCAAAAGAAACGTTCTGCATTCAAAGAAGAACTCTACAAAGAAGAAATCGACAAAATGCTCGAGTTTGGCTTCACCCGAAAAGGTCTGAAGTCCTACAGACTAAAGACTCGACCTCAAAAGAAGACCAAGCTCGAGCAGGGGCACTGTTCATATCCTGGGTCGAGCTATCCGACCCGGGGTGTTCTACCGACAAAGCGACCGATCTCTTCAGGTCAGGACAATCCGACCTCTTCTCAAAGAGCTCGGCCCAACTACCAGGAAGCCCAATAAAGGGCCCAAACAGAGGAACACGACCCGAACCCAAGGGCAGCCCAAGCCTATAGAGATAAAGGCGGTTCCCTTGAAGATAAGATGACCCCACTCAAAAGATAAATATAAGATAAGATAACTAACTTATCTTATCTAAGAAGGTCACTCCACACCATTATAAATACACTAGAGCACCTAAGTATAACTCATACTCTGATTCTACTAAAAACCTGCTTAATACCCTTACTAACTTAAGTATCGGAGTTCCTTGCAGGTACTACCATCCTCCGGTGATGCATGAATCAGCACCACCTCCAAGTCCAACAAGTTGGACACAACCATTCCGATTAGCACAGAAGATCTCGTTCGAGATTGACCTACAATTTTAAGTAATCATCGAAACATACTCTGAACCCGTATCTTACCCTACCCGCAAGTAAACCCAGGTTTAAAGATGATTAATATTAATATGAACATGAAGTATATGAATAACATTTGAAAGATTAGAAATATGTCTGTGTGGAAGAGACAAAAATAAAAGGCTTGGAATGTGATCCCCACGTAATGGAGAAAGAAGCTATTATATAGAGTTTTTTGGAAGTTTATACTCATGGGATAAAGTATTTCTCCTTAATAACAAAAAGTTGGTGATTTTTAGTTTTACCAATTATTCTTCTAAATTTAAAATCACTTTTTGTTTTTTACTGTTACAGCAGTGACAAGAGTTCAATCACTGACGCAATTATGACTAAATTGAAATATGTGTGGTGATTGAATATTAAAGAGAATAAAGTTTTGGAAAGTTTTCAGGTGTTTCAGTTATTTATTGGAATTTCAATGTTCCATGTACGATGAAGTTGCAGTTAATTTTTTGTCTTATAGGTATTGAGAAAAAGACGAAAATAACCCTTCAATCATAAAGTAAAAAGACAAAAAGATAACATAGTAGCTTGAACCTGAAAAAAACTTATACTGCTACAAAGAGAAACCATGTGCAGAAATTTTATTTCTTTATTTATTATGATTTATATTGTTTGTAAAATCTCATTAAAAAAAAAAGAATTTTGTTCACAAGATATTTAAAAATAAAATTACTTGCAATAGTTTGAGCTAAACGTATAAAAATAATAAATTTATTAAAAGAAATAACACTTTTTTATATTCCAAAAATTATATATATCATGTTATTGTATATTGATTAAATAATTATGTATCTATTTTATATATTATTTCTTAATTTAAGAAGTTATGATTTATATAATTAACACATTGATTTTAATTGAAAAATTTAAAATAATAAACTTTAATCTTATTTCATACATAATATATGACAAATTATTAAATTTATAAAGACTTAAATTTAATATTTGCAAATATGATAACATTATATATGTTGTTACAATTTACTTCTTCACTACTCAAATAAAATTATTCAATTTGAGTAATTTATTTTTTATTTTTAAAGGTATAAATTGTAATTATTAATTATAATAAATGATATGCCTAGTAAAGAAAATAATTAAAACTTATTTTACTATTTTTTTTTAAAATCAAAGTATTATTGATTTTTAGAAAAATTAAATAATTTTTTTTAGTAAAAATTTTTCTTTTAAATGTATCAAATATGTTTAAAATTTAATAAAAATACTTTATTATTTTAAAAAGTATTTTTTCACAAAAATTTCTAATCCAAATAAAATATTTTTTTAATAATGCTACACATCTAAGTTTTTTTTATGAATCAAGTCTAACCAAGTTAAACAATAAGATTTAAAATAATACTAGCTATAATTGATATTTGTTATGTTAGACTAATTTGGTTATACTTAATTAACAAAGATACTTAAATGTATAGCATTATTTTATTTTTTTCTTTAGATTATTCAATGTATTTAATATTAATATTATTTCTCTTTAATAAGTATAGATAAACTAAAAAGACAATCATACTTGCCTTGCATATAATGACTTCTTTCTTATATAATAGTATTTAAATATAGCATAAACATATCAATTTTTAAAAATATTTTTATAATATATTATTGAAATTTGTCTTTTACGGTAAAATTAAATATTGTTATCTTAAAAAACTAACACACAATATAGGTAAAAAATATTGTATATATATCTTAATAATAAAATTGATATATTTTTTTATTTAATATTTTCTTCGTCCATCTTTAATTTGCTAATATTAAGATCTTTTCGTTTCATTTACTTTTCTTAATTATCATAGGATATGAAAAAAACCATTAACAATAATGCTTATTAAAATATAAATTTAAAGATGATTATTCTAAATAGATTTTAAAGAATCACAACAAAAAAGTTTATATGTGCTTATTTATTTTTTCATAAGAATTATTATTATTTTTTAAAATGTTAAACTAAATTTTATCATAAAATAAAATAGAAAAAAAGAGTCAAACAAAAGAATATTAATTTAGGACAATTATGATTTTAAAATTTTTTATCTAATCAATTATAAGTAGCATAAGTAATTATCCTTAACTTACAAGTGTAAGCAATTTGTTAATAAAACTTAACGAAAATATATTTAATATTAATTTTAAATTATTTATTAAATGATTTCTTATACACAAAAAAAATTAATTCATTATGGCTTTATAAAATTTGTGAGTCTATAATTCTAGTTTTTTTTTAATTTGACTATGATTTGGTTTAGTAAAGATTTTTGAAGAGGTGCTTGTATTTTTTAAAAGTACAAGCTCTTTATTTTGTCTTTGGTAAATCAAAAAGAGTATGTGATTATGTTTACAGCTTTTAAAAGATCGGAATACTTTTGAAAGCAATTAAGGTGGAGCTTTGTGAGGTATCAAATTTCTTGAGAAGAAAAACACGAATCAGGTAAAAGAAGGAGATGAAGGAGAAGAGAGAGTTGGAGAAGAAGGAGAAGCGAGAGTTAGAAAGTGTGTTGATATTTTTCAGAATGATTATTAAATGATTACACTTGAAGTGATACCAAGTTTGTAATATATAAAGTGGCTTTAATAGAAATTTCTGGAAGAGCTAATTGGTTCTTCTTATAACAAACCCTGCTGATCTGTCTCTAACAAACTTTGCTGATCTGGCAAGTCAGTTCTAACTAACTCCGATCCTTTCTGTTGCACATGCTTTTGTGTGTGTGTGCAATTTTCTGCTGTTATTAACAGTTCTGTTACTGGATTCTCTTTTTTTGTCACAGCTAACATCAACTTTACTATTTGGATTTTCATTTTCTTGCTCTCTTTCAACGGTGCTACTTGGATTCCATTACTCCCTTTTAACAAGCTTTTTAAAGTTGGCTTGTATTTTTCAAAATTTAAAGGTCTAATATAATCTCATATATTAACTAATTTTTTAATTTAACGTTTAAATTTATGTCTTTTATAGTATTTTTAAATTTTACAAATTATTTTACTAAACATAATTGTTGTTGTTTGTATTTATTAAAAATAATTTTTAATTTGATTTACCAAACATAAATGTTACACTTTTTGAAAAGTAGAAGTTTTTCAAGAATTAAATATGATTTTGGTCCCTAAGATAGGGGATAAAAATTTATTTCGTTTCCGGCCTTTTTTTTTTGCTACAAAATAGTCCAAAAGGTTTAACTTAGTTTTAAAATTGTCATTCAGACTAAAATACCCTTCCCCTTTCCCTTCTTCTCCAAAATCAATCAGAATTCCCTTCTCCTTTTCCTCCTTCCCCAAAATCTACCAGAAACAAAGCAGAAGCAACAGCAACAATGAAATAACAACAACCAGAAGTAGAAAAACAACAACAACACCAGCAGCAAAAATAATAAAATCAAAAGCAAAATCAATGTAATCAGAAGCATAAACAGAAGCAAAATCGGATGACTATCTGGTGGTACACGGCAGCAAGAGGAGCTCTAATGAAACGCCCAACCCATAAAATCCACTACAATGAAGAAAAGGACATATGAAATTTAGAAAGAAATGAGTGAGAAAAAAAAGCCAAAAATAAAAAAGACATACTTGATCATTCCATGCATGGTCTCTGTTGAAGATGATGGCAGCACCAAGACTCCTAACTGGGTTAATCCTAGTTCCAGTGATAGGAATGGTTGTCAAGTGGATCATGAAGACAACAAACCCGATTGAAAGCAGCGGCGACCGGCGAGGAGCAGGGACGACCGGCGACCAAGCAAGGAGGAAAAGCAGAAACGGTGAGTAGCGAGCGGCACACGACGTCCACCCTCCCGGATCTGCTGGCATGACATCGAGGACCAGCAGCGGCGGCAGCGGATTCCCTTCCCCTTTCCCACCTTCCCTTTCCCCTTTTCCTCCATTAAAAATCCACCTCTCCCAGCATGATTAACCATTTTTCTGTTCCCCAATTTTTAACCCGTTTATATATATATTTTAATTAGGGGTAATTTGGTAATAAAAATTAAAATTTTGGTATAAAAAAATGATTTTAAAATTAAGTTAAACTTTTGGGAATATATAGCGAAAAAAAGGCCAGAGATGAAATAAATTTTCAACTCCTATCTTAGAGACTAAAATCGTACTAAACCCTTTTACCAAATTAAGCCTTCATATATCTTTCACTTAAAGATGTTAATTAATGATTTAATATTTTATTTTTTAATAAATATTTTTTACCAATAATGTTAACAATGCACAAAATTTATTATTTATTTTTTCTATCAACCCTTATTATTTATCTATTGTCAATTTCTAAGTTATTTTTGATAAGTCCTGCTCATGAAACTATCTATATTACTATCTTATATCATAATTTAGTTAACAAGAATGATGAGATTAGCTTTTTTCTTAAGATTTATCAGTAATTAATTTATTGAAGAAGATTTTAAATTTATTTCTTTATTTAATAAATATTAGATAGAATTAATTTATTGTGAAATTCTATTTTATCCATAAAAATTTAGCACATTAAATTTAATACTTATACTTTGAAATGAATTTAGTTGATAAAATTAAAATATAAATAATATTATTCTTGTACAAATTTTTATTAATATTATTACAGTAGTGCTTACTTGAGCAATTAAATTTAACTTATACTAATTGATGACATGTCACCATGTCATGTTTTTTCTATGCTTTTTCATACAAGAAATTGATGATTTGTGCTTAAATATTGAATGCTTTGGTGCTTAAATGGTATATTTTTTTGATCTTTTGATTTGATAAATTTTGTAGAAAATAAGAAGAAAAAAAAAGCAAAAAAGCACAAAATAAGCTAAAAAGGAAAAAAAAGAAGAATTTTAGGACACACTTTGAAGGTAGAACACACTTTGATGCCTTAGGCCACGCTTTTAAAAGTGTGGCCCATGACCAAGTAGCGCTCAACAAGGAACCAGCGCCCAATTTGAAGAGAGCGCTCAGTTAAAAAGAGTTAACTTAACTTTTTCGGGCTTTTTATAAAACCTTGTGACAGCATGACCAAACCTTCTTTAAAGGGCCATAACTTGAGCTACATATGTCCAATTGATGCGATTTCAGTTGAGTTGGAAAGCTGACATTCAGAGCTTTCCAACGATATATAGAAATCCATATTTGGCGTACAATTGAAGCACAAGTGAAAGGCATCTTTAAAGCCCAAAAATCAACCACAAAATGCAACCAGCAAGGCTAGAAGTGGGAGCCTCTCTCCAGAGCAAAGTAGCGCTGTTAATGTACAAGGAAATTTGCCAAATTGGGAGAGCCAGGATTCGAAGTGGAGGCCAATAAAAAGCAAGGGTGTTAAGTTAAAATGTTTTAACTGAGCGCCAATACTTCACAAGGAGCGCTCAGTTAACTTAAGTTAACTTTATCGTGCCTCATTCAAAGAAAATACAAGGAGAATGGCACCAATTTGACTCACCCAAGATTCGAACTTGGAGCCTCTCTCTACAAGGTAGGGGCGCTCAGTTAACTTAGTTAACTTAGCGCTATGAGGGCTGCCCAATGAAGCTTTGTCACGCAAGGGAATTGGGCCAAAGACAAGCACATGTAGCGCTCAGTTAGAAAATTCTAACTTAACGCTACCCTGGAGCAAGGCACGCATCAAATGGGCCAAGGAAACAAGCTTTGAGCGCTCAGTTAACTTAGTTAACTGAACGCTCCCCTTGGAGCTACACCATGGCACTATTTCAATTAAAAAGCTATGTTGGATCCATTCTTCTTCAAATCCAAAACAAGCAAAGCCCATTATCATCACTCAAAGGCACAAGGATCAATTAGATTAGGATTTTTATTTTAAATGTAATTTGTTTTAATTTTTTTCTCACTTTCACTTTGTAAAGCCTATATAAGGCATCATTTTCATCTTTGTTAGGGGAGCTCCATTAGGAAAGGCTGGCTCCAATAGGGAGTTTTGCATTCTTTAATTTTCATTTTGCTCTCTCTTTTAGTTTTCATTTTCTGTTTTGAATCTTGGGTGGAGAATTGAAGGAATTCTGTTTCATTCTCCCTTTGAGATTTCTCTTTGTTTGCCTTACTGCATAATTCCAGTGAATTGCAATTTGAATCAAAGTTCTCTTACTGCTTTCATCTTCATTTCTTTTTCAATCTGTCTGCTGTTGAATCAAGGAAGGGCTTGAGATCTAGACTTGTTTTCTAGTCTCTTTGATCCCTGAGATCTTCAATTTCTTTTCTGAATTTCACAATTGAGTTGAATTTTGTTTCTGTCTTGATCAAGTGAGCAATTGAGCTCTTGGTTTTCCTTCTGCTTTTACTGTTTCATTGAAATTGTCAAGTGCTCTTTGAGATTTGAGAACTGATCTCAGTCTTCTTGCTGATTTACTTTTCTGCTACAATTTCCTTCTCTGCAATTTTTACTTTCTGTTGCATTGCTTCCAATTTACATTTCTTACACATTTACATTCTACACTTTACCTTTGAGCTTGTTGCAAATCTGAATTTACTTTTTCTTGCCTTGGATCTATTGCTTTCTTTAAATTCCCTGCACCCAATCCCCTCTACATTTGATGTAATTTACATTTTTTGTCATTTAAGATTCTGTCAATTTACTTTTCTTGCTCTTTAAGTTTTATGCCCATTTATATTCTGCATCTTTAAATTCAATGCAATTTCTTTTCTGTTGGCTACATTTTACACAATTCACTCAGTGTTAGCTTGACTAAACTAATCACCTACTAAAGTTGCTTAATCCATCAATCCCTGTGGGATCGACCTCACTCTTGTGAGTTATTACTACTTGATGTGACCCGGTACACTTGCCGGTTAGATTTGTGTGTTTGGAAATTGCTTTTCCACAAAAACACCATCACTAATATTAAAATTGTCCTATTTATTATTCTACTCATTTAAAATATATATATTTTTAATTTATTTTACATTTAATTAATTAAATTAAAAATATATTAGTGAAAATTCCAGTCAATATATCATTTTTTTCCAATAAAACAAATTAATAACACTTATCTTATTAGTAGAGTATTATTTTCTATTAAGCAACTTTTTTATTAAGCAAATATGTAAGCTAATTTTTTATAAAAGAATAGAAATCTTACAACAAAATCATCAGCCTAACTCGCCTAATGATGCTGCTGCTAGGTGCCAGGCCTCTGGTGGCCGCGCAGCAGGCTGCGTAGAGGAAGGAGTCCTTCACGCTGAAGCTGGTGTGGTTGCGTGATCGTATCCGCCAAATGCCCCCGACCGACGACCTGGAGACCCTCTAACAGTACGCGAGGTGCTATATTATGTTACTGATCGGAGGGTATCTGTTAACAGACAAGTCCAACAACCTGGTGCACATATGTTGGCTACCGCTTCTTAGGGACTTCGCGGAGTGTAGGACCTTGTCTTGGGGCTCGGCTGTGCTGGCCTGGACGTACCAGTTACTCTGTTTGGTGACACAGCGGGGCGTCACTGACATTGTTGATTGCACTCCGCTGTTGATGAGCTGGATTTATCAGAGATTCTCTCAGTGGTGTCCACCAGATAGAGGAATCTACCAGTATCCGCCAGCTGCGAGGTAATGAAATATTAATTTTTTATTTCGCATTAAATATTATTGTTAATTCCTATTGTTTGTTACTTAATGAATTGTATATATCTCTGTTACTGTCAGGTTGATTGGATTGCAGCAGCAGAGTAGGGATCAGCATCAGGCCAGGGTCCTGCATTGGAGGGTGACAATCGACCGGTTACGGATTGATGAGGTTAGTCATAAAATTAAATATATTGTGATTTTAAATACTTGCTGTGTTGTAATACGGTATATCTTCGATGGTTAGTTATGTAGCGTATGGTTACTGATGTTGGACATATTTTTTTATTCAGTTTTCATGGAGAGTCTACGATGACCCTGCGATGCAGGCCCTGTGCCCGCACTGGTTCCGCGAGGAGGAGGAGTGCGGTACCTGATTTTTTGCATCGAACTGGAGAAGCGACAACGTTAACAGCAGAACTATGGGGAGTGGTTAAGAGATTAGAGTTTGTATGGACGATGGGCTTCAAAAAAGTGGTAGTGAAAGTAGATGCTGCGGCGGTGGTTCAGAGACTCAACAGAGGAAAGAAATTAGCCTCCCATCCAAATTCTGTAATTAGAAAAGTGAACGAGTGAAAAAGGAAGGATTGGAGTTTACGTTTTATACAAATTTATAGAGAAGACAATAGATTTGTTGATTGTCTAGCAAACAAGAATTTAAGTTTAGATGATAATTTTGTGTGTTGGAATTTACCTCCTTTAGATCTAACTAGTATCCTGAGTAATGATGAAATAGGGACTATCTTACTCCGTTTAGTTTGTATTTAGATATTTGTTTCTTGGGTTTTTATAACCCGGTTTCAATACCAAAAAAAAAAAAGTTGAAGCTATATTTCTTTTGAGTGGTCTTTTGCATCTTCTACTCTCAATATTTCTTTTATAATTAATTTGTGAAATTAAAACACAGCTACAAGTTCTAATTTTTTTTCATTTATAAATTATAGTTTTTAATTTATTTTTATAACTTTATTTATATTTTTTGTGAGTTTATTTTTTTAATTATTTTATTTTTTATATATCTAGTTTATAGTGTTAATCTATGTTTTTATCGATTTCTTACAAAGTCTTAATTGTTAATTATTTCCTATAAATCATGCAAAAAATACATAAAAAAAATTAATTATTTGTATAAAATATATATTAAAATATAAAATATATAAAAAATTAACCATAAATTCACGCGTATATAATGGCTAACTTGTAAGGTACATATGATGTTATTTTCTATTTTTACGTATAACAAATTTTTAATTGATTCTTTTAAAATAAAAAACTCAAAAAGAATTTATCAAATCCCCTTAAATATCAGCTAGTTTTGCCCCTGCCTGTAATTCAAGCCAAACGAAGGGAATTTAGTTAGTACAGTAGAAATTTTCTCATACTAAATATTGAGATATTTTTCAATTACTCCAAGACATCAATGTCTATCTATATCTAAAATTACTGCAGAATATATGAAGTTACACGTGGGTGGAGTATACCAAGATGAATCAATAATCACACATCAGACTAATGTTATTGTTTGAAAACAATTTGATACCAATGATAATTTTAATCCATTTTCTCGCTCGAGAATCTATATTCATGTTGACATGTATTTATCACACTTTATAATCTTCTTTTAAGTATGTGCATGAGAAGAGAGTACACATTTCTTTATTTTGTGATTCTTGGACCAAAATTTTTAAGAAGAAAACTAGATGTTTATCATATAGACCACTAGTTAATGTGTTAAAGGTTCTATGAGACAATGGTCTTAATACTTGAAGGCAAAATTTAACATAAAGGCAACATTATTGTGGACAATAAGTAATTGTTTGGCTTATGAGATGTTGACTGCTTGAAGCACTCATAGTGAACTAACCTGTCAAATTTGCATGAAGAACACTAAATAGTTTCAACTACAATGCGATACTAAAACCTGTAGGTTTGAATTTGATTACCATTGATAGAGTGATAGTATTTACTTGTTGGTCACACATTTCGTTGTGATCGATACTCACTTAAAATATTAATAGTAGAAAACTCATTTCCACCAAAATGAATGAGTGGAGTTAAAGTCTTAAACAAGTTGGACAAATTTGAAGAAACAAAATTTGAAGCTAATTCGAGAGGAAAAAAAAGGAAACAATTGTATGAAAAAAAGGTATATTTTAAAAGTTGTCTTATTGATCAATAAATGACACAATTTACATGATATGCATATTAAAAAAAAAATTTTTTTGACAACATCCCTTTTTTTTTAAACAAAGGAGCTCAACACACTAAAGTGGAGCAAATAGAATTAGACAATAAATAACAGAAAACTAAAAACCAAAAACACAAGACAATCTCCAAGTCATCTCCAGCATCGCCATCAACAACAAAAGAGATTCACACCTCTCCACTCGTTGCAACTAAACAAGGTCATGTTGATAATTTTTTCTATACCTTTGCTCTGATTCTGAAAAATCCTCATATTCCTTTCCAACAAAAGGTTCTAGACTATCGCATAGAAGCACATCGACCACTATTTGCGATCCTCTTTTCTACGTGGTTCTTCTGTCCATCTAAGAAAATGTTCTTTTAATGAACCCGGAAAGGACCACTGTCGGCCAAACACAGCTATCCATGCAAACCATACCTGCCAAGCAAACTCATAGCCAAGAAACAAGTGATGGATCCGTTCCACATCCTTGTTACAAAAAATACACCCATTATCTTCCTGGCTAAGAATCCCGAACCGACTCAGTCTTTCTTTAGTATTCACTCTCCCTACCAAGACAAACCAAGCAAATAGCTTCACTCTTGGGGGGACTACGCCTTTTCATATGGTCTTAGTGAAGTTATAACTGGATATATCCTCTGACAGTAAATCCTCCTGCAGAACCTGCACAAATGAGTTAGTCGAAAAAACATATTGCCTATCATATTTCCGCACAACTCTATCCTCTCTGTTATTTACTAGTTTCACAGGTCGCAAAGCCTCATGTAACTGACCCAGAAGGTCCAACTCCCACTGAAAAAGTTCTCTCCTCCATTGGAAGTTCCAAATCCACTCTAATCCATCCCAAAACCCACAATCTCCTATAATCGATCCACATTGGTTTGAAATAGAGAACAGCCTGGGGAACCGATCTTTCAAAGATCCACACTGTAACTATACATCCTCCCAAAACCGAGTGCGCCTCCCATCACCAACCTCTATGGACAAACCTGTAATCATCTTGTCCCTTATAAGTTGCTCCTTGATTTGGATTTGACAAATGTCCTTCCATGGTCCTCCTCTAGTAGGTAGCACTTGAGTGGACAGTAGTTCATTCGGATTCAGATTATTATAGGAGCAGAACATCCTCTTCTACAGCGAGCACTCTTTCTTTGCAAACCGCCACCACCACTTGAACAAAAGTGCAATGTTACGAACCATAGCGTCGTCCACTCCCAACCCCCTAAGTTTCTTAGGAGCCTGCACCACTTCCCATTTCACTAAAGCTATACCATTCCTCCCATCCTCCTTGCTCCAAAAAAATCTTTTCTGCAAAGAGATCAGCTTCTCGGCCACAGCCTTTGATATCTTATATAAGCTTAAATAATACACTGACAAACTATTCAATACCGCTTTTATAAGCACCAAAGACATAGCAAGGTAAGACAAAAAAACAATGCAAACCGAGAAAATATTTTTAAGCTAGTATGAATAGTGGAAGTTCTTCTTATTCACTTTCGGAAGTGGATCC
The DNA here is from genome assembly GCF_000817695.3 of Arachis duranensis. Classification (NCBI taxonomy): domain Eukaryota; kingdom Viridiplantae; phylum Streptophyta; class Magnoliopsida; order Fabales; family Fabaceae; genus Arachis; species Arachis duranensis. The sequence continues at coordinate 58,580,307 of NC_029778.3, forward strand.
TCTCTCCAGTAGAAAAAAAACTGGATGGTGTCCAGTGGAGGATCTCACCCTTCATTGTTCTCTCTCTCTTATTTAATTTTAATCCCACTTATAGAATTAAAGGTGCTAAATCACACTTTATTCTCTCAAATGTTAGAAAAAAATAGAGAGGATCCATTTCTTTCACTTTCTTTGTCTTATTTAGACACTTATATTCTCTTGTTTTACTCAGAAATGAATGTAGCTACTTTACTTTTGGAAAAAAAATATAGGTTGCAAATATAATTAAAATCATCACATTACAAATTCTAACAAATCTTAAAGAAGTTTAATGAAATTAAACTAAATTCAACAAATTTGTTAATTTATTTCAAACATTTAGTTGCATATGTTTAGGACAGGTATGAGACGAGTAAAGGACGAGACAATTACTACTTATTTCTGCTCGATACACAAACAATTATCATCAGATATTATTCGTGGCCATTCCAAAATTTTGTTAATAGTTGAAAAATGCGGCAAGTCAGGTCTGGTCGGCTAAATTGCCATTCTATCTACCACATTAAATTGGAACAAAAATTTCTAAAATAAAAATATTAGTAAAAAGAGAAAATGTGGTGATTTAATAACTATTGAATTTGTAATTTTGATTATGTATGAATTTCACTTTCTTAATTTAAAAGGGAAAAGCTCTGCATACAAGCCATTAGGGCTTGTATGCCTTACAAGTTCATTAAACATAAAATCAAAATACGCGCTGCTCCACGTACGTTGATTACACGCGCTATATAACATTCTGCGTATATCTAACTACCAAATTTAAAATATTTGTTTCCTTCTTCGTTTTAGATATTTTGAAATTTGGTTGTTCTTCTTCTCACGCGTCTTTTCTCCTTCTTCTCCATCGTTCTTTTCCTCTCCTTTTCTCACTGGTATGTTCTTCGTTTACTTTACCTTTTTCTCTCTCTGCAACTCGAGCTTCGTTTTCTATTTTGATTTATTGTTTTCTGAAATCAAAGTTTGAACTCGTTTTGAAGATAATGGATCATTCAACCTCAGATTGTCAGCTGAATCCAGGCGAAGTGGATTATGCATTTGAATCTAACGAAGTTCCTGAGGTTTGATTTACATAGGATTAGTATGAATTTTCTTTCAGTAATTTGTATAGCATTGTGTAGTTGAAAAATTGCTGAACATTGACTGTGAAAGTAACACGTTAACATGAATTTCTCAATTCAATGTATTAGTTGTGATTAATTACCTGGAATTTATAGCAGATGTTCGGGTGTAGATCAATTCTTCTTTGGGTGTATTTTAGCTAGAAGTGTGGGTGTATCTACACTTTACTGGTTTTTTGTTATTTTAATTGAGTTGTTGTTGTTCAGGTGTATTATATCAGACATGATTAGGTGTGTTTTTAGTTTTTGACATGGTGTATTCTGCAGCCTGTGTATTTACAGTTTATGGCTTTAAAGGTCATTCTGTAGTTGAGTTGTTGCATTTCGGGTGTATCATATTAGACATGATTGGGTGTATTTGAATCATATCTATGGGTGTATTCACAGTTCTGACACGGTGTATTGTGCAGCCTCTCTCGGTTGTTGATGACGAGCTTGTTCCGAAGGTCGGAATGACCTTTACCACCCTTGAAGATGCTGGAAAATTTTATAGGAACTATGCCAAGGTTGTAGGTTTCTCTACAACCGGTATCAGACTAAGCAAAACCTACCAATCATTTGTTGTGGCTGCCGGGGGTCACCGCGAGTTAAATTTTATCGAAAAGGACGTGAGGAATTACATTATCAGGGAAGTGCGGAATGTTTCCGAACAAGAAGATGCAAAGGAATTCGGGAAATATTTCTTAAGAATGAAAGAGAAGAATCCGAATTTCTTTTTTGAGCTCGAACTCGAGGAGGATCAATCGATTAAGCTGGCTTTTTGGGCCGACGCAAGAAGCAGAGCCGCCTTTGAGTATTTCGGAGACATCATTTCATTCGACACCACCTACAATACAAACAGGTAACAAACTGTCCCTGTTTATGATGCTAAATTAATTTATTTTTACGAATCCGCGGCAGAGGTGTATATTGGCTGTTTCATTGGGTGTATTCGAAGCATTTGTTGGGGTGTACCTAATGATTTTGCATTCTGGACCATGGTAATTTGTTTCAGGTATAATTTGGTCTGTGGTTCTTTTGTCGGGGTGAATCACCATAGTCAGTCGACACTTCTCGGATGCTCTTTGATGAAGAACGAAGAAATTGAATCATTCAAATGGTTATTTCAATGCTGGCTTCGTTGCATGGGAGGAAACGCTCCGAAAGGGTTTCTCACCGATCAGTGCGCATCAATGAAAAGGGCTTTAGAGGCCTGTATGCCAACAACAGTTCACTGCTGGTGTATTTGGCACATCATGAAGAAGATTCCAAGCAAATTAAACGGGTACAAGGGACATGCCGATATCGAACAAGAAATGAGCCATGTTGTTTGGAACTCTCATAGCAAAGACTCATTTGATAGGAATTGGAACGATTTTCTGCTGAATTTTGGTCTTACAGACAACAAGCAGCTTTCAGGTAATGTGTTTTTAAAATCTGCAGCAGAGGTGCAAATTGTATGTTCTCTCGGGTGTATTTTACAGTCTATCTTTGGGTATATTATGCAGATCTGTACGAAGACCGTCACATATGGGTTCCTATCTATCTGGATCACCACTTCTGGGTAGGGATGAGAAGCACACAAAGGAGCGAGAGCATGCATTCATTTTTTAACAAGTACATCACCCAGAACAGCTCGCTTATTCAGTTCGTCAAACAATACGATAATTGCCTCGGAAGCAGGGAGCAAGCAGAGAGAGAATCAGATGCTGCAGATTTTCATACGGTCATACCGTGTGCAACCAAATCCTCCATTGAAGCTCAGTTTCAAGATGCGTACACTCACGCAAAGTTTAGGGAAGTCCAAGCGCAATTCAGAGGAAAGGCGAATTGCATCACCAGATTAAAGAATTCCGCTCTAGGCTATTCAATATACGAAGTCAGAGAACAAGTTTCCAGCTCAATATTCAACAAATTCGCGGTTACCTACGACTCAGTTGCAGCCGAGGTAAAATGCCAATGCTTATTATTCGAGTCGAGAGGGATACTGTGCCGTCACGCACTAAGCGTGTTAAGCTTCGAACAAGTAAGCCAAGTGTCCCCTAGATATATACTGGAACGATGGAGCAAGAAGGTAAAGAGGCGACACACACACATCAAGAGCAGCCACGACGAGCCACTGATGGAGCCAAGAAGCAAGAGGTTCGACCAATTGGTTTTTCGTTCGCAAAATATTTGCGAATTTGCCTCCGAATCGGAGGAGTTGACTGCAATTCTGCACCGTGCGTACGATAACGCCATGGCCGAGATGGAAGCATTAAAAGCCAAAAGGAAGGAGACATCTTCTTTATCCCACGAAGACGCCAACTTGGAATCCGTTAACGAGCTTCAAAGCCCGCCAAGGATTCGAACAAGAGGACGTCCAAAAAACAGGCTAGGTTCAAAGCTGGAGAAACAGATTGCAAATGCCACAAAGAAGAAGAAGACAAAAGTTTTAAGCGAGGTAAAAGTACTGTTCTTTAAATTTGTGGCGATTGAGTTTATTTTTCTCGTTAATAGTTTAGCTAATGCGTGAGTGTTATATTCAGATAAACCTGTTTGATGCTGCATTAGCGGCGCATTCAAATTGCAGCCAATATCAAGGACACGTTATAAATTATCAGTTCAGGGTACCAGCAGCAGGGGATAACTCTTTGGGTGTATAGTTTTATAGAATATGGGTGTAAAAGCACTGCTCTTTTTGGGTGTATTTTTGTTAATTCACAATTTACATATAGACACATATATAGATACATATAGAACAAAAGTTGTAAAAATTCGCAGGTTATGGGCGTATATTTCATTTGATATTTTTCTTCATATTTTAGTACATGTAATTCATACATTTTGAATACAGCACAGACAGTTGGGTGTATATTTTATGCAATCTTGGGTGTATTATTAGACTTGCGTTGGGTGTAACAGTTTATGATTTGCGTTTATATATGCCTTGATTTTTTGCTTCATGTTTTACCACCTGTAATACAGCTTTTGAATACATCACAGACAATTTACCAGCACAGATAATTTAACTATGGAAAAAAATATACATGGAATAAAAGTTGTTGATAAATGGCAAATATTTACATCATTTGTTCAATTTACAAACTACCCAGCAGTTGGATTACCCAGTTTCTATATCAGCAGAATTAATCTGACAAAACGGACTCAATAATACAGAGGATGGCTTCGACAGCCTTATAGCACTACTCTCTCTAATTGCCCAATCTCTCTGTTTATTCATCTCACTGAATAGTATCCGGGAAGCATACTCCACTCTATAGTGGTCCACCTCCTCCTACAATTAAAAAGTATATTCTGTTTAAACAGCAATATTAATTCAGTAAAGTAATACAGAGTTATATAGTTCTAAAGACAGTTACCTATGGCCAATTATCCCATTCATACTTCCCCTTTTTAAT
>NC_029778.3:58585005-58586072 GCF_000817695.3 Arachis duranensis
TTGAAAATACATATCCCTTAAATACCAAAACAAATCAGTAATACACCCGAATGAATGGACAAGATACACCCAACTGAATGCAATATATACAACCAACACAACTAACGAAATAGACCTATTTATTAAAGTAAAGAAGATAGAGGCAACTTACAGTGAATTTATTAATGTCCTTTCTCTCATCGCTTGGAGCTTTTTTATGTAGCGGGTCAAGTATTTGACATTTCTGCTTTGTTCTATTTATCAGCCATAACCACCAATGCCCCGAGTGGCAAACAGGAGCAAAAATCTGAAGGATTGCCACATTTCAACAGTGTGTTATTTTATTTGGCATATAAGTAAATAAGCGAACTAACAAATTTAGCAAATGAAAACTTACATATGGATGCGAAGTTAATTTTTTTCTATCTATGAAGGGAATGAAACTCGGGTAGGCTTCCACCCTGAATTCCTTTTTCGTTTTCGGTGATATGAATTCCCCCTTTGGGTGATCCGAAAGTGCCATGCTCTGCAAGAATTGTGAAACAAGAAATGAAATACTGAAAATACACAACTTACACCCAATCGAACCTAAAAAATACACCCAAATCAATACAAAAAATACACCCAAAGTTCGTAGAAGTAACACTTACCACAATATCGGGGGGAGACAGTATATTTGTTCCTGAAACCTCTTTTCATTTTTCTAGTTTAGGATGAGGCAGATGGCAGATACAATCTAGAAATATATGCCGAAATCAATTTTAATTAATAAACATTGCAGTAAACTTTGGTGTAAAAACATTAATGTTATTCTAATATTACATGGCATCGGCAGATCTGTTTTAGGAACATAGCTTGCTGTCCGTGCCATCATCAACAGGGCAGCAGCGTCTTCTGCGGCTGGATGACTGCGTCATGATGTATAAAAATAAGAGTAAGAATAAGAATATACGGATGATAAGCAAATATTCATTTTAGTCTGATGAACTTACATTTTAGTTGGAGCTGGGGAAGCGTGGGTGTGGTTTCTTGAAGTTGTTTGGGGGGTTCAGGAGTGCTGCACAGTTACACAAAATTAATCATGGCGT
>NC_029778.3:58586173-58589123 GCF_000817695.3 Arachis duranensis
CTAAATAAATATACACCCAATACTATTTTCTTACGTTTCTCTAGCCCCTTCAATCTGTAGCATAGGGGTTGGTTTGGAATCTGCGTCAGTGGTTGTTTGCTGGGATGGGGGCACAAAAAATTGGATCGGGACTCTAAACAAGAATAAAAATGAAAGGTTAACAACGTATTTGAAATTAATAAGGTTATAAGGTTGAAATATTCTTGGAAAACTCACACTGCAAGCGCTTCCGACAGTGTTTGTTTCCTCACAACTATCATATTCGAATCAGTCGGAATCAACCTAAAATACACCCAAAGAAGGTCAAAAAATACACCCGAACAATTCAAAAAGAAGACGGGCTTTGTTTTTTGAGAACTTACATACTTGCAGTTTTTGCTTTTTTTGCTGCCTTTTTTTTCTTGAATAAAATAATAAAGGGCTTTTTTTTCTAAAAAAATATATACGAATTAGAAGTAGAAGGTAATAGAAGAACAAAAGTAACGGTTATTTGAAAGAGAAATTACATGCTCTGTGACGGCTGGTTTACACTACTCTGTTCTGTGCATCCTTGAGAGGAAGGATCATCACTTCCCAAGTTCACAGCCGGTAGTCTAAACAGATTTCATGTTATTCAGACAAAATAAGATACAGGTATAAAATACACCCAAATAAATGCACAAGATACAACCAACCGAATGGACAATATACACCCAACAAAACAAACGAAATATACCCAACTTGATCCACAAAATACACCCAAATGGTTCACAAAATACATCGAAATCTCAAATAATAACAAGATTTTATTAAATAATAAAGCTTCTTACGTTTCAGAGGACACATAGCGACCTTCTGTCGATCGCATGTCAGCTTGGTTCTCCTTGCGAAACAAGATACAATTATTAGCAAACAAAACACACCAAAATCTCAAATACACAGCCCAGCAAGACATACCCCTCTGCAGCAGATTTATCAACGTTTTCCCTTAGCCATTCATCGAGTTCGTCACTTGATATTTCATATCTCTCACTACATTCATAAAATTTTCTTTTTCTGGAGTCCATTCTGGAAGGCAAACAATCATCATTTAGAACATACTAAAAATACACCCAAATGAATTCACGAGATACACCCAACTGAATATACCATATACATCCAACGCAGCAAACGAAACACACCCTGCTTAATAAACTACATACACCCAACGTGATCAAACAAAATACACCCAACTCGAAAAAGAAATTACACCCAAGTATGGTACTTACTTTTTCCCCTTTTTGATGGGGTGTTTTCTTCCTGAATCCTCTGAGTCTTCTTGAGCCTCAGACTCAGGGGTAGAAGTGTCACTGTCAGTAGTTTCTGTCTCCGAAGACGATGTTGGACTCGCCTTCCTTTTTTTGTTTTTTTTATTTCTTTTATTTCTTTTTTTTCTTTTTTTTTTCATTTTTTCTCTTGTCTCTGCCATCTTCACAATCCCCTGAAACATGAGATATTTTAGTTAGCAGCATTCAGGTAAATAAAATACACCCAACTTATTATGTTTACTTACCAAAATTTCCTCTTTTTCTGCAGTCATTCTTTCCACCAACTGCTCCTTAGTCCAGTTGGCAATCCAGGGCTTTGGTGGTCTTTCAGTCCTGTTCTTGCCTTTGTTTTTTGAAAGATGAAAGTAGATTATCATCAGGGCGAAGAGGAAGCCATTAATTGCCTTCTTCTTCTTCTCATGGTAGTCTGTGATGCCCTTGACCATGAAGGTCAAAACATGCCTCCTCCAGTTTCTCTCCGATATGGCGTCCATCTTAAAAATTGGGGCCAGGTGCACGGGTGATATTTTGTTTATCGTCGTTGGCAAAAGGAAGGCCATCTGTATGTAGAGGATGAATATCCTCTTGAACATCAGGCGTTCCTCTTCGTTGCCAACGCCGATTTCCATCATTTCATCGGTTAGACTTTTGAGGGTCTTACCCTAGAATCTTCTATAAATTATTTTGTCATCATCAGAAAGTTTCTTATACTCAACTTTCTCAGGAAATAGATCTCCTACAAAAAGGAAGACAACAAAGTATCCAAGTCGGTTCAAATACACCCAAGCATCAACTTAATATACATCTATAATTTTAAGCTAGTTACCTGTTGCATTGATGCCAAGCGCATGACCTATTTTTTTTTGTGTTATTTGGAAAGAACCATATCCTGTCTTCAGTCTGTTCTCCCCAAGTTTGAAGTTGTTTTCCAGCTCCCTTAAGAGTTGGTGATCCACCCTTAGTGGTGGAATGTGCATCAACCCACCGAATCCGAGATCCCTCACAATCGCCTTCTTCTCCTCAGTCATGTTTCTGAACTTATCACTCAGGAGATATGTGGCACACTTAAGGTCTTTTGTTTGGTTTCTTGCTGCCATTTTCTCTGAAACGAAAAATACACCCATATATATATGACTCAGATATACCCATTAATAACAATAAGATACACACATTGATAACAGTAAGATACACCCGTATATATGAGTCAGATACACCCAAAGATATCAGCAAGATACACCCATTGATAACAGTGAGATACACCCATAGATATTATTCAGATACATCCATATAGATATTAGTCAGATATCACTCAACCATGCTTCAATATCAAGCCACATTACAAGGTTAAGCAGTATACACCCCCAATCTACAGAATAAACCCCCAATAATCAACAAAATAGCAGGAGAAGTTAGAACAACAACGTAGAACGACGTAGAACTTAGAAGAACGACGTAGAACTTAGAACAGTGTAACAAAGAAGCAAGAATAATAGTAAACCCTAGAAGAATGACGTAGAAGAAAAGTAAAATATACAGGAATCTTAATGAACTTACGTTGAGTATTGTTGCTTTGTTTTCTCTTCAGATTCTTCACGGAGAGTTTGATGGTGTTTTGATGGAGGTTTCGAACAACGATTTGTATATTTTGAACTTTGATTTTCGCT
>NC_029778.3:58589156-58601292 GCF_000817695.3 Arachis duranensis
AGAAGTGGAAGAAGTGGAAGAGTCTGCCATACGTAACCGTTTGAGTGTTGAGCGCGTGATTTTGACGCGCCATGTTATCTCTCTTCATGCGCGTGACTTCTATTTGGGCTGGGCCAACTTGTAAGCTTGTAAACTTGTATGTGTAGCAGGCCCGAATTTAAAAATAATTAAATTTTTATTTTGTCATTTTACATATCTCTTCAATTTTAAAAAACCTAATGCTATTACTTTAAATTATGAATAACGTCAAAAAAAAAAAAAGAGAAAACTAAGAATAATGCAGTACAAGTTTTTTTGGGCGATAACAACCTAAGATTTATTTTTTTATTGTTTATAATATTTCTTTATTTGACAAATTAAAAGTTAATTTATCATAAATTAAAATTTTATTTAAAAATTTATTATTAACTAATAAATTATTAATAAATTATTATATATACATAAAATATTCAAACTCCACAGTTATTTAAGGAGACTAATAACTAATTACTAGATTAACAGTTATTTAAGGAGACTAATAACTAATTACTAGATTAACTCGATCGAAGTTGGATACCAAGACACTGTTTAAAACTAAAGCAAGGAAAAGAAAAGTTACAGAAAGGCCCAAGTCAGCAGTAACAGTCCTTCAGTACAAGGGAGAGCAGGGCTCCATGACCTTCGGGATGGATCTGGGAACATCTCGACCCACGTGGCCGAGAATTATAGATACGTGGCGCCACACACACAGCTTTGACTGGGGATGCCATTTCACTACACAGCAAAAGCTCAACCATGTACTTTTTTAATTAGCAAAAACTAAAACCATTTGTTTTCTGCTGCCGCTGCGTTTTGACCTACCAAACAAGAAAGCAAACGAAATCCCTTTCCTTCTCTGTTGTTCCGCCGCTACCCTTCTTCACTCCATGGCCGACAAGCCTCAATCCCTTGCTGAGGTTCCGTTCCTTAACTTCTCATTTATCACTCTTTTCTTATCTTTCTTGTCAGTTTTACTCTCTACACTCGACGATCTTTTCTTAATTTTGGTATATCTTAGCTTATTCAAGTTCACTCTTTCTTTTCCCCCTTTTAAAAGCTCTTTTTTTTTTAATCAATTTAGAATGCGTAAGTTAGAAATTGAAGCTTGATTCAATTAATTCACAGTAGGGATTTTTTTGTGCTAGCTTGTGCTTGGATTCAATTTATAGTTAAAAGTTTATGTGTTTACTTCCTTTTTAATGCGTGTGTTTGTGTTTTTTTTTTAATTTGCTTTTAAAGTGTTTCATGATAAATTAAGCTTATTATACGTTCTGGATCTTGCACAAACTTATGGGATAATCCATGACATTTTCTAATCTGTTGTATTGTATCTACCTAAACTTCCGGAAACAGAAATGCGAAGTTAGATCTATATCATGGGAATTAGGACAAGTCCCTTTTATTGTCCAAATTAACTTTGTTCTTTCTATGGGAGCTTTATTTTTCCCTTCCACTGTAATTCAGTCTGTTGTTGTATGATTGAAGAGTTTCGGTTCTTGTTTTCTACCGTATTAACAAGGTACAGCATACAAGTTTTCTCATATTGTGTTTAGTTTCTAATATGTGTTTATTAGCTAAGTTTCCATCACTTTATTCGTGGTAGATGATATATCATTTTATAAGAAATGCAGGATCTCATGTTTATTATCCAATGGTTATGTCGTGTGAAGAGATAGATAGACACCCCTATCTTAAATGGGCTTGGTTCTAGGAAAATTCAAGTGTCTTTGGAAACAAAAGTTGTGATGGAATTGAATAGAATTCTTGAATTAATTCAATTCTGAGGAGAGTTCTTAAGTTTGGAATGAATTAGAATATAATTGAATTGAATTGTGTAGAAGTAGTTTAAAATGAGAATTATACCCTCAACACTTCAACACCAGTACCCTATTGAAAAACCCACAATAGCGAAGTTTCGATTCCAACTCTTCATTGAAGAATGCACATTTATACAGATAAATGGTCATATGTAAAATCCATTACCCAGAACCACCCTTTTCCCACAATATCCCAAAGTAATTTGTTGAAGTTTTTGCCTAATAAACAAGACATGGCTGACTTTGTGATTTAGTCTGTCTATTCTTGCTTACCTTGTTGTTTTTAGTTGAAGGAGTGAGGTGGTGACCCAGAATGGGAATATGAGGAAGAGCAGATCAAATAAAGATGATGGAAGTAATGATGGTGGTGGTTTGTTAGAGTCACTTCTTGTGTAGAAACAAAAGAAGTGTTAGATAACACTAGGGTTATATTTTGCTATTTTAGTTTCTTAATGAGGATAGTTTTGGTATATCAATTTTTATGTATCAAGCTGTGAGAATTGAATTAGAAATTAGATCCATTTTGGTCTGATTTGTATATAGCCTTAACATGAGAATTGCATCCTCATTAGAATTGAAATCTTTGCTGTTTTTAAATACCAAAGCGTGAAATAGAATTCCAATTTTCTAGAAATTTCTATTCCAAGAGTTTCCAAACAGGCTCTTATGGAATCCATTTTAAACTGCTTTATATATATAATATATACACACACACACTTATAATAGATTTCTGATTCTTATGTTCTGTGTTATGAATGTGATGATAGATATTTTTTTCCCCAACATGCAGGAATATTACGTAAAGGATAAACAGGAGAAACCTGTTGAAGCTAAAGAAGTTGAAAAGGAGTCTGCTCTGGAGGAAACTGTTGTTGAGAAGACTGCGGAGGAAACAACTCCTGTTGCTGCGACGGCTGCTGAGGAAAGCAGTGAAGTCGTCCCTCCTCCTGAAGAGAGCACCGAAGAGCAAAGTAGTGGAAGTTTTGAAGAAGAAAAGTCTGGTGATGAAGATGCAGCTGAAGAGACCCCGGAGATTAAGGTAGTTTTAAAAAATTTTGAATAACAGGAACTAGGTCCCTTAGGAGTTCTACAGAGGACTAATGGGTCCCTGAAAAAGAAAAGAACAATTAAGTCTCTGAGGATTACTAACAGTGGACACATTACATTTCAATCATGCTTGATGCTCCTCCTTTTGTGTTCAAGATAATTATGTTCATATTTGTGTTATTGTTTCCAGCTTGAGACTGCTCCAGCAGATTTCCGTTTTCCAACCACAAATCAAACAAGGCATTGCTTTACCCGATATGTGGAATATCACCGGTTAGCCATCTTCTTTATTGTTGGCTTTTATTTCTATTGAGCTGATTGTTTGCACTTTAAAAAGAGGCTCACCAACCTTTTATTTTAAACTATGAAATTCTTGTGCAGATGTGTAGCTGCAAAAGGAGAAGGTGCACCAGAATGCGATAAGTTTGCTAAATATTATCGCTCACTTTGCCCTGGTGAATGGGTATGTATTTTTACTGGACATTATTTATTTATCCATCTATTTTTTTCAGACAATAGAAATTTTCGATCAACATTGTCGATTATCTATTGAATAACTAAGCATTGGGTCTGCATGTCTGGTAAGATTCACTTACTTAGATTTCTTGCTTATGTCAAGTTGCCATGTGCTTGTGGTCTTACTGGATACTTTTTCTATGAGATGGAGTTGCATTGCATCTTTTACTTTGTTGGTAGTTATATAAACTGACAGGAAATTGCATCCTATATGCTACTAGCCTGCAACTATGCTTTTCTGTGTTCTAAATTCACTTTGATGTCTGACTTCCTGTTAAATCAGAAACGTGTGAAAAGTGACAATAAGGTAGCAATTATAGTTATTAAACATGCAGGGATAGTTTATTGGGATAAATGAAGAATTCTTGAGTACAATTTTTGGGAGATGTTCTTATTACATGGACAGATGGATAACTTTTTGGACACTTGCAGCTTTTTTGAACATTCAGTTAATTGCTCTGTTCAGCTCATCCATTGTCATATTACATTCTGTCATGCATCTCCTCCTTCAACTCTTGTGGCTTAAATACTTCTATTCAGTTTATCCTTGCAAATGTTCGACATACATACTCTCTGCTATTGATAGGACCTGAGCTGTATTTGTATGTCATAGAAGGAAGTTCTGTAAGGTGTTAGATTGGGGGAATATCAAGGAGTGTGTAGTCCTAAAGTGCTGGGGACAACAATATGCCACTGAAGAGACACAAACATATTGTATGAGTTGGTAAAAAGGGGAGAATATAGATCTAAAATGTGGGAGGTCCGAAAGGTGGTAAGCTGAATATTGGCTTGGACTGCGAGAAACTATGCTGATATAGCAGTATAGCACTTGGAACCTTGTTCTCTTATTTCTGTTCATATTATCCATTCCTTTGGACAGATAACTGACTGGTCGCAACTCTGATAGTATGATTTCCCAGGATTTTTGTTCATTTTATTGCATGAAGTACTGGTTCTTATCAGCTACCTGACAATGCAATTCCATCTAAAGATCATTGTAACTTTTTGAAATGATTAGAACCCTCTTTTTTCTTTGTAGTGATTAGTTCTTTTAATCAAGAAGCTGTATGTGAATAACTTCTTGCTACTTAGAACTGGTTATACTAGACCCACAAGAAAATGAAGAAACCCTATATATTTGATTTCGAGCTGGAATTCTAATGACTAATATGAAATTCAGCTCAGAAAAGAGTGTGGAAAGAAGATTGAACTTGTAAGCAAAAGAGAGAATATATTCAAAGTCCTGGCCAATTAGGTGATCTACCCTATAATGAACCCCCTTACGGAATTAAAACCCTCTAAAATCTCCTGATCTCACATTGGCTATGCACTGTCAACGCAGCATAACCATCTGATCATGTCCTTTCACAATTTTAGCCCTCAAGTAGCCTACTTCACTTTCAATTCTTTCTTTCATACATTATATTGGGATTTTGAATTTCTAATACTTGTGAACCATTTTTCATAGGTTTTTAAAGTGTATAAACATTTCACTGTAGAATGTTAGTGTTTGATACCATTCAAGGAGTTTAGTGGTCATAATAGTGTATATGGTTTAGACCGGGACTGAAATTAGACGGCATAAAAGCTCAACGTCGCCATATCTGTAATGTTTGCATTAGTTTTCTCGCTGTTTAAGATGGATGCCTGATTAGCAAATTTTGTTGACGATTTCCATCAGATCAACACATCTTTTTCGTTATGTGTGTTTGTTTATGTTATCATTATTATTTATATTGCATTCTAAGGGTCTATTGTGATTCCTTAATTGTCGTCGTATCAGATTGACCGATGGAACGAGCAAAGGGAGAATGGAACATTCCCGGGCCCACTGTAGGCTGCACTTGTCTGTAACCGCTGATTCAATTTTCTTGCATTGTTGCATTTAAAATTGCTGGAGATAAAAAGCACATACTTTGGGAGAAATGTTGTCCATGTCAGGCATTGGTTTAATAAGAAAATTTTGGCTGTCTGTTTGAACTAGTTTGAGCTGTACAAATTCCATGAAACGCTTCTGGGGGGAATTTCCAGAGGTTGCTATATTATTTACCGGATTCCTTACTGCCTGAGGGATTTTGTTCAAGTCTACTATCCCCCGAAATAAAGGTAAACGAACGGAAATGATTAAAATATACAACTTTCTTTTGTTTAATTTTACATTATTATAGTGTTAGAATTTTACTAATGATCAGAAAAGTGGAGATGAGACGCAAATATCTATATGAAAGGTAATTTTCAAATACTAGAACACTTTTTTTAGTTTTTTTTTTCGCTCTGCACTTATTAGAACGCTACACTAATAATCGGATAGATCTAAAGTTTTGATGGGAGCAGAAGATAATCGACCTCTTAATGCAGCCCTACGGCCTAATAAGTAATAACTGGTGTCCTCAGCAAACAACAACCATACACACAAATACTTGCAAGTTATTGTTACTAGGATTTCGACCCATTTCATAATTGATTACGATCCTTGTGTAACAATGCAAGCTTTGCCCTAAGAAAGATGCCACAGGGATATTCCTGGCAAACTCAGATGCATGAGTTGAGGAATATCCGAGGCCTAGGCCAGAAAAGGATCTCTTTGCATGGATGTCAGCAGACATGCAGGGAATTAACTCTGATGTCATGTCGCATTGCCTAGCTTTAAACCCAAAACCCAAGCCAATGACAAAAAGAAGAAAATGTTGGCAAGAGGACACAGAGGACACAGGAAGTAAGAAAGCAACTCGAGTGTCTCCTACAAATTAGGTACAATAGAGAACTGTCATATCAACCCCTACAAATTAGGTACATTAGAGAACTGTCATATCAACCGAGTTGTCAAACGTCGTCCTAGATAAGAAAGCTGACGAAAAGTAGAAAATGTGTGTATAGACTACTTTGACCAAAAGAAGACCCGCTTTAAAGATACAGCCAATTGTTATACCGTAATTACCTTTGAAATGAAAATTGCGGGTGCCACATACCAAACGCTTACGATCAAAATCTTCAAAGACACGGTCAGGCAGAAGTTACATGTATACATTGACAACATGATTGTTAAGAAAAGTGAGGATGAACACTTAATAAGCGACTTGGAGAAAATCTTTGACTGCCTGAGGAAGCATCAGATGCAGCTAAACGAGCAAGATGCGCCTTCATAATTCAACCAAGTACCCAAAAGAAAAAGTGGAAGCCAAATCATAAAAATGCCAAGTTCGAGAACTTCCTTACGGACCAGCTGATGTTGTTATCTTCTTTCCATGAAGCCTTAACCCAAAAGGCGCTTCTGTTTTTCAATTTGACGAAGACAGAAACGATTGACCTTCCAATGATTGACCTTCCAATGGATTCAAGAATGCGAAAAGGTGCTCAATTGCTCTAAGGATATCTTTTTTACAAACCAAACATGGTGGGTAGAATGCTTACCTGGATCGTTGAGCTATTCCAACTCCACCATGTCTTGATTTAAAAAAGCCAACACTTGAACCCTAGTCTAGTTTCCATCAAGCCCTCCTTACTTCTTAGTCTGTTGTCAGAGCGGCCGGAGACTAGTCTGATTCTTTTACCACGGGAAACATGATTAATTGCTTGCTTAGGGAAGTGTGCCCGAATCTTCTAAAATATAATAAATAGTTGTGACTCGGTCTAGGTAGGATAGAGCCATCCTAATCTTAAAGAGAAGAATGAGAAGAAGCTAAAAAAAAGCAAAAAAGAACATAACCTCCGATACGATGAACGGAATAGAACCATATCGAGGCCTTATGAGTTGAGAAGCCGTAAAGAAGGTAGAGATGAAAACTTCTATTTAGGGTAAGCACTAAGAAGTCAGAATATGATGAGCCTAAAAATGCATTCAAAGTACAAGCAATGCTGACATGCTCCTAGAAAACTGTGTAAGGATAACCATCGGGCATTTTATCAACTATGACTCCCTAATACCAAATCACTAAGCCAAATGTGAAGCCTTGCTTGCTGGTTTGGCACTTGCCAAAGAGGTAGGCGCAAAGAGTTCGGAAGTCTACAAGGACTCTCAAGTTGACACTTTCAAGTGGTAACATTTCAGACAAAGTTCGAGATCCCCTACTCAAAAGTACTAGGAAAAAGTGAAGGGAACTTTGTCAAGTGTTTGAGGAAGTCATGATATTGATGTTCCAACGGAGGAGAATACCAGAGCGGATATCCTGTCAAAGTTGATGAGCACCAATGCCAACTCGGGAAACTGGTAACTTATCAAAGAAATAGTAAGGAAGAACTTAGTTTCCCTTGAACATGATCCCATCCTTAGCTTGAAAATGGCACTTTACCCACGAACCCAACGGAAACTAACAACCTAGAAAAGGAAGCTGCTCATTCCTTTCTGGCCACCTATATTGGCAAGGAATATTTTAACCCCTTCTCAAATGCCTAGAACCACGAGAGATGTTGCGGGCACCACATAGGCAATAAGTCCCTGGCACAAAAGCTTATAAAGGTGGGATACTATTGCTCCTGATGCACCTCAACTTGCAAAGTTGTGCAACCAATACGGACTTGTACAAAGCAACCCCCAAAGAGTTAACATTGATTATCACTGCCGGATATTTTTTCAAGTAGGGCATAAAGTTAATGTGTGCCTTCCTAATCGCGCTTGGGCAGTTGAAATTCCTCATTTTAATCAACACAATTGTTGTATGTGCTTGTTGAAATTATTTTTAATTTAATTTACCAAATGTGTTACATCTTTTCAAAAACTATATTTCAAAAGACAATTTTGATAAATTACTTTAAAAATTATTTCCGTTATCGCAATAGTAATTAGTGAGCCAACCATCATCAGCCCAATATAGCAACAACACACGAGAATTAGGTCCAAATATAAAATTTAGAATAAGCAACTTTTTCTTTTTTTTTTATTTCTTTTATTCATGCTTTTCCTCTTTTGTTTTAGAATGTGGTGACTCATTTTTTAGGATAAAATTCTTTGATTTAGATTTGATAGTTGTTACACAGAGTTGTTGAGCTACGTTTTTTTCTTCTTGTATATATATAGCTTCTGTAATTATTGATAAATAATAAAAGAGTAATACACATTTCATTCATCTTTATGCATCTCTGCCTAATTCTTGTTATGGTATCTGTAACAACTAAACTTTTGACACATCATGACCAATGTCAATAATCAGGCATTACTCGTAATAGCGTGATTATATTCACACGTGATAAAGGCCGTAACGGTTAAAATTTTTTTAAATAAAATATTAAAAACGTTCAAACACAGTTATATAGAGATAAGAAGTATATATATAAACATAAGTCAAGAAGTCAAAGAGTATACATGCCAATATATATATATACAACCAAAAGATATTACCGGCCCTAATCCTCAAACGGGTCTCCTAGACTAGGGCTCGGTCTAGGATGAATACTTCTTGTAAGTATAATACCGACACTTCAATTGGTCCTAGGATCACTCACTCATATAAATGACGCTATCATATTTTTCATCTCTCAACTTCACCAACACTCATATGAAATAATAGAACAAAGAAGGACTTCACATAATCATATCTTTTTTTTTTCATTTCATGGAATATACATACAATACACAAGGCATATATGCCTTTATATAGGCAATGCTTCCTACTAAAATAATAATTTATGAATCACAAATCAATTTTGTAATGACTACTATGCTATGAGTTGTCTTCATGAATCTTCCTTCAACTTATATTTATGTAGTTTCTATAAATCTTCTAATTTAGGTTGCTTGGTCTTCAATTTCAATTCAATTTGATTTTGAATTTCTTCAATGTTGTAGAATGTTGTAATTGTACTATTCTCTTGAATGTTCTTAAAAAATCTTCAAGCTTCCAATATGTTAGCTTCTAGCAATATCTAGCAAAAAATTGATGATTATTGTATTCAACTAAAACTTTGCTTCTTCTTTGACAATTTTGACTTCAAAAACTCTTCATGAAAATTCTAGTGATGCAAGTTGATTTATAATGAATTAACATTGCCTCTCTTAAATGAAGCTTGCAGAATTAATCATTCCAAGCATCTTCTTCAATTTGTAAAATAACCCTGTCTTCAATGGCTTTGTAAAGATATCTGCAACTTGTTCTTCAGTTGGACAGTACTCGATCACAACTTCTTTTTCATTCACCAACTCTCTGATTTTGTGAAATCGAATATCAATATGCTTCGATCTTCCATGGAATACTGGATTTTTGCAAAGTGCAATAGCTGACTTGTTATCGCAAAATATTGTTGTTGGAGTATTTTGTTTCTCGTTCAATTCCTCAAGAATTCTTCTTAGCCAAACTCTTTTTCTTATTTCTATATCTCCGGCCCAATCACTATCAGTGTAGCCAACAAGGTTTACTTCATTAGTATTCTCATAATAAATTTCATCATTTAAAGTACCTTTGATATATCGAAGAATTCTCTTTGCCGCTTGTAAATGGTTGGTTCAAGGCTCCTCCATAAATCTGCTAAGCAAACCAACTCCAAACACAATATCTGGTCTAGTCGCAGTCAAGTACCTTAGACTTCCAATCAAGCTTTTGTAATATGTATGATTTACTGCTCCTCCTTTATCTTCTCTCAGCAATTTGAACTTCTCTTCGACTGGAGTAGAAACTGGCTTTGAATGTTTCATTTGAAATTTCTTCAAAATATCATTTGCATATTTCTTCTGAGAAATGAAGATACCATCATCTCTTTGAACCACTTCAATGCCAAGAAATTTAGACATCAAACCCATATCTGTCATTTCAAAGTGCTTTATCATAGCCTCCCTGAATTCTGCAATTATCTTCAAATTGTTGCCAGTAAAGATTAAATCATCAACATAAAGACACATGATCAAGATATCTCCAGGTTCAACGAACTTGATATAAAGAGTATGTTCAAATGGACATCTTTTGAAACCATTCTCAATAAAATAAGAATCAATCTTCATGTACCATGCTCTTGGTGCTTGTTTTAGCCCATACAAAACTTTCTTCAATTTGTAAACTTTATCTTCCTTTCCAAGAACTTCATATCCTGCAGGTTGCTCAACATACACTTCTTCTTCTAAAGTGCCACTAGAAATGCAGACTTAATATCCATTTGATGTATCTTCCACTTATTTTGAGCCGAGAGTGAAATAATCATACGAATAGTGTCTAATCTAGCAACAGGAGCAAATACTTCAAAATAATCGATACCTGGCTTTTGTTTGTATCCATACCTGACTTTTGTTTGTATCCCTTAGCAACTAATCTTGCTTTGAAACGATCAACTTCACCACTGGGTTTATACTTAGTCTTGTAAACCCACTTTACTCCAATCGGCTTCTTATCTGCTGGTAAATCTGTCAGCTCCCATGTGTCATTCTTTTCAATGGCATGAATCTCCTCATCCATTGCTTTCTTCCAATTGTTATCTCTAGAGGCTTCTTCAAAGTTTAACGGCTCACAATCTGAAAATAGAGCAAAATTTATGATTTCTTCATCAGACGGATCGTTGTCATTGCCAACCTCATAATCTGCTAATCTAGCTGGTAGTCTCTTCTCTCTTTGAGGTCTTCTAGATGATTCTGGTTGCTCGGTTGTATCAGGTTGTCTTTCTTCTTCATCATCACATGTATTTGAAATTATAATAGGATGCTTTTCTGTCTTTGTGTTCCAGTCCCATATGTCTTTCTCGCCGAATGTCACGTCTCTGCTGATGATCACTTTCTTTGATACTGGATTGTTCAACTTGTATGCTTTTGAGTCTATGCTACAGCCAATAAAGATACACTTCTCGCCTTTGTCATCTAACTTCTTCCTTAATTGATCTGGTACGTGGGCATAAACAATACACCCAAAGACTCTGAAATGATGAATGGAAGGCCGCTTTCCACTCCAAGCTTCCTCTGGAGTTTTATCACGAACACTTTTTGTTGGACACCTATTTAAAATATGAACTGCTGTTGCGACTGCTTCTGCCCAAAACTCTTTAGGCATTTGTTTTGAGTTGAGCATGCATCTGACCATATTCATGATGGTTCTGTTCTTTCTTTCAGCAACTCCATTTTGTTGAGGAGTGTATCTAGTTGTTAGTTGGTGTTGAATTCCGTGTTGCTTAAAGTATTCTGAACACGCAAGATATTCTGTTCCTCTGTCTGTTCTGAGAATTTTGATTTTACAACCACTTTGTTTTTCGACAAACGCCTTGAATGTCTTAAAGATATCACATGCTTCTGATTTTTGCTTCAGAAAGTATACCCATGTATATCTACTAAAATCATCAATAAAAGTGATAAAGTACCTGCTACCACCATTACTTGGAACTTCTACAGAACAAAGATCTGAATGCACAATTTCAAGTAATCTTCTAGCTCTCCATGACTTTCCTGTAGGGAATGGATCTCTGTGCTTCTTTCCCAGTTGACAAAACTCACAAACACAATTGGGAATATGAATCCGTGGTAGGCTAGAAACAAGTCCTTTTCTTGACAGGTAGTTTAGGCCAGAAAAATAAAAATATCCAAACCGCATATGCCACAACCAATTATCATCAAGTATCACAGAACTCATGCAAGAGGGATTAACATGTTGAATTTTTAATGGAAACATTCTGTTTGAAGTCATCTTTACTTTATCAATGAACCTTCCATTGTTATCAAATACAGTGCAATATCCATGATAAGTTATCATCTTATATCCCTTCTCAGATAATTGCCCCATACTCAGTAAATTATAATCAAGTTCAGGAGCATAGAAAACATCAGAAATATAACT
>NC_029778.3:58607128-58607934 GCF_000817695.3 Arachis duranensis
TTTGGAGGAAAATAAGGAAAAGATATTTTTTTGGTTTTTTGAATTTTTAATTATGAGAGAGAAAAACAACAAAAATACTCAATGCATGAAATTTTTAGATCAAAACAATGAATGCATGCAAGAATGGTATGAATGTCAAGATGAACACCAAGAACACTTTGAAGATCATGATGAACATCAAGAACATATTTTTGAAAAAATTTTAATGCAAAGAAAACATGCAAGACACCAAACTTAGAAATCTTCAATGCATGAAAAATATGAATGCAAAAATGCACATGAAAAACAAGAAAAGACACAAAACAAGAAACCATCAAGATCAAACAAGAAGACTTGTCAAGAACAACTTGAAGATCATGAAGAACACTATGAATGCATGGGATTTTCGAAAAAAATGCAAGAAAAATTTTAAAAGCATGCAATTGACACCAAACTTAAAATTTGACACAAGACTCAAACAAGAAACACAAAATATTTTTTATTTTTATGATTTTCAAATTTTTTTTGTATTTTTATTAATTTTTTTTTTTCGAAAAACATTTTTGGAAAAACGAAAAAGAAAAGAAAAATTTTTGAAAAAGTTTTTGAAAAGAAAATTACCTAATCTGAGCAACAAGATGAACCGTCAGTTGTCCATACTCGAACAATCCCCGGCAACGGCGCCAAAAACTTGGTGGACAAAATTGTGATTACTATCTTTTTGAGCTTTAGCATATATTTACTCTTAGGGCACTGTTTATTCTCACAACTCCGTTCAACTAACCAGCAAGTGTACTGGGTCGTCCAAGTAATAAACCTTACGTGAG
>NC_029778.3:58609246-58700081 GCF_000817695.3 Arachis duranensis
GTTGTCTTTCTTCTTCATCATCACATGTATTTAAAATTATAATCGGATGCTTTTCTATCTTTGTGTTCCAGTCCCATATGTCTTTCTTGTCGAATATCACGTCTCTGCTGATGATCACTTTCTTTGATACTGGATTGTACAACTTGTATGCTTTTGAGTCTGTGCTATAGCCAGTAAAGATACACTTCTCGCCTTTGTCATCTAACTTCTTCCTTAATTGATCTGGTACGTGGGCATAAGCAATACACCCAAAGACTCTGAAATGATGAATGAAAGGCCGTTTTCCACTCCAAGCTTCCTCTGGTGTTTTATCACGAACACTCTTTGTTGGACATCTGTTTAAAATATGAACTGCTGTTGCAACTGTTTCTGCCCAAAACTCTTTAGGCATTTGTTTTGACTTGAGCATGCATCTGACCATATCTATGATGGTTCTGTTCTTTCTTTCAGCAACTCCATTTTGTTGAGGAGTGTATCTAGTTGTTAGTTGGTGTTGAATTCCGTGTTGCTTAAAATATTCTGAACATGCAAGATATTCTGTTCCTCTGTCTGTTTTGAGAATTTTGATTTTATAGCCACTTTGTTTTTCGACAAACGCCTTGAATGTCTTAAAGACATCACATGCTTCTGATTTCTGCTTCAGAAAGTATACCCATGTATATCTATTAAAATCATCAATAAAAGTGATAAAGTACCTGCTACCTCCATTACTTGGAACTTCTACAGAACAGAGATTTGAATGCACAATTTCAAGTAATCTTCTAGCTCTCCAAGACTTTTCTGTAGGAAATGGATCTCTATGCTTCTTTTCTAGTTGACAAATCTCACAAACACAATTGGGAATATGAATCTGTGGTAGACCAGAAACAAGTCCTTTTCTTGACAGGTAGTTTAGGCCAGAAAAATGAAAGTGCCCAAATCGCAAATGCCACAACCAGTTATCATCAAGTATCACAGAACTCATGCAAGAGGGATTAACATGTTGAATTTTTAATGGAAACATTCTGTTTGAAGTCATCTTTACTTTATCTATGAACCTTTCGTTGTTGTCAAACACAGTGCAATATCCATGATAAGTTATCATCTTATATCCCTTCTCAGATAATTGCCCCATACTCAGTAAATTGTAATCAAGTTCAGGAACATAAAAAACATCAGAAATATAACCCAGAGAACCATCTTTCAATCTAACTAGTATGTTCCCTTTTCCTTCAATAGGGATCTTTGTACTATTACCAAACTTTAATAATAGTTTAACTGAATCATCTAATGAAGAAAATAACTCCTTTCTACCAGACATATGATTACTGCAAGCATTATCCAAGTACTATATATTTTCATCTTCAGCACATGAATTACTTGTAAAAAATAAAGTCTGAGTACCCGGATTGTCATCAGTATTTTGATGCTGATTTTTTGCAACGTGTGCTTGATTGTTATTCACTATTTTGAATATGCAATCTGCTGCTTTGTGTCCATACTTTCCACAATGAAAGCAATTGAAATTGGTTCTTTTTTGATAAAAATTACCTCGACCTCTTTCTCAGTTGACAGACCTGAAATTCGTTCCACCTCTTCCTTGATTAGGTGTTGTAAAATTATTGTAACTTCCTTGGTTGTAATTGCCACAACCTCTACCTCTGAAACTTTCTCTGCCTCTACTTTGAAAATTAAAACCACGACCTCGTCCTTCTTGTGTACGGCTTGATTTTGCAACGTTGTTGAAATTCACTCGGCTTTTCAGGGCTTCTTCGATTGATTTTTTCGATTTCTCCAGTATTCTACTGATGTGGCTTTCCATGGTTCCTTGCAACTCTGCAATTATCATGGTATCCATATCATGGGACTCCAGTATCGTAGTCACCACATGGTCATACTTCATCGGCATGGTCCGCAGAATTTTCTCCACTACTTTGCTATCGGTCATATCTTCTCCATAGACTCTCATCTTATTGGCAAGGTCTGTAACACGAGTAAAATATTGCTCAACAGTTTCTAAACTAGACATCTCGTACCTTTTATATTCTCTTCTCAAAGACTGTAGCTTTGCTTTCTGAGCTTTATCTACGCCTTTGTATGACAGCTTCAACGTGTTCCATGCTTCTTTTGCACTTTTGGCATTTGCTATTTTGCCAAACACCGTATAATCTACTCCTTGATGAATTTGAGATAGCGCCAATTGATCTCTCCTTTGTTGGGCAGCATCTGCTCCTTCTGCAAACCCGGTTCAATGAAATTTCATAGGTTTTGGGCCTTCAAATGGGTAGACATCAAAGTCTCCCAATAACTATAATCAAGTTTCCCATCTAACTTGGGATCGGACCACACAATGTTAAAAGTGTTTGCCATACCGACTCTATGAATAAACAACTATGTGAGAACTCTCTCACACCTCACAAAATCTCCAACACCAGACGTTGGATTAACCAGCTCTGATACCAAATGTAAGTATAATACCCACACTTCAATTAGCCCTAGGATCACTCACTTATATAAATAACGCTATCATATTTTTCATCTCTCAACTTCACCAACACTCATGAAATAATAGAACAAAGAAGGACTTCACATAATCATATCTTTTTTTTCATTTCATGGAACATACATACAATACACAAGGCATATGTGCCTTTATATAGGCAATGCTTCCTACTAAAATAATAATTTATGAATCACAAATCAATTTTGTAATGACTACTATGCTATGAGTTGTCTTCATGAATCTTCCTTCAACTTATATTTATGTAGTTTCTATAATCTTCTAATTTAGATTGCTTGGTCTTCAATTTCAATTCAATTTGATTTTGAATTTCTTCAATGTTGTAGAATGTTGTAATTGTACTATTCTTTTGAATGTTCTTCAAAAATCTTCAAGCTTCCAATATATTAGCTTCTAGCAATATCTAGCAAATTGATGATTATTGTATTCAACTAAAACTTTGCTTCTTCTTTGACAATTTTTACTTCAAAAACTCTTCATAAAAATTCTAGTGATGCAAGTTGATTTATAATGAATTAACACTTCTCAAAACAATATCAAAAGAGAGGGAAATGTATCACTAAGGATCAAGGTCGTACAGATCCAGATAGAGAGTGCCTGTCATTTACTCAAAAGTGATCCTACGAAGATTCTTCACTAACTCCTCCAGACATCTCTAAACTCAAGTCATCAGCTGCCAAGTTTATCTCTATCTGCAAACATAGGAAGAAAGGAGGTGAGAACCTAAAGTTCCTAACAGAATAAAACAGGAAAAAAGGAATCATAGGATCTTTGTCTCTAAATTCTCGTTAAATAAAAAATCGTCACATAAAAATAACAGAGTACAAATATATAGCAGGTAAATAGAATTAGTCATAGACAATTAGAAAACTGCAATAAGCAATCACAAGAAATTCACATATGCAAACAAGATGGTGCATGCTTGTTCCTAGTGCAGATCATAAACTCACGCGTTGGTTGACTATCTGCAGCCTCATGTTACCCGAAATGGATGCAAAATATGGTTTTTCCACTAAATCAGTAAGCACAGATATCACATGGGTGGACCATCTGAATTAGATACCAAAATCACACGGGTTTACCCGTGTGAGTTAAGCTAAAACCATAATCATAGAATCGCTATAGCATATGTGCATTAAGTAAGAAACAGGATACCATACAGACGAACCCATATCAGTCAGATACCACTTACTAATAGGTGTCCCCACTTAACAACTCTGCTCAGCAAGTACATTTTCCCTACCCGGGGTCTCTGCTCAGTCAATACGTTTCTTTGACTGGGGTATAAGGCATTTTGGGTTTTAATCATTATTCAATACTTTTGACTCTTTCTTTTAGATTAACGCCTACTTGGCGACTATTTTTCTATTTAATAATTAATAAGACAAACACACTCGGAATCGCGTAAATTATATATCCACGCGTGTGCTATCTATGTAAAATAAATTTCAGGATTCGAAAACTAACGGTATACTAAGAAAACCTTGACTGTTTATCTGGTTTTTCAGGTTAACGTTGTTCTACATCCTGAGCTTTAATTTGGTATAAATTTTATAGCATTTGGATTAAAAATGAATTTTATACAATTTTTAAAAGTTTGTCCCCTGCACTTAAAAATCTACAGAAAACAACAAGTAACATATGTTTTGTAAAAATCACCAAAATTTCATTTCTAACTAAATGCTTCTGAAATTTTGTGGAGGTATACTAGACTTCCCCAAGTTTAAAACAAAACAAGTTCCAGTTCCATATCAATTCATATGAGCAATTAATGCAGCGGGAAAATGGTGACCTGTTTTCATAAACCAGTTTCTGAAATCTCGGCAAGCAACATTTCATCATCCTTTTGGTTACAACTTAAAATGTTACGTAAATCAAAAGTTACATTGGCTAGAAGACACGGTTTTGAAAACTGGAAGCAGGATTTTCAGCACAAAACCCCAAATTTTGAAAAATCATATCTCCCAAACTACTTGGCAAAATTTTCTGAACTTTTTATGGGTCAATCTGGACATCTTGGAATTTATTAGAAAAATCAATTGGTGTATAAAATATGTCTAGATTGCTCCCAGTTCTCATGGCAAGTTGCTGTCCAAAATTATGCAGAAATTCTACAGTATCTCTCCCTAATATACAATAACCGATTTTAATCCCCTTAAAACTCTAACCTACACTAATTTAATTGTCTCATAATTGATTCTTATTATTTCATATTCCCACCAAGAGCCTCAAATCAATATATATATCACAAATGATATAACATTCTGCACAATATACCACAATTGACAATATCACCACTACGCTATTTACATCAACAATGTTTCAACAGTATCAAGGCACCATAGTAGTAATTTTAGCAACAATTACAATATTTAATCACACTAAATCATCCAAAACAAGAAAACACAACTAACAGTAACATATAAGACTAAACTAGCATCCTAACCCTTACCTCTTTGTTGATCAAAAGCACAAAACTTGTCCCTGATTCTCCCTTGAACCCGAACCCTAACCATTCCAAGGAGTTTTGGTTACATTTCACCAGGCCATTCGGCCAAATTAAACACAGAGGAGGGAAAATCACTCACTTCTCTTTGCTTGTGATGCTAGTTATGTTAACAGAAATTGAGTAAACTAGGAGAATGAAGCAAGGGAAGGATCAAAATTTTGAATTAGAGGAGGAAAGGAAGAAGATGAAGTTGCTATCGTCACCTAGCAGAGAAGCTCGAAGAACAGTTGGGTGAGTGGAATGCAGCTCCCTTTTCAGCTTCGATCAGCTCCTTCCTTGGCTATCATTCTTCTTTTCTTGGTGCTGTGGTTGATGAAGAGCCAGAAAACTTGAAAAACGCTCCTGTTCTTGCTTACTGGTGCTTTGACTGTTCCTCGTTCCTTGCCCTCTCTCTGCTTTCTGTGAATTCAAGGAAGGAAGAGTGGTGCTTATATAATCAGAAGAAGAGGTGGTGAAGGCTTCGCTGGTCTCTGCTCCATGCAACACCTATGTATGCTTCATCATTACCTTGGCTGATCAGGAGGTGTATTCATGGTTGGAAGCTTCTTGTGGGTTCGGTTAAGGAAGAAACAAGGAGGGGTGTGGCTTTAATCAGAGTTGGTTGTCCCTTTAATAGGGTGAAGGGTTTTGGTTCAGTTGAACCAAGGAAAATATCGGTTCAATAAATTTTCGTTCACGGTTAATTAATCTAATAATATATCTTACTTCTTTATAATTAATTCATCATATGATTAATTAAAGAGGTGGTGATTAACTTGTGATAATAATTATTCCGCAGAATAATTAATTATAACGGAAATCTTAAGTTAGTGAACCTTGTCATCAGAACAAAATCTAAACTTGACGAATTAAATTAAACGGGCCTGCTACACATACAAGTAAAAAGACCGTACAAGTTTTACAAGTTATCAGCCCAAACTTTATTAACACGCGCACTAACTCATTTTGAATGGAGCGTAACTACACGCGCCCCACTCAAACGGTTCCTCTTCGTCTTCTTCTTCTTCTTCCTCTTCCTCTTCCTCTTCCTCTTCCTCTTCCTCTTCCTCTTCTTCTTCTTCTTCTTCTTCTTCTCTTCTTCTTCTTCTTCGTCTTCGTCTTCTTCTTCTTCCTCTTCCTCTTCTTCTTCTTCTTCTTCTTCTTCTTCTTCTTCTTCTTCTCTTTCGTTTTTTTCGATTTTCATGATTTTTGAAATTCTTCTTCTTCTTGCTGCACGTTCTTCTTCCTCTTACTCTTCTTCTTCTCCTTTTCTTTCGTTTCTGCACGTTCTTCTTCCTCGTTTTCTTTTTCTTCTTCTTCATTTACGTATTTTCTCTCTGTTTTCTCTTTTTTTTTCAATTTTTCATGGTAAAATCGTTTTTGAAGAAGAAGAAGCAGCAGAAGATGAGGAGGAGAAAGAGAAAGAGTTCTGAATTATGCATAAGATGTACTTCAACGAATTTTGGGTGTATTTTCTTAAATCCTTTGGGTGTATTTTCTGTAACCCTTTGGGTGTATTCTATAATCGTTTAGGTGAATTCTTGTAACCGTTTGGGTGTATTTTCTGTAATCCTTTGGGTGTATTTCTGTAATCATTTGGGTGTATTTGAGTGATATCTGACTGATATCTATGGGTGTATCTGACTCATATCTATGGGTGTATCTTACTGATATCTATGGGTGTATTTTTCATTTCAGAAAAAATCTCATCTTCTATTACTTCTTCTTCTTCAAAAACGATTTCAGAGCTTGATGTCAAAAAACAATAGAAATCGAGAATAACGAAGAAAGAAAACAGAGAGAAAAGCACGTAAATGAAGAAGGAGAAAGAGAAGGCAAGAAACAAAAGAAAAGAAGAAGAAGAGGAAGAGGAAGAAGAATGTGCAGCAAGAAGAAGAAGAATGTGCAATGAAAATGTGCCGTAACAGTATGTGGAGGAACGAACGTCAACGACGAAGAACAAACCAGTGAGAAAGGAGGAGAAAAGAACGATCGAAAAAGAAGGAGAAGAAGAAGGGATGTAGCGCGTCGTACGTGGAGCAACGCGTAATTTGATTTTATTGTTTAATGAACTTATAAAGCATACAAGCCCTAATGGCTTGTATGCAGAGCTTGTCCCTAAATTAAATTATAATTTTTCTGTCTTAATATCTATCTAACACACACATATATATCTATTTACAAAATTTATAATTTTATTGAAAATAAACAAAATTTTTGGGATAGAAAAATCGGGTTCTTATACTCAGTCGTATTAATACTCAAACAATGATTAAAACTTCAAATCCTAATATTCAAACATTCCCATCTTCTTTTTCTTCTTTATTACATACTATGGATATTTTTAAAGACCAATTTAATTCCTATTATATACATCTCAACAAAAATTCTATATTTATTCTTGTTATCCCTTTTCTAACAGAGAATAACTATCATTT
The DNA here is from genome assembly GCF_000817695.3 of Arachis duranensis. NCBI lineage: Eukaryota > Viridiplantae > Streptophyta > Magnoliopsida > Fabales > Fabaceae > Arachis > Arachis duranensis. The sequence continues at coordinate 58,616,673 of NC_029778.3, forward strand.
TTGGAGTAAATCATTCACCATGACAGTTATTTCTAAAAAAAATACGGTTTTTTTATTGGTACAATACTTTCTCCTCCTCTAGATGACCCGCTCTTTTCATCTTGGGAACGTTATAACAACTTTATGCTTTTCTGCCTTTTTCATTTTCTTTCTCCTTCCATTACTCAAAGTGTTATATACTTGAACACTGCTACCTCTGTTTGGGTTTATCTTTGTGAGAAATTTTTTCAATCAGACATCTTACACATAGCGAAACTACAAGAAGAAGTTTGCAGTCTTAAGCAAGGTACTCTTACTGTCATTGACTTCTACACTTCTCTGAAAATCCTTTGGGAGGAACTTAAAAATTCCAGACCGCTTTTCATCTGCAATTGTCCAGCTCGAACCCATCGAACTCAAGATTTCATTATCAGGTTTTTGAAAGGCCTGGATGAAAGGTTCTCTATCATTCGTTCTCAGATGCTTCTCATGGGCCCTCTACCTCCTGTAACCAGAGTTTTTGCATTAGTGATTCAACATGAACACCAGCTCCAAATTAGATCTGGTATCTTGGACGAACAGCGTATCCTCACCGCTGCGGTGGATACTCGATGATCTCTCTATAGTTGCGAGCGAGGTTCTGACTCCGCTGGAGCTGGTCGCAATTTCATTCCCTCCAAATTATGTACGTTTTGTGAAAAATGGTGGCATACCGTGGACGTTTGCTGTGGGAAGTACAGTTATCCCCTAGGCCATTCATGATTCCATGGACGACCACAGCCGTCAGAAACCATAATTCAAATGGGAAGGCATGCGCTAAAGACAGTCCAGGAGCAGCCAATAATGGGCTTGACTCCCTTTTAGCACACTACTCTATTGACTTTTTTGAAATGGGTCGAGGCCCATGCCTCAGAAAACAAAGATTAGAAGGGCTCCACTTCTTCTCAAACTGGGCTGCTTCCTAGCCCAAGTTTAGATATTTATTTGCTTTGTTCTTCATACACTTTTTTATTTTAAACAATGTTGCATCTTATAATTTTTTCTGGTACTTGGATAATTGATTTTGGTGCCACTAACCATATAATTTTAAAATTGTCAAATTTTATTTCTTACACAAAAATTAAACCTATTATTATTCACTTATCAAATGGGTCACGAGTCATTACACAATATAAAGGTGTTGTCAAATTTTTAACATCTTTATCCTTGAACAATATCTTATATTTGTCAATGTTTTATTTCAATTTAATTTCTGACTCTAAAATTATTTCAATATTTCTATGTGATCTCACTTTTTTCAACATTCATGTCTTTTATAGGAATCGAATGCATTGAAGATGATTAGTTTGGGTAAATTAAAAGAAGAATTGTACATCCTTGACAAAGTTTTTGATTCCACTAATAACACCACCATATCTTTACATTTAATAAACCTCACACATTATCAACACCCAACATCATCATATTTGTGGCATCTTCATTTGGAATATCTTTCTGAAAAAAGACTTAATTTTTTACATAAGCAATACCCTTTTATTTTAACACACCAAAATAAAATTTGTGATGTATACCATTTTTCTACACAAAAAAAAATTCTTTTCACCTAGTCTAAGTCATGCAAATGCTATTTTTGAATTATTATATTTTGACATTTGGGGACCTTTTAGAACCCCTCCGTTCATTATCATAAATATTTTTGGACTATAGTAAATTATTTTAGTCAGTTTACTTGGGTTGTTTTATTAAAATCTAAGAGTGAGGTTTCACAACTTATTAAAAAATTTATTACTTTAGTGAAAACTCAATTCAAATTCAAAAATTAAGATTATTCGTTCTGATAATGGTCCTGAATTTTTTCTTACTGAAGTTTATTCATACAAAGGGATCATTTGTAACACCCTAACTATTAGCACCTCCTGATCGTACTAAAAGTCTAGGCATTACGTACCTCTAAACCTTTTATTCTATAATATATTTATTTAATATTGACCCTTCGCGAATACGACCGATACTTTAATTAAGAAATTGAAAGGAGACTTTATTTTAAAACATTTAATTACAAAAGTATATATTTACATAGTTTTATATACATAGACTTATTCGAAAATTCTCAAAAATAAATCCTACCCCTTTAAAAACTAAAAATAATAAACGATGAGGGAAAAATAAATTCTAACAACTCAACTCGTGAATATAATCTTCTATGCTTCTGTAGCTCCGCACTAAACTTCACACCTGTAGCTGAAAGGGGTGGAAATAGGGGGTAAGAATTAGGGAGTTCTTAGTAGGGTCGGGGTTAGAAGTTAAGTTTATTTTATATATACTTGGTCAGTAATGACAATCAATAAGGTACCATCTAATTCAACAATTAAAGAACACAGAATTCAAACAGTCATTTAGCACACCCATAATCATAGAAAATACACTCACAAACAAATATGCGCAAACAAGTATGATGCATGTCTATCCCTAGTGCAGGTAATGAGCTCATCTGTTAGTTTCAACCCGCTCTTGACATAACTCAGCAACCTTTGTCTGAGTTTGGTTTCCAGTGTCATAACCTCTGTAAGCAAATAGGTGCGACTCTCTTGAGCCGATGTATGCAAACATAACCTCTGTAAGCAACCTCGGTCTTAGAGGTAAGGCTCTCTAGCCAATGTATGTATCAATAACCTCTGTAAGCAACCTCTGTCTTACAGGTGCGACAATCCCCTGGATTGGCCGATGTGTCTCTGAAAAGTAAATCTCAGTGGACTCATCACCATATCTCTGCTTATCTTCAGCAGGTACACAACCATCCCAACTCGTTCTCAGTGCCAAACAATATCTCTACTTATCTCCTTTTTTTTGTTCTTTCTTTCTTTTCTTTTCTGTGCTCTGCCCTTGGTGCACAAAATTATGATCTCAATGGCGCCAACAACTTGGTACGCACAATTGTAATCTCAACTCTTTTTCACAACTTTGCACAACTAACCAGCAAGTGCACTGGGTCGTCCAAGTAATAAACCTTACGTGAGTAAGGGTCGATCCCACGGAGATTGTCGGCTTGAAGCAAGCTATGGTCATCTTGTAAATCTCAGTCAGGCGGATTCAAATGGTTATGGAGTTTTAATAATTTAAAAGATAAATAAAACGTAAAATAAAGATAGAGATACTTATGTAATTCATTGGTGGGAATTTCAGATAAGTGTATGGTGATGCCTCATTCCTTTTGAATCTCTGCTTTCCTACTGCCTTCTTCTAATCCTTCTTACTCCTTTCTATGGCAAGCTGTATGTTGGGCGTCACCGTTGTCAATGGCTACTTCCCTTCCTCTCAGTGAAAATGGTCCTCTACGGTTTCTGTACGGCTAATCAACTGTCAGATTGCTCGTCTCGGATGAAAAATACCATGCACAGATATCGTATGGCTAATCAGCTGTTGGTTCTCGATCGTGTAGGAATAGGATTTACTATCTTTTTACTTATGTCACCACGCCCTACAGTCGCGAGTTTGAAGTTCGTCACAGTCATCCCATCCCAGATCCTACTCGGAATACCACAGACAAGGTTTAGACTTTCCAGATCTCAAGAATGCTGCCAATTGATTCTAGCTTATACCACGAAGACTCTAATCTCGGATTCAGATGCCCCATTGTCAGAGGAAAGTCGATGTGAATCGTTGATTAGAAACCCAAGAGATATACATTCAAGCTTGTTTTCATGTAGAACGGAAGTGGTTGTCAATCACGCGTTCATAAGTGAGAATGGTGATAAGTGTCACATAATCATCACATTCATCATGTTCTTGTGTGCGAATGAATATCTTAGAATAAAAATAAGCATGAATTGAATAGAAGAACAATAGTACTTTGCATTAATACTCGAGGAACAGCAGAGCTCCACACCTTAATCTATGGTGTGTAGAAACTCCACCGTTGAAAATACATAAGTGAAAATAGGGTAGGCATGGCCGTGAGGCCAGCTTCCAATGTCTAAGGACTAACAATGATCAAAGATGTTCCAAAAGGTTGTCAAAAGATCCATAATACAATAGTAAAAAGTTCTATTTATACTAAACTAGTTACTAGCGTTACAGAAATAAGTAAATGATGCAGAAATCCACTTCCGGTCCCACTTAGTGTGTGCTTGGGCTGAGCATTGAAGCTTTCACGTGTAGAGGTCTTCCTTGGAGTTAAACGCCAGTTTGTAACTTGTTTCTGGCGTTTGACTCTAGCTTGCAACTTGTTTCTGGCATTTAATGCCAGAATAGGGCAGAAAGCTGGCGTTGAACGCCAGTTTGCATCATCTAAACTCGGGTAAAGTATAAACTATTATATATTGCTGGAAAGCCCTGGATGTCTACTTTCCAACGCAATTGAGAGCGAGCCATTTGGACTCCAGTAGCTCCAAAAATTCCATTTCGAGTACAGGGATGTCAGAATCCAACAGCATCTACAGTCCTTCTTCAGCCTCTGAATCAGATTTTTGCACAGGTCCCTCAATTTCAGTAAGAAAATACCTGAAATCACAGAAAAACACACAAACTTATCGTAAAGTCTAGAAATGTGAATTTTGCTTAAAAACTAATAAAAATATACTAAAAAGTGAATAAAACATACTAAAAACTATATAAAAACAATGCCAAAAAGCGTATAAATTATCCGCTCATCACAACACCAAACTTAAATTGTTGCTTGTCCCCAAGCAACTAAAAACAAAATTGGATAAAAAGAAGAGAATATACAATGAATCCCACAGTATCAATGAAACTTAGTTCTAATTAAATGAGCGGAGCTTGTAGCTTTTTGCTTCTGAACAGTTTTGGCATCTCACTTTATCCTTTGAAATTTAGAATGATTGGCATCTATAAGAACTCATAATTTTAGATAGTGTTATTGATTCTTCTAGTTCAGTATGTTGATTCTTGAACACAGCTACTTTATGAATCTTGGCCGTGGCCCTAAGCACTTTGTTTTCCAATATTACCACCGGATACATAAATGGGTGAACCTTTTCAGATTGTGACTCAGCTTTGCTAAAGTCCCCAGTTAGAGGTGTCCAGAGTTCTTAAGCACACTCTTTTTACTTTGTATCAGGACTTTAACCACTCAGTCTCAAGCTTTTCACTTGGACCTTCATGCCACAAGCACATGGTTAGGGACAGCTTGATTTAGCCCCTTAGGCCTGGATTTATTTCCTTGGGCCCACCTATCCATTAATGCTCAAAGCCTTGGATCCTCTTTACCCTTGCCTTTTGGTTTAAAGGGTTATTGGCCTTTTTTGCTTGCTTTTTCTTTTTCTTTCTCTTTTTTTTTCGCTGCTTTTTTTGCTACTTTTTCATGCTTCAAGAATCAATTTCATGATTTTTCAGATTATCAATAACATTTCTCTTTATTCATCATTCTTTCAAGAGCCAACAATTTTAACATTCATAAACTTCTCTATAAAAAATATGCACTGTTCAATCATTCATTCAAAAAACAAAAAGTATTTCCACCACATCAAAATAATTAAACTAATTTCAAGATAAAATTTGAAATCCAAGTACTTCTTATTCTTTTGTAATTAAAACTTTTTTTCATTTAAGAGAGGTGAATGATTCATGGAATTATTCATAACTTTAAGGCATAGACACTAGACACTAATGATCATGTAGTGAAGACACAAAACATAGCCAAACATAAAGCTTAAAACCGAAAACAGAAAAATAAATAGACAAAGAGATTAAGGAATGAGTCCACCTTAGTGAGGGTGGCGTCTTCCTCTTGAAGAACCAATGGTGCTCTTGAGCTCCTCTATGTCTCTTCCTTGCCTTTGTTGCTCCTCCCTCATAGCTCTTTGATCTTCTCTAATCTCATGGAGAATGACGGAGTGCTCTTGGTGCTCCACCCTTAGTTGGTCCATGTTGTAACTCAAGCCTTCCAAGGAGGTGTTGAGTTATTCCCAATAGTTGTGTGGAGAAAATTGCATCCCTTGAGGCATCTCAGGGATTTTTTGATGAGGATCTTCCTCATGCTCTTGTTGAGGTCCATGAATGGGCTCTCTTGTTTGCTCCATCCTTTTCTTAGTGATGGGCTTGTCCTCTTCAATGAGGATGTCTCCTTCTATGTCAATCCCAGCCAAATCGTATAGGTGACAAATGAGATGAGGAAAGGCTAACCTTGCCAAAGTGGAGAACTTGTCAGCCACCTTGTAGAGTTCTAGAGGTATGATCTCATGAACTTCCACTTCTTCCCAAATCATGATACTATGGATCATGATGGCTCGATCCACAATCACTTCAGATCGGTTGCTAGTAAGAATGATGGAGCGTTGGATGAACTCCAACCATCCTCTAGTCACAGGCTTAAGGTCCGGTCTTCTCAATTGAACCGGATTACCTCTTGAGTCTCTTTTCCATTGAGCTCCTTCCACACATATGTCCATGAGGACTTGGTCCAACCTTTGATCAAAGTTGACCCTTCTAGTGTAGGGGCGTGCGTTTTCTTGCATCATTGGCAAGTGGAACGCCAACCTTACATTTTCCGGACTGAAATCTAAGTATTTCTCCCAAACCATTGTAAGCCAATTCTTTGGATTCGAGTTCATACTTTGATCATGGTTCCTAGTGATCCATGCATTGGCATAGAACTCTTGAACCATTAAGATTCTGACTTGTTGAATGGGGTTGGTAAGAACTTCCCAACCTCTTCTTCGGATTTCATGTCGGATCTCCGGATACTCATTCTTCTTGAGCATGAAAGAGACCTTAGGGATCACCTTCTTCTTGGCCACAACTTCATAGAAGTGGTCTTGATGGACCTTTGAGATGAATCTCTCCATCTCCCATGACTCGGAGGTGGAAGCTTTTGCCTTCTCTTTCCTTTTTCTAGAGGTTTCTCCGGCCTTAGGTGCCATAAATGGTTATGAAAAAATAAAAAGCAATGCTTTTACCACACCAAACTTAAAAGGTTTGCTCGTTCTCGAGCAAAAGAAGAAAGAAAGAAGGGGAAGAAAAAGAAAATGGAGGAGATAGAGGGTTATAGGTGGTTCGGCCAAGAGGGGGAAAAGGTGTTTGTGTTGTGTGAATATGAAGGAGTAGTGATGGATTTATATAGGGGTGAGGGGAGGGTTAGGTTTCGGTCATTAAGGTTGGGTTTGGGAGGGAAAAGTGTTTTGAATTTGAAAGGTGAGGTAGGTGGGGTTTTTGGGAAAGAGGGATAGAGGTGATTGGTGAAGAGAATAGAATTTGATAGGTGAGTGGTGTTTTGGGTAGAGTGTTATAGAGATGTGTGAGGGGGAGAGAGAAAGAGGTGGGGTAGGTGGGGATCCTGTGAAGTCCACAGATCCTGCGGGGTCAAGGATTTATTATCCCTACTCCTATTAGGCGTGTAAATACCCTTACAGTGCAATCCTGGCGTTTAACACCAGACTACTACTTGTTTTTGGCATTAAACGCCATCTTTTATTCCTTTTCTGGCGTTAAACGCCAATCTGCAACCTGTTTCTGGTGTTTAACGCCAGTTTGTTGCTTTTTTTTGGTGTTTCATGCCAGTCTAGTGCTTCTTTCTGGCGTTTAACGCCTAGAATGGTGCCAGACTGGGCGTTAAACGCCTATTCTGCTACCCTTACTAGCGTTTAAACACCAGTAAGTTTCTCCTCCAAGGTGTGCTGTTTTTAATGCTGTTTTTTATTTTTCTTTAATTTTTGTAGTTGTTTTTGTGACTCCACATGATTATCAACCTAAAAAAAGAAAATAACATAGAAAAAATAAAATTGGGTTGCCTCCCAATAAGCACTTCTTTAATGTCAATAGCTTGACAGTGAGCTCTCATGGAGCTTCACAGATGTTCAGAGCATTGTTGGGGCTTCCCAACACCAAACTTAGAGTTTGAATGTGGGGGGCTTTGTTTGACTCTGCATTGAGAGAAGCTTTTTTTGCTTCCTCTCCATGGTTACAGAGGGAGATCCTTGAGTTTTAAACACAAGGTAGTCCTCATTCAATTGAAGGATCAACTCTCCTCTATCCACATCAATCACAGCTTTTGCTGTGGCTAGGAAGGGTCTTCCAAGGATGATGGATTCATCCTCATCCTTCCCAATGTCTAGGATTATGAAATCAGCAGGGATGTAAATGCCTTTGACCTTTACTAGCACGTCTTCTACCTGTCCATAAGCCTTTTTCATAGATTTGTCTGCCATCTCTAATGAGAATTTGGCAGCCTGTACCTTAAAGATTCCCAGTTTCTCCATTACAGAGAGAGGCATTAAGTTTATGCCTGACCCCAGGTCACACAGAGCCTTCTCAAAGGTCGTGGTGCCTATGGTACAGGGAATTAAGAATTTACCAGGATCCTGTTTCTTTTGAGGTAATGTCTGCCTAACCAAGTCATTCAGTTCATTGGTGAGCAAGGGGGGGTTCATCCACCCAAGTCTCATTACAAAATAACTTGGCATTCAACTTCATGATTGCTCCAAAGTACTTAGCAACTTGCTCTTCTGTAATATCTTCATCCTCTTCAGAGGAGGAATAGTCATCAGAGCTCATGAATGGCAGAAGTAGGTTCAATGGAATCTCTATGGTCTATAGATGAGCCTCAGATTCCTTAGGTTCCTCAAATGGGAACTCCTTTTTGTCCAGAGGACGTCCCATGAGGTCTTACTCACTGGGATTCACGTCCTTCTCCTCCTCTCTAGGTTCGGCCACACCAAGTAAGGTTATGGCCTTGCACTCTCTTTTTGGATTCTCTTCTGTATTGCTTGGGAGAGTAATAGGAGGAGTTTCAGTGACTCTTTTACTCAGCTGGCCCATTTGTGCCTCCAAATTTCTAATAGAGGACCTTGTTTCATTCATGAAACTTAGAGTGGCCTTAGATAGATCAGAGACTATATTTACTAAGCTAGATGGGTTCTGTTCAGGATTCTCTGTCTGTTGTTGAGAGGATGATGGAAAAAGCTTGCTATTACTAAACTTGTTTCTTCCACCATTATTAAAGCCTTGTTGAGGCTTTTGTTGATCCTTCCATGAGAAATTTGGATGATTTCTCCATGAGGGATTATAGGTGTTTCCATAGGCTTCACCCATGTAATTCACCTCTGCCATTGCAGGGTTTCAGGATCATAAGCTTCTTCTTCAGAAGATGCTTCTTTAGTACTGTTGGATGCATTTTGCAAACCATTCAGACTCTGAGAAATCATATTGACTTGTTGAGTCAATATTTTGTTCTGAGCCAGTATGGCATTCAGAGCATCAATTTCAAGAACTCCTTTCCTCTGAGGTGTCCCATTATTCACAGGATTCCTTTAAGAGGTGTACATGAACTGGTTATTTGCAACCATTTCAATGAGTTCATGAGCTTCTGTAGGTGTTTTCTTCAGGTGAATAGATCCACTTGCAGAATGGTCCAATGACATCTTCGATAATTCAGACAGACCATCATAGAATATATCCAGGATGGTCCATTCTGAGAGCATGTCAGAAGGACACTTTTTGGTCAGTTGCTTATATCTTTCCCAAGCTTCATAGAGGGATTCACCTTCTTTTTGTCTGAAGGTTTGAACATCCACTCTAAGCTTGCTCAGCTTTTGAGGAGGAAAGAACTTGGCTAAGAAAGCCGTGACTAGCTTATCCCAAGAGTTCAGGCTATCTTTAGGTTGAAAGTCCAACCATACTCTAGCTCTGTCTCTGATAGCAAAAGGGAAAAGTATAAGTTTATAGACCTCGGGATCAACTCCATTGGTCTTAACAGTATCACAGATCTGCAAGAATTCAGTTAAGAACTGAAAATGATCTTCTGATGGAAGTCCATTAAACTTGTAATTCTGTTGTATCAAAGAAACTAATTGAGCTTTTAGCTCAAAACTGTTTGCTCCAATGGCAGGGATTGAGATGCTTCTTCCAAGTAAGTTGGAGTTTGGTGCAGTAAAGTCACCAAGCATCTTCCTTGCACCTCCACCATTGTTATTGGGTTCGGCCATCTCTACTTCTTTTTCGAAAATTTTAGTAAAGTCCTCTTCAGAGTGTTGTGTTTTAGCTTCTCTTAGCTTCCTCTTCAGAGTCCTTTCAGATTCTGGATCAGCTTCAACAAGAATGTTCTTATCCTTGCTTCTGCTCATGTGAAAAAGAAGAGAACAGAAAAGAAGAGAAATCATCTATGTTACAGTATAAAGATTCCTTTATGTGAGTAGAAAAAGATAAAAATAGGAGAAGGAGAAGAGAAGATTTCGAACACAGAGAGGAAGAGAGGGTTCGAATTATGAGTAGAAGAGAAGTGTTAGTAAAGAATAAATAAATAGAAAGAGATGAGAGAGGAGGAGTTTTCGAAATTGTTTTTGAAAAATGGTTAGTGATTTTCGAAAATTAAGAGAAGAAATAAAATTAAAATTAAAATTTGAAACAATTAGTTAATTAAAAGAATTTTGAAAAAGAGGAAGGTGATTTTCAAAAATTAGAGAGAGAAAAGTAGTTAGGTGGTTTTGAAAAAGATAAGAAACAAACAAAAAGTCAATTAGTTAGTTGAAAAAGATTTGAAAATCAATTTTGAAAAGATAAGAAGTTAGAAAGGATTTTTGAAATCAAAATTAAAAGAAAGATATGATTGAAAAAGATATGATTGAAATTTATTTTGAAAAAGATTTGAAAAAGAAATTTAAAAAGATTTGATTTTGAAAATTGAAGTTGATGACTTGACTAACAAGAAACTAAAAGATATGATTCTAGAATTTAAAGATTGATTCTTTCTTAACAAGAAAGTAACAACTTGAAATTTTTGAATCAATCACATTAATTGTTAGTAAAGTTTTTGAAAATTTGAAATAAAATTAAGAAAAAGATTTTGAAATTTTTTTTTAAAAAAAATTTCGAAAATACTAAAATAATAAAAATAAAAAAGGAAAAAGATTTTATTTTTGAAAAAGATTTTGAAAAGATAAATTTTTGAAATTGAAATCTTGACTTGACTAACAAGAAATAACTTATTTTAAAAAAAATTTGACTAAGTCAACCCAAAGATTTCGAATTTTATGAGTGAAATAAGGAAAGGATATTTTTTTGATTTTTTGAATTTTTAATGATGAGAGAGAAAAACACAAATATGACCCAAAACATGAAAATTTTGGATCAAAACAAATGATGCATGCAAGAACACTATGAATGTCAAGATGAACACCAAGAACACTTTGAAGATCATGATGAACATCAAGACCTTATTTTTGAAAACTTTTCAAGCAAAGAAAACATGCAAGACACCAAACTTAGAAATTTTTAATATTTAGACACTAAGAATTCAAAAATGCATATGAAAAACAACAAAAGACACAAAACAAGAAAATATGAAGATCAAACAAAGAAAATTCTCAAGAACAACTTGAAGATCATGAAGAACACATGCATGAATTTTCGAAAATATTTTTGAAAAAAATAGAAATATACAATTGACACCAAACTTAAAACTTGACTTTAAACTCAAACAAGAAACACAAAAGATTTTTGATTTTATGATTTTATTATTTTTTTTGTAATTTTTTTCGAAAAATTTTTTTTTGGAAAAACAAAAAAGAAGAAAAATTTTGAAAGATTTTTGAAAACTTTTTGAAAATAAAATAAGAAGAAAATTACCTAATCTGAGCAACAAGATGAACCGTCAGTTGTCCAAACTCGAACAATCCCCGGCAACGGCGCCAAAAACTTGGTGCACGAAATTGTGATCTCAATGACGCCAACAACTTGGTACGCACAATTGTAACCTCAACTCTTTTTCACAACTTCGCACAACTAACTAGCAAGTGCACTGGGTCGTCTAAGTAATAGACCTTACGTGAGTAAGGGTCGATCCCACGGAGATTGTCGGCTTGAAGCAAGCTTTAGTCATCTTGTAAATCTCAGTCAGGTGGATTCAAATGGTTATGGAGTTTTAATAATTTAAAAGATAAATAAAACGTAAAATAAAGATAGAGATACTTATGTAATTCATTGGTGGGAATTTCAGATAAGTGTATGGTGATGCCTCATTCCTTTTGAATCTCTGCTTTCTTACTGCCTTCTTCCAATCCTTCATACTCCTTTCTATGGCAAGTTGTATGTTAGGTGTCACCGTTGTCAATGGCTACTTCCCATCCTCTCAGTGAAAATGGTCCTCTATGGTTTCTGTATGGCTAATCAACTGTCGGATTGTTCGTCTCGGATGAAAAATACCATGCACAGATATCGTATGGCTAATCAGCTGTTGGTTATCGATCGTGTAGGAATAGGATTTACTATCTTTTTGTGTCTATCACCACGCCCTACAGTCGCGAGTTTGAAGCTCGTCACATTCATCCCATCCCAGATCCTACTCGGAATATCACAGACAAGGTTTAGACTTTCCGGATCTCAGGAATGCTGCCAATTGATTCTAGCTTATACCACGAAGATTGATAAACCACTATTTTATGGTTTATCTTGTGCTTAATTGAGTGGATTTTATCAATCTTTCATACACTTATTCATACTAATTGCATGAGTTTACGTTTTCCTTCCTGATTTTGTGCTATGATTGAAAACATGCTTCTTTTGCTTTTATTTTCTTTTATTTAAATTTTCTCTTATTATCATTCGATGCCTTGATATGTGTGTTAAGTGATTCAGGGATTACAGGGAAAGAATGACTTAGAGGATGGAAAGGAAGCATGCAAAAGTGGAAGGAATACAAGAAGTTAAAGAAATTGCTAAGTTGTGTAGCCTGACCTCTTCGCACTCAAATAATCATAACTTGAGCTACAGAGATCCAAATGACACGGTTCTAGTTGCGTTGGAAAGCTAACGTCCGAGGCTTCGATTTGATATATAATTTGTCATAGTGGCCATACAGCTAGGCGATGCGAACGCGTGCTTCACGCGAACGCATCGCAGTGACGAAATTCAGCGAGGCAGATTTCGTAACTAGCGAATCTTGGGCTATTTTCGGCCCAGTTTCAAGCTCAGAAAACACGGATTAAAGGCTGCAAAGTGGAGGAATAAAGAGAGATGACTCATATTTCACTTTTCATAATTTAGATGTAGTTTTAGAGAGAGAGAGAGAGGCTCTCTCCTCTCTTTTAGGATTTAGGATTAGGATTCCTCTTAAAGGATTTAGGATTTCTTATTATTTCAACTTACAATTTCTTCTGAGTTCCAGGTTTAATGTTCTTTTTATTTATTCTCCCAATTTAATTTATGAACTTTTCCATGTTAGAATTGATATCTTCATTTAATATAATTTGAGGTATTTCAGAGTTATGATTGCTTTCTTTTATTTATGATATAAATAATTTAGATTTTTCCCTTTTGGCTTTGGTTGAGTCATTGGAGACACTTGAGTTATTAAACTCATTGTGATTGAAAATTGGAATTCTTCAAGAATTAATTCGAGTTCCAATAACTCTAGCCTTTCCCAAGGAAAGACTAGGACCTGAGGAATCAAAATTAATTCATCCACTTGACTTACCTTCATAGTTAGAGGTTGACTTAGTGGGACAAAAATCCAATTCTCATCACAATTGATAAGGATAACTGGGATAGGACTTCCAGTTCTCATACCTTGCCAAGAGCTTTACTAGTTATTATTTTAACGACTTGTTATTTTACATTACTTGTTCAACCTTTTTGAAAACCCCAAAATATACATTTGCATAACCAATAATAAGAACACCTCCCTGCAATTCCTTGAGAAGACGACCCGAGGTTTAAATACTTTGGTTATCAATTTCAAAGGGGTTTGTTACTTGTGACAACCAAAATTTTTGTAAGAAAGGAATTCTTGTCGGTCTAGAAGCTATACCTACAATGGGAGTTTATTTGTGAAAATTCTAGATCACGCGAGAGTTTCGTTCTTCAAAGACTCTAATCTCGGATTCAGATACCCCATTGTCAGAGGGGAGTCGATGTGAATCGTTGATTAGAAACCTAAGAGATATACATTCAAACTTGTTTTCATGTAGAACGAAAGTGGTTGTCATTCACGCGTTCATAAGTGAGAATGGTGATGGGTGTCACATAATCATCACATTCATCATGTTCTTGTGTGTGAATGAATATCTTAGAATATGAATAAGCATGAATTGAATAGAAGAACAAATAGTACTTTGCATTAATACTCGAGGAACAGCAGAGCTCCACACCTTAATCTATGGTGTGTAGAAACTCCACCGTTGAAAATACATAAGTAAAAATAGGGTAGGCATGGCCGTGAGGCCAGCCCCCAATGTCTAAGGACTAACAATGATCAAAGATGTTCCAAAAGGTCGTCCAAAGATCCATAATACAATAGTAAAAAGTTCTATTTATACTAAACTAGTTACTAGAGTTACAAAAATAAGTAAATGATGCAGAAATCCACTTCTGGGCCCACTTGGTGTGTGCTTGGGCTGAGTATTGAAGCTTTCATGCGTAGAGGTCTTCCTTGGAGTTAAACGCCAGTTTGTAACTTGTTTCTGGCATTTGACTCTAGCTTACAACTTGTTTCTGGCGTTTAACGCCAGAATAGGGCAGAAAGCTGGCGTTGAACGCCAGTTTGCGTCATCTAAACTCGGGTAAAGTATAAACTATTATATATTGCTGGAAAGCCTGGATGTCTACTTTCCAACGAAATTGAGAGTGTACCATTTGGACTTCTGTAGCTCCAAAAATTCTATTTCGAGTGCAGGGAGGTCAGAATCCAACAGCGTCTACAGTCCTTCTTCAGCCTCTGAATCAGATTTTTACATAGGTGCCTCAATTTCAGCCAGAAAATATCTGAAATCACAGAAAAACACACAAACTCATAGTAAAGTCCAGAAATATGAATTTTGCTTAAAAACTAATAAAAATATACTAAAAAGTGAATAAAACATACTAAAAACTATATAAAAATAATGCCAAAAAGCGTATAAATTATCCGCTCATCAGCCCTCCTGTGGCAAGAATTCATTTAGATTCTTTTAATCTTTACTCTTTTCTCTCTTGTGGCAGAGATTTCTTTAATATTCTTCTTTCCTCTTCTTTTCGTTATTCTTCTTTTCTTTAATCTTTTAATTTTTTTTTATCATAACTCAACTTCACATTCTTTCCTCGCCTTTCCCTAAGTGTCTTATGAAAAAGAATTATATAGTACTTTAATTAAGTCTGCGTTCTCTAAAACTTTTAAGATCACTCTGTTTACTCTTTTTTGACTTATAATAATATTAATAATATATCTACTAATTAATATTCGTAATAAAATATTAACAATAATATAAATATAATAATTTAAATGGTAAATAAATAATATTTATATTTTTCTTAAAAACTTAGCTTATAAAACCTTATTTTTAAACTTCTATTAATTACTTTTTAAATCACGAACTTTTTAATATTCTATTTTTAACCTTAATATATTATAAAATTATATTTGAACTCTCACTTATTTTGAAATTTATAAAAATAACCCTGAACTTTTATAAAATATACATTTTACCCCTAAACTTTACTTATTTCTCAAAATACCCAAAAATATATATAATTACAAATTGTACCTCGATTTTTATATACAAATACAATGTTACCCTTCAAAAATAAAGTTTAAATATTAATCTTCCTCTTATAACAAAACCAAAACCCTTAGCCCTTGCCTTTCAAAATATTACTTTTATTTTAGTCTATTTTTGAGTTTTTCGGTTGTCATTTTTTATATACAAATACAATGTTCCTCATGGCCAAACCAACAAATCACAAGCAACAACAATAATTCAACATAAACTCATTCAAACACAAACAATAATCAACCAAATTAATATTTACTTAGCAAATTCATATTTAATTATTATAAAATTACTAAACCCTACCTCTGTAGGAAATCAAAATACTCAAAGCTTTGAAGAAGCTTTTTGACCGAGGTGCTGAAGAAGAAAACGTTAGAAATCGTCTGTGCCTCCTAGAATTTCAATTGGCCGAACTTAAGGGAAAAAGGAGCTATGTTACCATCAACTTCTACCAAACAAAAATAACGTCAACTTGAAGAAAAAGTAGATACGAACACTTTTATCTGATTAGATTTTTTATTGGAGTTATGGATCTCAAGAAATCGAACGCCGAAAATTTATGTTTCCATGGAAATCCCTCATTTATGGCTTCCTCTTTTTTTCTTTCTTTCTTGGTTCTGTCATGCATGTGGAAATAATGATTAGTGATCCTAATTAAATGACATCGATGATGTGTCAAGAGGTGGGGTTTGGTGTCACAGTTTGGAGTTGCTGAGTCAGCGATTCAAGTGATAAATATCTTAAATAAATAATTATGAAAGCTGGATATATTAAAACACAAGTAATAATATATATGAGTTATTAATATAAATGACATTAGCAACATAACAATAAAAGATATACAGTGAAGCATTAGCAAAACTACGTTTACCGAGAAGTACTGATATTTACTCGTATCGGTAGATATCGAATTCGATAATAATATTATTAACTAAATTTTTTTTAAATTAAAAATATCAAACTTAAATTAAATTATATTTATATTTTTAAAATTATGGGTGTCATTACATCATTCAACAATGAAGTTATGTTAAAATACCTCAACAAAATGGTAGAGTAGAAAGAAGATATCAACATATTTTAAATGTTGCAAGAGCTCTCATGTTTCAATTTAATTTACCTCGTTCTTATGTTGTCAATCATGATGTTTACCTAATAAATCGGGTTCCATCATCTATTTTAGAATTTAAAACTCCTTTTAAAGTCTTGTATAATAAATTACTTGATTACAATAATGATTTAAAAGTCTTTGGATGCTTATGTTTTTGTTTCTACTCTTATCAACACCCGTTCAAAATTTGATCCACAAGTATACAAAGCAATTTTTTTTGTTACCTGTAAGACTTCGAATGTTTAGAAATTGAATTATGAGTTAATTGATATTTATAATATTTATATTTGATTTTATTTACAAAAAAATTATCATATAAAAAGATAATTAAACCCAAGTTATGAGGTTTTGAGTTTTAAATCAATTAGCACTCATATAATTTTTTTAGTAATTGGATATTTTTTATTTATAATTTAAAGTTTTAGCAATTAAAAAATAATAAGAATTTTATATGTTTTAATTTGAATATTTAGATTTTGAATTTTATTTTACGAATAATGGAAAATTTATTTAATTACCTCTAATTTTAAAATTTAAGTATTTATTTGAAAATAATTTGTAAGTCGACGAATAAGTAGTATTTTCATAGATAATTAATGTTGGATTAAAATTGGTTTTCAATTATTACATTACCTCTATTTTTATTAATATTTTTGAACTACCCAAAACCCTAATTCCCAAATCAACTCACACTAACCCTAAGGGTGGGTGTGGTTGGAGGAATTATAAATAATTCCTAGGAATTTTAAGATGAAAATATCATATTTCCATGTTTGGTTCAAAGTTTGAAAAGCTATTCCTAAGCAAGTTTGATTCCAGAGAATTAGAATACCATCATTTTAATTCCTACGTTCCCTTGGGTTTCTTTGATTCCCATGGGAATAGAATCTTTGTAACAAAATAATACTTGAACCACACACACCCTAATTTTATTACACTCACTCACCTCACTATCACTCACACTCAGCACTGCCACCCTTACCCCCTCACCGCTCTCACTAACGGACACACACACACACACACCGAAAGATAGCGAGCGAGCCAGAAGGAAAAAAGAGAGAAAGGAGAGGAAGAGGATGGTGCCGGCGAGGAGCCTTGCCGTTGCTGTCGATACTGACGAAGAGGAGAGAGAGAGAGACGTTGAGAGAGAGACGCCGTCGAGCCAAAATGCGCGAGAGAAGGAGCTGCCACTGCGAAAAACACAATGGAAGAGAGGACGCCTGGGCCATCACCAGAGGGAGCCGTTGAACCTTCCATCGCCATAGCTGCTGAGGAGATCGAGGAGAGAGAGATCGATGGACAGAGCTATCCCATGCCACTGAGCCGCCATCGAGCTGCGCGTTGCTGGGAAAGCTATTTCTTGCTTGCGCTGATGCTAGTGGTTGCCTCTACTTACGATATAAGCACTTTGTCAGAGCTCTGTCACCATTTTGCTCTTTGGAAGTCGTCATCAGAGTTGTCGCTGCTCCATCCTTTGGTTTTTTTTCGTATTATGATTTTTCTTGTGCCAAAATGATGGGTGGAAAACGATCCAACACAAAACTCACCGGCAAGTATACCGGGTCGCATCAAGTAGTAATAACTCACTTAGAGTGAGGTCGATCCCACATGGATTGATGGATCAAGCAACTTTAGTGGGTGATTAGTTTAGTCAAGCTAACATTGAGTGGATTGTGTGAAGAGTGACCGACAGAAAGTAAATTGCAAGAATTAAAGGTGCAGAAGCTAAATTGGAAGAGTAAATCAGATCATGAACAAAAATGTAAAATGCAGAACAATTGTAGAAGAGTTAAATTGCAAGAAATGTAAAATGGAAGCAATGAGAACAGAAAGCAATGGGAACCAAAGATCAAAATCAAGCTCAATGTAAATTAAATTGTAAACTTGCAGCAAAAGGAAATCGCAGAAGAGAACATTCAGAAACATCAAACTTCATAAACCAAATTGATAATTGCAGAAAAAGTAAAAGTGTTTCAAAGAGAATTCTCTATTCTACCCTACTCCTAATGCTCCCTAGTGGAGCCAGCCTCCTATGCTCTCTATTAGAGCCAACCTCCTTAGTGAAATGAAACCAATACCTTTATATAGGCTTTTACAAAATGAAAACGAAATTGAAAGCAAATTAAATTTCAAAATGAAAAATCCTAATCTAACTGATCCTTGTGCCTTTGAGTGATGTCAATTTGGCTTTGCTTGCTTTGGAGTGGAATTGGGTTGAAGATGGATTCGGATGGCCTTGGTCTTGAGAAGAAATCCGCTTGCAATTTGGACCTTGGGGTTTTACGTTTGTGTCAACGTTTGAGGCAAACGTTGACTCAAACGTCTTCGTGTGTGGCATTATGCAGAAGGCCATTTGCTGTCATCCACGTTTGAGTTCACGTTTGAGGTCAAACGTGAGCTCAAACGTGGCTCCTCCCAGGTAAGTTTTTGGCCAACGTTTGACCTCACGTTTGAGGCAAACGTTGGCTCAAACGTTGAGCCTCTAATGCAACAAACAGGGGTGCTCTTCCAAGGTATTTAGGCACCAACGTTTGACCTCACGTTTGAGGCAAACGTTGGTGCAAACGTTGCCTTCCCTTGAGTGGTGTTCAAGCACCAGCGTTTGACCTCACGTTTAAGGCAAACGCTGGCGCAAACGTCGGCCCTTCCCTGAGTGATCTTCCTTGCTTGTGAATGCCCATGAATGCTAATGCTCAGTCATTTATTCATTGGTCAATTAATAATCATGTATGCATTCATTAATTAATGCCAATGCATTACGTAGCATTCATTCTTCAATGATCAAATGCTTTATACATGCATTAAGTTTAATTAGCAATGCCAATTAATGAACGTAATGCCATGATTCTTGAATGCATGCATACATTATATTATTACATTTAATTAGTAATGCCAATTACTTAACATAGTATTCATTTAGTTTATTCATTTGGCATTATTAATTAAATGTTTCATGCAACATTTCATTCATTCGGCCATTTATACTTAAATGCATGCATAAGCATTAATGTATGTGTATGAGGCCAAGGTTTCATGGTCATGGGTCACGCTTTTAAAAGCGTGGCCTAAGACTTCAAAGTGTGCTCCAACTTTAAAGTGTGCCCAAAATTTCTCTTTTTTTTCTTTTTAGCTTAATTTGTGCTATTTTGCTTCTTTTTCTTCTTATTTCCTACAAAATTTACAAAATCAAAAGATCAAGGAAATACATAATTTAAGCATAAAAGAATGCAATATTTAAGCACAAATCATCAATTACTTGTATGAAAAAGCGTAGAAAAACATGACATGGTGACATGTCATCACAAAACTCTTACCATTGTTATTCTGTTATAAGTTGTTGAGGATTTTGAGATTCCAAATATCTTAAGGTTGAGCTACGATTCTTGCATGTTGTGTTTAATGGTTGTTGCTGCTGCAGGGATGGTCAGATTTGATGGTGCTGCTGTAAAATAAGAATAAAGGAGAGTTTGTCGCGTAGTAAAGTCTCGATCGGGGTAAGAATTTTTTTCTTAAACCATTTCAATATGAAAGTTATTTTTTGTGATTATATGTGTATTATGGATTGAACAGAGTTATTTTGGATGAATGTGATTGTTTTCCTGATTGATTTATTGATTGATTGAGAAGAATAGAAATATTGATTTTTAATTGATTATGTTTAGTTGGTTGTTATTTAAGTAGTTGCTTGATAACTTTGTATTAGTTGTTGAAATGAAATATGATGAGTAATTGATGAATAGAATTGGGTTTTGTGCTTGGTTTGGGGTTATTATGATGATGGTTGGATTGTGGCTGTTTTTTTTTTATTTTGAGTGCTTGCTATAAAATTTGATTATATTGATAAAATTACTTTGGTTACTAAATTGAATGGATTGAGAACCTTGTTGATTTGATCATTATTGAGAAAAAGATTACTGAATTGTTGTGATTGATGGAACACTTGAAGGGTGGTAACATCTGAGTTTTAGGAGAGGTGCTGCAAAAAATTTTATATGTTTGGACTAAATTGAATAATAAGAGAAATGAGGTTAGTTGTTGCTGCCCTAAAGTCTAGAGACTTTTCTATGGAATTTAATTTAATAAATCTTGATTTAAAGTAATTTAAGAGATTAATTTAAGAATAAATAATTATGATATTTCAGTTAAGATTGTAATTTGTAAACAAGATGATTTTTTGAGTCGTTTGAAAGAGGTTTAAACTTAAAATAGTTTTGAAGCTAAGTTAGTTTGGAGATTTTGGTTAAGTGAAAAATAAGTTTTATGAAAGAGAACTAGTTTTAAGTGAAGTTGCTTTGGATGTTTTGGAAAATGTTACAATATAGAAGATTTTGGTTAAATTCGACAGGCCATATCTTGGCCCTTGGATCTCAAAAATATGTGAAATTTAATTTGAATGAAACCTGGGTTTGTCTAGTTTATGACTTTGAAGAAGGAATGAAAAATAATTTTTATAGCAAAAGTTATGAAGGTTTGAAAACTGCGCTTTAAAACTGAAATTTCAGAATTTTGCAGCACACTAGAGTTTTTGTTGGTGTGTACATGCACACCTAAACAGGGACATTAGTGAAGCTTGTGCATATGCACACCAAGGAAAAATTACAAGCTATGTGTAGGCACAAGGTGATGAGTACTTACTCCTTGACAAATTAGCTTTGATCTATGTGTGCGAATAGAGGTGTGCATACGCACACGTCTTGTTTTCTTAAAAGAACTCTATTTTTGACTGTTTAACTTTTTCGCCAAACTTGTAACCCCCTGTAAAACACATCTAATGTCTAAGCTTTGAAATGAGTGTGGGTTCAATGAATTAAGTTTCTAAATAGTATGTGAACCTGATTGTGAATTTTAGATTAAATGAGAAACGAAGGTGATTCTTGGGATGATGTGAAGTAAATATATCTTGTTATTGAAAGTAAATGGGCCAAGTATGATTTTAAATTATGATATTTATAGATTGCTTGGCAAGGATTGTGGCATAGTCTTGCTTGCTCAGTGCGTTGTGGATTCGTAGGGATGGTGGTTTTATCCTGCCTATTGTGAGGACGGTGGTGTTATTCTATTCATGGTTTGAAGATGATTATCCTTGTGATAAATATGAATATAAAGACTTATGGGGTAGATTTTTATTATGATTATGTTTAAGCTTGACTATGCTTATAAGTGTGATTGATTGTGATTATTATTGAAATGTGATGTGAATTGGCAAGGATGGTGATTTATCCCGCTTGCGTATTGATTCAGTTTTATCCTGAGTAAGGACAGTGGTTAATTTCACTTGTTCGTGGTTTTCTCTCGGACGAAAGGTGAGTCGACACTTTCTGTAAGACCCACATTCTGAAAAATCTAAATATAAATAAGTTATAATTTATTTTATTAATTGGAGTTCTTTATTTTTAGAAATTATTTTTTTTAAAAGTAATGAAATTAATTTTATAACTATTTGAATTCAATTAAATTCAGATTCTTATATATATTTTTATTATGATGAAATATTTTATATAATTAAAAGTATAATTTTAGTAATTTATAAATAATAAAATTATATATATTTTAATTTAAGTAATTGATATTTTTAATTAAAAACAAAGTTTAGTTAATAACATTATTATCGAGCTAGATATCCACCGATATGAGTAAATATCGGTACTTTTCGGTGAACTTAGCTTTGCTAATGCTACACCGTATATCTTTTATTGTTATGTTGCTAATGTCATTTATATTAGTAACTCATATATATTATTACTTGTGTTTTAATATATCTAGTTTTCATAGTTATTTGTTTAAGATATTTGTAATTTGAATCACTGACACAACAGCCTTATTAAGTGACACCTAACCCACCTGCATGTCATTTAATCACCTTAATCATCATTAATTATTCTTTTTCCTTCATGCATGACCGAAAAATCCCTTGTGAAAAAGGAAGAGAGAAACTGTGAGAGAAAAAGAAAGAGAATTCCATGGCACGTAAACTTTCGACGTTCATTTTCTTGAGATTCGTAACTCGAATAAAAAATTTAATCCGATGAAAGTGTTCGTATCTTCCTAATCTTCATGTTGACGTCACTTTTGTTTGGGAGAAATTGATGGTGGAGCCGCTGTCCCTCCATGCAAAGTTCGGCCGAGGAAGCCCCGGAGGTAGAATAGTCGATTTTGACATTTTCTTCTTCAATTTTTTGTTCAAAAACCTTCTTGAAGCTTCGGTTGTTGTGATTTTATACGGAGATAGAGTTTGGTAATTTTATAATAATTGAATTTGAATTTGATAAGTGAATGTTCGTTTAATTGATTATTGATTGAACTTAACTGAATTTATGTTGAATTTTTTGTGATATATTGATATTTAGGATTAGTTTGGGGTTCGATCATTTTAAGTGCAGCCAAGAACTGAATTTTTTTTATAAATTCGGTACTGGAATGTTGTTGGTAATCTAGTGGAATTAGTGAGATTTGATGATGACATTGAGATTTAATAAGAAATGAATTGATGACATGCTTTGAGATATGGAAAGGGTTTGATTTTGGAAGTGGTTGAATTTTTAATTTGTTTGATTTTATAAATGTTTTATTATTAGAAATGGTTTTGATTTATTGGAAATGATTTGAAAGAGTTTGAGAAATGGTTTGGATGGGACTCGAAAAGAGTGGCAAAGTCTGTGTTTTAAGAGAGATGCTGCCAAACTTTTGTCATAAGATTTAAGACTTTGTTTGAAATGTTATTTAGAAAAATATTGGATTTGAGAAATTGTATTATTTTATTTTTGATTTATTAAGAAAATAATTATGTTTCAAGTTTAATTCATTTAAGAAAAGTACATGTTTTGAGTTTGATTTATTTAGAAAAGAATTATTTTACGACTTTAAATTATTTAAGAAAAGTATTAAGTTTTAAGGTTGATTTAGATTTGAAAGGGCTTATGTTTTGAATTTGATTTAATAATTTCATTCGGAGGAGTTTTAGTAAACTTTAAAAGTAATTGAATTTTAATTGAATGATTTTTTTGCGACGTCTTGGAAAAAGTTAAAGAATTAGATTTAAGGATAAAACTCGGATTGGTTTTGGTTTGAAATTGGTTCGAAACTTCTGAATTGTATGATTTGGTTTTGATTTGATTTAGAAACTTTATTTGATTGAATTCAATTTAAGAAAACAATGATCGTTAAGGATTTCTAATGAACTTAAGAGGATGAGATTGGTTGTCGCTCTCCTAAAGTCTAGAAGCCTTGTTGAGGTGTTTAACTAATAAATAGTTTTTCTTTGTCTTTTGAAAGAAGAATTGGTTTAAGTGAAATTGTTTTAAAGGTTTTGTAGAATGTCACAAAGAGGTGGTTTTGGTTTTAAAAGAAAAAGAGAAGATAAATCGGCACGTGTGATTATGAGAATGATTGAAAGGTCACGAGAGGGTGACGAAAAGTAAATAGTTATAGTGCCGAAGTGAAAATGTTAAGCCATGAGATTTGTATGTAAATGATTGTGTGGGAACGCCCGTAAATATGGAATGGCTTCCAGGAGAAAGGGTGATGTAAGAATTATTGTTGTCTAGAATTTCTCAATAGAAAAAGAGAACTTCGTTATAAGAATAGTTCCAAACTAACTAATAACTCTCAAATCAAAGTTTTAATTTGTTTATCATAAGTACAAACCCAACAAAATCGAGAGTATTTAAACCTCGGGTCATCTCTCAAGGAATTGCAATGAAGTGTTCAACTATTGGCTATGAAGGAACAAGGGGGTTTGATTTGGTGATTGACAAGAAAAGTAAATAACAAGAAAATAAATAAGTATGCAAGGAATTAAATGAAAGGTAACTAAAGTAACAAAAATAGAAATTAAATGGCAAAAAGAACTCTTGGCTAAGGCTTGTAAATTGAGATCACCATCCTTGTCTACAAACCATATATTGACAATTATGAGGGACCGACCCATCAAGTCTACTTCTATGCTTGAAGTAAGTCAAATAAGCTTGATCAACATCAACCCATAAGTCCCAACATAGCTACTAATTGACTTAGTAGTAGGCTAGTGTTAATGGGTATCAAATTGACCACTAAGGGTTCTCAAATCACCAATTCAATTAGACCCAATGACTCAAGGTCATCCAATTCCCTTAGCCTAGGTCAAGAGTATAGAAAACTACTCTATAACTAGGGAAAATATTTTATCAAACACCTAGAGTGAAATAAAAGTAAACATCACAAAATGTAAGAATTAATGAAACCCATAACTAACACAAATAAGAAACCAACAATAGCAATTAAGATAAACATAAAAAAGACATAGAAACATAAGATTGCATTGAAAGAAAATAAAAATCCAACAAGGGTTCATGAAAGTAAAAAATAGCAACATAAAGAAATCAACAAGAAAAACTAAGAAGATTAAGACAATAGAACAATAAAATATAAAGAGAGTTGAACTAAAAACAATAATTAAAACTTGGATCTAAGAAAATTTGACCTAAACTACCTTAAATTCTAGAGAGAAGGGAGAGCTTCTCTCTCTAGAATTCTAACCTAAAACATGATGAAAAACTAAAACTATGACTACTTCCTCCCCCTTCCCCCCTCCATTTCCTTGCAATCCTTGGGTTCAAAAGCATCAGAAATGAGTTGGATTCGGGCCTCCTTGAGCTCAGAAATCACCCCCAGCATAATGCCTTTAATGAGGTCATGTGCCGCTTGTCACACGTACGAATGGGTCACGCGTATGCGTCACTGGTAACTTTCTATTTCACGCGTGCGCGTGGGTGATGCGTGCGCGTAGCTGGCGAATCTCCTCCTCACGCGTATACGTGGATGACGCATGCGCCTGGCCTTGAGTCCTCTAAATGCTCATTTTCCATGAATTCTTCTTCTTGCATGCTTTTCTCTTCACTCCTTTGATCCATTCCTTGCCTTTTAACCCTAAAATCACCAACAAACACATCAAGACACCGAGTGGAATCAAAGTGGATTAAATTTAACCAATTTAACGCCTAAAAAGCATGTTTTTACTTTTAAGCACAAATTAGGAGAAATTCACAAAACTATGCTATTTCATTGAAGAAATGTGGGAAAATTGATAAAATCCCCTGAATTCAATACAAGATAAACCATAAAATTGAGGTTTATCAAAGGGTCACAAGCTTCAGTTGGAGAATCAGCACCTGTAAGTACTTGCAGAGGTCTTGTTCGACATGCTTCAGTTGGAGAATCAGCGCCTGCAAGAAGTATAAACTTGCAAAGGTTATGTCACTGGAATGCCTTATCCAAATTGCAAGTTGGATTGCGTTGGGTGCGAGTCAAAACCGACAAATGAGCTCATTACCTGCGCTAGGAATAGGCATGCATCATCCCTGTTTGTATATTTTGCATTTGGTTTGGTTTTGTGAATTGTTTTTGATTACTTGAGTGTGTTTGTATTTTTCATTGCTTGTTAATTTGAACTTCTATGACTAGTTATTATTCTGGGTGCTCGTGCTGGACTGTGAAATAAATTGAGCTATGATAATCCCAACTTAATGAATTATCCTGACTCTACTAAGAACTCTCCAATTCTTATCCCCTATTTCAATCCCTTTCAGCTACAAGTGCGAAGTTTTAGTGTGGAGCTACAGGAGCATAGAAGATTATGTTAATGAGTTAAGTTGTTAGATTTTGTTTTTCCCTCCTCATTTATTGTTTTTAGTTTTTAGAGGGGCAGAATTTGTTTTTGAAAATCGTGGAATAAATCTATGTATTAATGCTATTTGAATATATATACCTTTATGGTTTAGTGATTTAAAATAAAGGATTTTCATTTTCTTAATTAAGTTTTCAATTTGTATTCGCAAAGGCTCAATACTAAATAAATATAGTATAAAATTAAAGGAATAGAGGTAAGTAATTCCTAGGATTTTAGAATGATCATGAGATGCTAAAAGTTAGGGTGTTACACTTTCCGTTGAACTGAAACAGCATTCTCCATTGCCATGGCACGGTTTATACCTCCAGGAGAAGGTGAGATGGCACTCTCAGTTGAGATAATAGTACTATGATTTGATACCCCTTAGGATGCGTACCGAGAGACTGATCTGGGAGATGCTAGCTGGATTTTGTGTCGGGTTTGGCAGATAACAAACACTTGAGCTCATGACCCTAGGATAGGCATGCATCATACTGTATTTGTTTGAAATTACTTGGTTTTCCTAATTGACATACTGTTAACTGCTAATTGTATTACTTGTCATAATTATTCTCTATGTGTGAATGTTTGACGATCTGTGTGATTGTGACTCGTTGGTTCGGATTATGGTAGCTTGAGTGTTGGTTGATTATGTTTTAGGACGGAGGCCGAGATTGAAAAAATTATTGGTAAGTTTGGTTAGACCATTTTGGTATGTAGTGAAATGTTATGGGATATTATATTTGGTTGAAATTTTTATAAATAAAAATATGAATTTAGATTTTGTATAATTAATTGTTGATGTTCGAAAAGATTCATAAGACAAGCGATGATCATTGTAATTGAAACCCTTTCTTTTCCTTATATGTATCCTCTTTTGACAATTCTAAAACTCCTATGGTGAGACCATGTGGTTAGGTTCTCACCTCCTACAGCCTTATATTTTTTAGGAAATAGACGAGGAAGCTTATGAAAATTTTGCTAAGTTTTTAGCAATGCTATATCTGTTTTAGATATCTTAGTTATTCTTTTCTCTTGCCATTATTATTATATTTTTTTAAAGAGGTATATGAGTCGTGATTGTAATGATATGTATATATGTAATATTTGTAAATTACTTTTATGACGAATCTTTGTATTTATATATATACGTGTGAAGTGTTGTGATCGATTTGTATGTGCGTATGTATGTAAGTTTGTAAAAAGTAAAGAAAAAGTATTTCCGGTTTTTCAAAGAAAACTCTGTGTTTTTTAGCTAAAGGCTCCTACTATGTAAAGATATATGAAAGGTTGTCGTAATATCCTTAATATCAAAGTGGCGCAACAAGAAGCGTGACATTCTGGTAGTAAGGATGTTACACTACCCAAATAGTTTGAAAGGATATATTATCTATACTTTACTTGATAAAAAGACTTTGGTATCCAGGAGTGTTCTTTTTCATGAATTAACCCTCCCATTAGTTACAAAAAGCTCAAATCCTCTTCATCCTACCCCACTTATTTTTTACCCAAATTTTGACTCCTCACCTATTAGACAACACACACCACCCTATTCCCAAATTTTCATCCCAATGTCCTTTTTTCAGAAACCCGTAATTCAATTCATCCTTCATTAGCACCTTCAACTCCTTCTTGTAACATTGACCCCCACACCATAACAATCCAATCACATACATCTTTTCCTCCTAATCCCAAATCCACTATACTTACCCCCTCTAACCAAGGTATCCTCCCTTCCTCCCCTGATTTGCATATTTTTTCTCCTTCCCCTCCACTGCCACCTCGTCAGAGCCAACGAACAACTAAGCCACCCATTTACCTCTTCGATTACCTGTGCAACACTTCTCTTACTTCCCAAACCTCTCCATTTTAAATGCCAGGATATCAAATTTCTTCTAGTTTTTTGCTCTCTTTTTTGTCTCTTTCTCAAAGATTATATGTCTCATCCTTGCATTCTAAGCATGAACCAAAGATGTTTTGTGAAGCCAATGGAGTTTCTTATTAGCGTCTAGCCATGCTGAAGGAACTTGCCATGTTGAAGTCAAACTGGACCTGTCTTCTTGTAGATTGTCTATAGCAAGTGTGTAAGAACTGGAATAACCGTTTTAATAAAATAATAATTTTTTTAGCTACCCATAATAGGTTTGAAAATATGAAAATGTTATTTAAAATGAAAATGTGAAATTTGAATTCAATGAATTTTTCTGAGTGGGAAAATATATCTTTTGCAAAAAAATTTTATAAAAATGCATACCGGTGCTTAAGCCAACAGTACCGGCTCTAAACTGTCCGGTACCACATATTGAGAAAAAGAAGATTCTTGAAAAGTGAAATTATTATTTTAGAAAGACAAAAATAATTTAAAATTTAAAAACGGACACTAATCTTAAGGATTTTGGCCCAGAGTGGGCAAAACGGACCAAAAATACTAACGGATTAGACCGAATCCAAATTAGGCCCAAGCCCAACTTATAAACACACATTGAATGAGAATTTCAGCTCATTCACTCACCAAAGAGGGTGAGGGCACGCTGAAATGAGAAAGGGGGGACAGGGGAGGAGAGCTCCATGTCACTATTCATTTCCTCCTTCAAAATTCCATAACTTTTGATCCGGAGTTCTGATTGATGAGCCGTTTGCGGCCACGCAAAACTCTTGTTGAGCCCGTCGTTTTTAGCAAACTTTTGTTGGTAAGAGACTCTTTTACTAGCTCCAGTTTTTAGCCCTAGCCTGAAACTCAAAAATGGCTTTGGATTTTTGAGTTTCTTTGTGTTTTTGTTGTTTAGATGTAATCCAACTTGGGTGAGTAGGGGATTTTACTCCAAAACTCGTTAGACAAGGTAAGATATCACTAAATCCTTGTGTTTAGTTGTATGTCATAAACCCTAGCTTTGATTCTTGTTGTTTTTCATATTATAGAGTGTTCTTTGTGTTGTTTGGTCACTACAAGAAAATAAGTTTTTGCCACGCTTTTAAAGCGTGCCAAAAAGTGCAAAAAAGCGTGCCGATAGCTTTTCACCATGCTTTTTGAGCTACCGGCACGCTTTTGAAAGGGTCACATTTGCGACCGTACCGGTTGATCTATCGCCACGCTTTTCTCGATCTATCAGCACGCTTTACATTTTGCTACGCTTTTATCTATTGGCACGCTTAAAAGCGTGGCTATATGTATAACCTTGAAGCCATGCTTTTAAAGCGTGCCAAAAAATAGACATACAGCCACGCTTTTAAAGCGTGGCAAAAAATGGATATACAGCCATGCTTTTAAAGCGTACTAAAAAGTGAAAACCTGTCGTTACACTTCCAAAGCGTGGCATAATCCTTTTCAAATAAAAAAAAGAAAAAATAGAAAATAAAATGGAAATATTAATAAATTAATCTTTAAAATAAAATAAGATACTAAAAAATTAATCTTTCGTTGATTTATATGGATTATGTACATAATAAAATATGAATGTAACATTAAAAAAAAATAAATTCAACTTCCAAAATAAACATTTAAAAAAATTACAATTTTATATTAGAAAAAATCTAATCTAATTTACTTCTTCTGGAAACACTAGGCAATATTTCTAATTCACTTCTTCCTGTATATGTGGCCTTAATGGCTGCATTATTCCATAACTCCTCAATTAATGGCACATATTGGCATCAAGTTTGCCCAATACCATAGTCTTCAGCAACTAATCAGAGAATGCTTTCAGCCTTGTACCAATGGAATACGTCGTCTTCTCATTAGAGTTTGGTCCAGACCCTATTACAAGGCATAAGCAAAATCTTTTAATACAAATGGCAAGCTAAATGAATATGCATACCTCTTATTGTCTTATACAGTAATCACTATCCAAATAATAAGGGGGTTTTGTGTTAATTTTGGAAGGAATTATCAATCATGTAACACCTTAAACAAACATCTAAGCATGCTGCTAACAATTTAGATTTTAGACTCACAAGTACAAGGTGCACGGTTGATAGACGGTTGAATGCTAGGCCATGTATTTTTTGGTGCTGAGCCAAACTTTGGCAGGAGAGGTGTATAGAAAGGATAAAAATGGTCTCATACCTGTGTTACCAGGAGTAGAAGACCGCCCTTTCTTTAAACGCCCCAAACATTCGTCTTTAAAATGCTCGCGACCCTCCAGGAGTATGCCAAGACATCTGACAAGGGGACACTCTTGTACAGAATCTTGGCCTGTCATAATTATTTAAAATTCCATGAATTTTTTGACTTACAATGCATTCTTTGTCGCTACTGAATTAATTATTAAGGACTATATTAAGATTATAAAATAACAAATCACTTGCTTGAAAATGGCATTAGTTCAGATTAAATTATGAAATAACAAATCACTTGCTTGAAAACAGTACTGGTTCAGGATCCACTACAACCAACCTAATTAAATTTTGTTCTAGCCTAATAAATAAAATAAAAGAGTAAGAAGCAAAAATTGACAGAGCAGAATGAAATAAGAGACAAATAACCATAATTCTCTCACTTCTACTGTATTTGCTTTTGGAAGAAGCAAGTTCTTACATACTTTTTCAAAATAAATAAACAGAAAAAATAACTTATTTGTGTTTCTATCTTTCTTTAAAAAAGCACAAGCAAAACAAGTCAAATATTTTTTATTTAGAAAAAGGGGGACTTGTTTGGTAATGATTTGACATATTTACAAGCATGTTATAAATTAAAAAAATGATTAATAATAATGAATAAATTAATGAAAAATACACTATTTAAATGAAAATTTTGACCTTAATATATAAAATTAGGTGATAACTCAGGTGCAGTTAACTTCATGTGGAGTTGATAGTTGAAAATCGTTAAATAATTTGACAAATTTGACTAAATTGTCATCTAACGACTCTCAACTATCAACTTCACCTTCACATGAATTTAACTGCAAATAAGTTTCTGCCGTAATTAAGCATAGTCAGAAGAGAACTTACATGGAAACAACACGTGAGTTCTTGCATGTGATTCCTTCCAAGAACCACTACAAGAATCTGAACCAACCCAACTGGGAATATTGATTTGCAAAGAATCCTTTAGAGAATTTAAGGCCTCAACTGCAATGAAAATTTAAATTTGTTTCATTGATTCATTCATTGAAATAAATACCTTAGATCTTAATATATACAAAGATAATCAAACTTAAGAATAGTCTTGAATAATGTATATATGGATCAAGAGAACTTACCATCATCATTGGAAGCTGTTTGTGAAAGTGCTACAAACAAGAAGCAATTGAGCAAAAGCACCAAATGGTAACTTCAATTTGCTATCCATCTTCCATTGCAATTTGCAATAATCCACTCACCACCTCAACCAGTTATATAGCAAAGTTGATGATAAATATCAAATAATAAATTGGACTGGTTTTTTGTTCTTTTTTTAATTTTTCCTAGACAAAGTCAACATGAAAATTTGGTAAAGAAACCCATTTTCCTTCTAGACAAAAACTGATCTAAAATAGAAAATGCAAGTGGACAAAATGGAAAAAAAAATTACATTAAACATGAACGCAGATATGATGTTGGCAAGAGAATGAAAACCCCATTTCACCAATTATTTCAAATTGGCCTTCATCATTCTCGCTCTAGCTTCCATTCGGCGGTTTCCTATACAGCAGCTGGATGTGGACAACGCCTTTTTGCACAGCAATTTGTCTGAAGTTGTATATATGGAACTCCCTCCTGGTCCCTCCTCTGGCTGATCTAATTAGTGCTTCTGGCTTCTCAAGTCTCTGTATGGTTTACGACAATCAAGTCGTATATGGTATGAGAAGCTTTCTATTCTACTTATTTCTTGTAGCTATCAACAACCGTTTTTACTATAGTTTGTTCAATAATGTTAAGGGCAGTGAAGTTTGCATCTTGTTGATTTATGTTGACGATATTGTAATTACTGGTAGTTCAGTTTCTGAAATGGTAGCAATCAAGAAAATTCCGAATGATCATTGTAAAATTAAGGATTTGGGTATTTTGAAATATTTTTTGGATATTGAAGTGGCTCATTCCAGTTCAGGAATTTTCTTGTCACAACATAAATACTGTTTAGACATGTTATATGATTGTAGACTTTCGGGAGCCAAGCCTATTGGGATTCTTACGGATAGTACTACTAAGCTTTCACAAGATGATAGTTCCTTGTTGCAAGATCTTTTTATTTATTGACATTTGGTTGGGTGACTCATCTGTTTAACCACCGGCCAGATATTACTTACACTACCCAACAATAAGGCATCCCTCTATATTCTTCAATATCTCAAGAACAGCCCGGGGAGGGGACTTTTCTTTTTTAGGCGTTCAATAGTTCAGATTTCTGGTTTTAGCGATTTCGATTGTGCTGGGTGTCCGGATATGGTCGTTCTTTAATTCGCTACTGCTTTTTTTTTTCAGGGAGAGTCCCTTATTTCCTAGAAAACAAAGAAATAGACCACTGTTGTACGCTCATCAACTAAAGCATAGTAACATGCTCATGTTAATACCACTTGCGAACTCTTATGGATATTGAATTTGCTGGGTTTTGTTCATGTTTCTTATGATAGACCTCCTGTTTTGTTTTACGATCATTAGAGTGCTCTTCATAAAGATGTCAATCCAGTTTTTCACGAGCACACAAAATATTTGGAGATTGATTGTCATCTGGTGCGTCAAAAATCTCAGGCTAGGGTAATGAAGTTGTTGCCTATCCCTTCTTCTAGTCAACTTGCAGATATCTTTGCCAAGCCACTTCCAACTAAACCTTTTTACGCCAACTTATCCAAACTAGGGATTCTTAACGTATACCATCTTCCACCTTGCGAGGGCATATTAAACCAACCACCATCAACCCAACATAGCAATAACACACAAGAGAATCAGGCCCAAATACAAAATTCAGATTAAGTAACTTTTTTTCTCTGTTATTTTTCTTTTACTCATGCTTTTTCTCTTTTGTTCTAGAATGTGGTGACTCGCTTTTTTTGTTAGGATAAAATTATTTTAGTTTTTAGATTTGATAGTTGTTATATAGATTTGCCAAGTTGTATGTTTTTCTTCTTGTATATATACAACTTCTGTAATTATTGATCAATAATAAAATAGTAATACACATTTTATTCATTGCTAAGTTGTATGTTTTTCTACTTGTATATATATAACTTCTGTAATTATTGATCAATAATAAAATAGTAATACACATTCTATTCATCTTTATGCTTCTCTACCTAATTCTTGTCAATAATTATATGTCAAAAATGATAAGCATTAGTCCTATAAAGTTATAGAGAAGTTTAAATAATTATATTAGAATAGCAGGTGATAAAAGTGATAGCATACACATTGTAAGACCCCGAATTTTTAAAAATTAAATAAATTATTTATGATTTATGATATTTATTTAGGATTATATTTTCAGAGTTTTTTATATTAATTGGGTATTTTCTTATTTATGATTTAAAACTTTAGTAATTGAATAATAATAAAGATTTTATATGCTTGAATTTGAATAATTACATTTTGAACATTATTTTATGATTTAAAAGAAAATTGATTTGATTATCTCTCTAATTCTTGAATTAGAGCATTTATTTAAAAATAATTTGTAAGTGTATGAATAATAGTAGTTTGTTTAAAGATAATTTTGTTGGAATAAAATTAGTTTTCAATTATTATAGTATCCCTAATTTTTATTAGAATTACCAAACTACCCAAAAATCTCCAAATTTAAAATCCTAACCTTAACCCTAAATCTAATACACACACTCACTTTCACTTTTCTTCTTTGCTGCCACTCTCAAGCTACACGCACGGCTGATAAAGGAAAAGCAGAAAGAAAGAAAAGGGAAAAGAGAGAAGAGAACTACAGGCAGAGGAAGAAGGAAGGAGGGAGAGACACGCCCAGCCACTGTGCCACATTGCCACTGCCACGCCTTGTCGCCGTCCAGCCCGTTCCGGCGTTGAGCCAAGTTCCATTGCCATCCATGGAGCTACGAGGATGTGTTGCCGTCGTTGAAGAGAGAAGGTCGCGTGGAGAAGGGAGGAGTCACTGGGTGCCGCCGCGCCTAGCCTTCGTCGCCACTAGAGCTTCGTCGCTACTACCGTTGGTTCACCATGGTCATGGTGAGGAGCTTGGATAGGGGGAGAGAGAGAGAGAGAGAGAGAGAGAGAGAGAGAGAGAGAGAGAGAGAGAACAAGAGAGAACAAGTGCGTGGAAGAGGAAAAGCTGCGTCTCGTTGCTGTCGTCGTGTTCCGTCACCGGTGCAGATGTTCCTACCGTCGTCACTACCGTCTGGGTGATCACCAGCAATAGTCATTGCTACTGGAACTGGCCGGAGTCAACCATTGGAGCTATGATTGCTCAGTTCTTGGTTCTTTCTTGGTATAGTAAGTCATTTTGCTCCGAGAATTCCTCTTTGTCGCTATTATGTTATATGAGTTAATAGTCAAAATAGTCCCTGAAAGATACTCCAATCTCCATTTTAGTCCCTGAAAGATGAAATTAATCAAAAGCGTCCCCGAAAGATACCGACGTTGATGGCGTTCATCCTTCTGTCATATCAGTTGTTGAGGTGTGTAACGTTTGCTGAGTTGGAACATTAAGTTACAGTGTGGCACAGACCAAAACGGCGTAGCATCAATCTTCCACTCCTAAAACCATGAGACGACATCATTTGTGGTCCAGAGTGGGATCTTCAAATGTTTCTCCCCATCACCTCCTCTCATAACAACCCTCTTCAACTTTCGCTCCAAAATCCCTCGTCTCCTCTCTACTCTATGACTCTCTGCCCTCAGACACTTGCCTATGATCAGGACCTCCTTGTTTACTTGACGACCTTTGTGCGCATCGACATTCGTGGAAGAGTTGGCGCTACTAGAATGGAAAGTTGGAGGAGCTTGCAAAGAACTTACGCGGTTGGAGGAAGGAATAGTAACTGCCATAGGTAAAAATTTAATTTTTTTGTCAATTTTCGTTGATTTTACAGTGTTGGTGTGTGTCGCTTTATGTTGATGTAGTTCTGAGAACCATTTAGTTAGACTAGGGTTTGGAGTTGACGTTGCTAGACAAGATACGATATTAGGAAGAATATGTTTTCTGTGAAGTTGTTTGACGGGTTTCATGGTTATTATGCTGTGGGTTATTTTGGTTTTGGTCTTAGTCGAGGGTTTGTGATGATTATGAGCATGTTATTTGTTGTGTTTTTACATGCAGTTATTACTCTGAGTTTGTTTCATATTTTGTTGTTGATTATCGTTATTTGATTTTTGCTTTTGTAGATGGAGGGTCCTCCTATGGCATTTGTATTTCACTATGGTGGGAAGTTTAAGAAGGATGAGGGTGAAAATTTGTACTATGAGCCCGATCACACAGAGGTGTTAATAGGAGTTGACAGTGACACACTTGATGTGTTCTTTGTGAAGGGTTACTTTAAGGAATTGGGATATGCTGAGGCTAGGGAATGTTGGTGGAAATCTCCTAGAATTCCCCTTGAATTTGGGTTGAGGAGGCTGGCCACAGATGATGATTTGATTGCAATGGTCAAGAATTGTAGGAGGAACTTCAATTTAATCAACCAAGAAGAGGAGAAGAGACAAGGGTGAACAGCCAACTGGGTCAAGCACCAAGATGAAGAGGAAGTACAATCCAATCAGGTGCATGTGTTGTGGTGAAGTTGGACACAACAAGAGAGGTTGTGCAAAGAAGAAAAAAGTAGATGCTGAGGAACAAGGTAGGCAAATACAACTGCAGCTTGCACTTGTTAAAGAGCCTGCTCCCCCTACAGATGAAACAAACACCAACAATGATGTTCAATCCCTTTCTCTACCTCCTCCAGTAGTCCAGCCATAACCTAATGTGACAATCAGCCAACCAAAAGGCCCCCTACCAATACAAGATACCCAACCTCCTGTTGAAGACCTTCAAGTTAATTACTTATTGCTTTATCTTTAACACCACTTGTATTTATTTAGTTAAAAAATAATAGTTCTACAACTAGCCTATGCAGAATGCAAAGAGAGGAAGGCCACCTAAATTGCATGTCATTAAACGCAAGGCAAGATTGAATGCCTCCACCAAATCACCTGTGGCCATATCTGCTGAAACACTGAAAGGAACAAGTTTTGCAACTGCTAAGTAGATGCAAAGCTTCATGACATTTGTGCCAACTCCAGGCTTCAAGCATCCAAGAAAGAAAGATTAAGAACTAATTAGGAAATGTGTTTTGTATGTCGTTGTTATTAGCTTTTGGAAACAAGGTTGTGTAAACTGGTTGTGTTGTCAGGATATTTTAGTTAGACCTATTATGTTTTGTTTTCTTTAGGTGAACAATGCTATGGAACCTTTGTTTTGAATTGCTCTATTAAGTTGTGGATCCTTGATTACCCATGTGGTATATCTACTAAGACAATATAATATGATTATGATGTTTGTTATGGATTATAACAATGATTATGTCTATTCTGATGTATGCAGCTTTTTGGTGAATTTATATTTAGGTACAAACATCACCATATTGTATTTTCAATGAAACCTATCATGCTCAAAGGACAAGTTTATGTTGACTTAAACACAATTAAGCTAGAACACCTAATTTCATTCATAAGTCACATCATCATTACATATCAACTAATTCAATCTCAAAGCTCTAACAACACCCCTAAAAGCACAACAACATAACACTCCATCTGTAGCTATACTTAGAGATACATGTGATCAAAAGTGATGCACAAATGACAGTAGCCACAATCATTGCAACTGAGATTTACATTATTAGCATCTTTACTGCTCTAACTTCATCCTCCAAACTACTTAATCTCCATGACACATTCAATCTCCATTCATTATAGTCACCACCAACCTTTGCATCAGTTTCTGCCCCTGCTGCATACCCATTATCATCAACCCATTTAAAGAAGTTGCAGTGGCTTCCCTTCTGAATATTTTCAAAAAAAATATCAATTTCAAGTGCCCAACAAAATAGACATAGAAAATGGGAAACAAAATTAATTTATCCTAACTCACTAGGTATCTTGCACAAGTGTGGAACAACCTATCTGAATTCTCTCTTGTACCAGATTTTTTGATCATTGTCTTCAACACGCAAAAGCATGTCTGGTCCTCGATCTTCCTCTTCCATCGCATACAAGAGTTGGAACCATGTCTACCAAGAGACTGAGATGGCAAGCCACCACTGCAACTTCCATTTATCATGACAACGACTAAACAAACATTCAGGGTCAACTACTACGAGAATCACACACATTTATGCTTCGACTAGGGTTAGGTTAGGGCTGTAATATTAGGACTAATTTGAGCTAAATAAACAAATTTATCTGCTCAGCATTAACGTCAGCTATGCTGGATTGTGCCATGCTGAAACTTAACGTTCTAGCTCATCAAACGTTACACACCTCAGTAACTGAGATGACGAAAGGACAAACTCCATCAACGTCGGTATCTTTCGGGGACACTTTTGATTAATTTTATCTTTCAAGGACTAAAATGGAGATCGGGGTATCTTTCAAGGACGATTTTGACTATTAACTCTATGTTATATATTATTGAGGATTTTTCGATGTTAATGTTTTAGAGTTGAGTGACTGAGGTTGCATGCTGTGTTCGTTGCTGTCACAGCATTATGGTGGAGTTTCTATGGACGTTGCGGCTACCGATGTTGTGAACAAAGAGGATAAAATAGAGTTTGTTGTATAGTTGAGTCGCGATTGAGGTAGGAACTTTTTCTTAAAACTCATTTTATCTCCAAAAATTGTTGCAAGTCAATGTTAATGCAAAACATGTATTTTTGTGATTTCGTAAGTCTTACGGATTGAAATGAGTTGCCTTGAATGATTGAAATTGGATGCTTGATTGGTTTATTGATCGATTGACAATGTTTAGTTGGGTTTTGTACTTGGTTTGAAGTTGTTATGATGATGGTTGAATTGTGGTTGTTTCCGATTATTGAGTTGGCATTGTAGCGAATGAAAGCTTGATTTGAAAATCTGGTTTGTATGTCTTATTGAGGAATGGTTTGGTTTTGAATCCGTTGGAAAGGATTGAGAAATGATTTGATATTGGCATTGGTTTGATTTTAGAAATGATTTGAGATTTGGAAATGATTTACTATTGGCATTGGTTTGAATTTAGAAATGGTTGAGAAGAGTCTGAGAAATGGTTTGGTTGGGACGCGAGAAGGGTGAAAAAATCCGAGTTTTAGGAGAGATGCTACCAACATTTTTATGAGAATTTGGAAGTTTTATTTCGGTTAATTTGATTGAAGAATTTTTTGATTTGATTTTGATTTAACTAAAGAAAAGAGTATGATTTGGGTGTTTTAGTGAACTTTGAAGTGATTATTAAAGAATAAATGGTTATGTTTTGGAATTGCAAACACGATAATTTTTTAGTCCTTTAAAAGAGACATAAACTTAAACAGGTTTTGAAGTTAGTTTGGGACTTTTAGTTGAGCGAAAATGAGGATTTAACTTGCTTTTCAAAAGAATGACTTTGGTTTGGCTAATCACAAAAAGGATTATGTTTTCGGGTATTCGATTGAATGGAAATGAGTTTTACTAATTTGATATGAATTGAAGAGTTATGATTTAAGGTTTTTAATCAATTTAAAAAAATGAGATTGGTTGTCACTCTTCTAAAGTTTAGAAACTGTCCTAGAATTTAACTTAATAAATCTTGATTTAAGGTAATTTGATCTAATATTATAACTTATTTTGGTTTGGGTTGATTTAAGAAAATCATTATGTTTTGGGTCCTTGGGGGAAAAGCTTTGAAAGTTTTTAGTGGTTTTCGAAAGCAATTGAATTCAAATGTTGAAACTTAAGATGGGTTATTAAAGTTAATTTGAGACTTTCGATTTGGTTAATTTGAGAAACGGGTTCATGATTTACTTATTTAGTTTTGAGTAACAATGAAAAGAGATTCATTTGTTTAGTTAAAAATTCAAAAAGTTAATTAATAATTAATCTAAGGGTTTTGAGAATAGGCAAGTTGAGATTGAGGATTCTCTCTCTTGCTGCGGTAGACAAGTTAAGGTTGAGGATTTCCTCTTTTGTTGCAGTGAACAAGCTTGAGGTTGAGGATTTTCTCTCTTATCGCATCCCGGAGTTGGATAGAAGGTTGAGAATTTTCTTCGATTCAATTCTGTATTAGTAATTCGATTTTTGGTTATGATTAAGATTATATTTGATTGAAATATGATTATAAAGAATTGTGGACCTGATTATGATCTAGGTAATGTTTGATTATGTTTGATGGAACTGTGATTTGGATTGATGTGGTGAGGATGGTGGCTTTGTCCCGCTCACGAATAAGCAAGTTGAGATTGAGGATTCTCTCTCTTGCTACGATAGACAAGTTGAAGTTGAGGATTCCCTCTCTTGTTGCAGTGGGCAAGCAGGGTTGAGGATTTTCTCTCTTGTTACATCGAGGAATTGAATGGAGAAGGTTGAGGATTTCCTTTTATTCAATTTCTGGTTGTGGTATGAATGAGTTAGGTTGATGATTCTCTATCGTTACATCACAGTCTCTCTTTGATTGGAAGGTTGAGGATTCCCTTCGTGCTGAGAGACGATATCCGGGTTAGCTACCGGATGTGTCTGGTTTTTAGCAATATAACCGACACGTGAGCTCACGGCCAGTAGGACATACATGCATCATACTGCATTTGTTTGCTATTGTTTGGGCGTGCTTAAGTGTTTTGATTTTTCTATTTGATGAATTCTGTCTAACTGTTAATTGTGGTACTTGCTATAACTCTTCTCTGATTATGTTTACCTTGTATTGTTTGTGTGTGTGATTGATTCTGTTTTGAGACCAAGTGGTGATTTGTTTATATGTTGGGTTGGAGGTCATGACTTGATTTTGTATTGGATTGGAGACCGTACTTGATTATGTTGAGATATTTTTAGAGTTTTCAAATTCTTATAGTTAAAGAAGAGAACTTTGAATTTTGGATAATTAATTGTTGTGGTTTTGAAAAAGTTCATAAGACAAACAATGACTTTGCTTTTGAAATTCATTCTTCTTTTTATTAGTATCCTCTTATGACAATTCTTAAATCCCCTACTGAAAAATCTGCAAGGACGATATTTTCAACCCCCTACAAACTTCTCTTTTTAAGACAGACGAGGAAGCTATGTGAAGTTTTGCTGATTTCATTGTGCTGTTTTGTTTGGATATATTGGTCATAATTTCTCCCCTTTCCTTTATCATGATATTTTTGTAAGAGGGATAATATTTGTATGAATTCTATGTATATAATATTTGTAAATTACTTGTGTAAAAAATTTTGTATATATGTATATTCATATTTGTCTAAAGTAAAAGAGAGCTTTCGGTTTTTAAAAGAAAATAGCAATACAATTTCAAGTTAAAGGCATCTATTTTATTGTTAACTATATTGAAATCATCATAATATCTTCGCTATCAAAACGATGCAGTCGAAAGTGTGACATTCTTATAGTAAAGATGTTACACATATGGCGCAAAATTCCAAGGGATTGGAATGAATGGAATTCTCTTCCATTCTTTGAAATTGATTTTTCTTCAACATTGCTTGAGGATAACGGTGTTCTCTCACTAAATGTACATCAATTAATAAGGTTTTGCATACAAAATACAAAAGAGAATGATAAGTCAAAAATTGAAGTTCAGGTTGTGTCTTGTGGGAGGAAGCAAAAAGATCACATGGCCCTACATTTCTACAATTTGAGTTTAGTAATGTCGATCTTTGGAGGAGCATATGTATATGCCTCGTAGTTGATTTGTTGGCCCAATGTACTCAATTTTGTGAAAGTGGTAATCAGATCAACCTGAAAAATTACAGGAAAAAAATTAAGTAGCAGGTAATTTTTCAAATTAAACAGCACCTTAGAAAGAATCCAAAAGATAAAAAGAAGTCAGGAATGCGTATTGAACTGTTGATTATAATTTGGTCACCATACCAATAATGATTGTCACAACTCATAAAGGCTAATACTTCAATTAGGGATGGCAATATTCCTCATTGCGTCAAGTTCTCCGCGGGAAAGCCCTGAATGGGGCCTCCAAGATGGTGATTAATATCCGGGGAGGGGAGGGAAGGGGGCAAAGTATCTTGAGGCAAGTTTGGTAATCCGAGCAGGGATTTCCACCCCGCTCTCCAAGATTTTCGAAATATATAAAATATCAAATCTGTTAAACATCTAAGTATTATTGCCATCCAAATCCAACCAATTAGATTTAACACCAACAAAAATTACTATCACTAAAAAGAGCGTGATTATACGCTCACACGTCATTCTTCCAACCAAGTCATTTACGTTCGTGTGCGAGGTTTTACGTTATCACCGTCTTCTTCTTTTTTCCGAACCTCCTCCTTCTCCTCCTCCTTCTTCGCATGTTTTTTCCTTATCGTCATTCTTTTGCTACTACTGTTGTTGCTATGGTTTTTTCTTTTCCTCCTCTCTTTGGTAATTTTGTAGCATTATGTGTTTTTTTTCTTTGTTTTATTTTTTTATTGGTTTTATTCCTCCCAAGAGAGTGAAGTAACAAGAATTATAACAAAATAAAATAAGAAGATGAAAAAGGAAAAAATAAAAAAGAAGAAACAATAGAAGGTGAGGAAGAAGAGTTTTGAATTGTGCAGAACAACGAGTCGAAATGCATATTAATTCACTTAGAAATGAACCGAAATTATATAATGATTGTGACACAAACTCAGTTCGAAAACATAATGATCAGAAGTGTACCTTATTGACATCCAGAATGAACCGAAAACTAAATTTCGAATGAACCGAAATTACTTAATGATGACAATACACAAACAAATTCGTTTCAAAACAAGCACAGAACAAGTGCACCTTATTTAAATCTAGAATGAAACGAAATTACTTAATGGTTGCGTTCGAAAACAAGCACACAAACAAAATTGAATGATCAGAAGTGCACCTTATTTACATCCAGAATGACACGAAAATTAAATTTTAAATGAACCAAAAATTACTTAATTATGACAATACATAAACAAACTCGTTTTAAAACAAGCACAGACCAAGTGCACCTTATTTAAATCCAGAATGAAACGAAATTAGTTAATGGTTGCATTCGAAAACAAGCACACAAACAAAATTAAATTATTAGAAGTGTACCTTATTTACATCCAAAATGAAGCAAAAATTAAATTTCGAATGAACCAAAATTACATAATGATGATGATCACAAACAAACTCGTTTCAAAACAAGTATAGACTAAGTCAATTTTGAACAAAAACACATCTAAATCAATTTTGGATTAAACAATATCATCAATATGACAAAAAATTCGATGATAACGATAACAATAATGATAATAACGACGATAATGAAAGAGAAAAATAATGAAAAAAAAGAAGACGACGACGACGATGTAGCATTAGGGGTGAAGAACGTGTGTGCGTGAATTTGAAGAAGCAGCAACAGCACAAGGGGAGAAGAAAGCATGAAAAAGAAGCGTGTAAATCAAAAAGGCTTGGTTTGGGTGAGCTTGTAAGAAAATATTTTTTTTCTGAGTTATTTTTTTTTAAAAGATGTTATGAAAAAGTAAAAGTAATTTTATGTTTAGGTATCTCATGCAAAAAGATTTTTTATGTATCAATTATGTTTGGCTATAACAATATAAAAGTATTTTTTTGTTTATTTATTACATGAAAAAAATCTTTTTTTAAAAGAAAAATATCTTTTAAAAAAAGATGTAAATTACATCTTCTCAAAAAAGATATTTTTTATTTTTCTAGTGCTTTTACTTTTAATACTAAAAATTTGTCAAACACATTAAAAAATAAAAAAAAAAACTTTTTTATTAAAAAAATAATCTTTTTTTTAAAATAATAACGCCCAAACATATACTTAGTTAAATCACTTGGATGTAGAAATTTATTGATAAAATATCTAACTTGTCCTTAAAGAATAATTCTTAATTTAGATATTTTGTATAAATATAAATCTAATTAAATTGAATGTTGCATCAGTATATTGTATTTTAAGAGTAATAATATTTTAGAAAAAATAAAAAATTAGCCTAAACAATTTAAAATTATTTTATTTAGTATTCATTAATTATCGTTAGAATAATTATGTAATTTTAGATATGACTTTATATATATTTAAAATTATAGATGTTATGATATATAAGATAATTTTACTGGAATTTTGTAAGGACGGTGGGGAGACGGGAAATGGAACCGCCGGGATTTTATTTTGGGGGCGCGGGGGAGGAGGAATTCGGAATTCGGGGAAGGCACCCCATCCCCCTGACATCCCTAACTTCGATAGGATAATTGAGACAATTCAGGTTATCTCTGTTGCATGTCTGCTGCTTTTATGACACATAAATATACTTACCTCATAATCAGTCTGCGAGACTGTTTCGCGGCTCCGTTGGTATTTATCAACCCATGGAGCAACGTCTTTATCGGAGGCCAATTTGGCCTCTGTCGCAGCCTGATCAGGGCCTAAGAATGCAGACAGAACAGCCAGCTGACCAAACAAGAAGAAATAGGTTAGTAACATCAACTTCCTTCATTATTTTTCATTTTTATCATAGTAAACTTTCATAATCTTCACATTCAAGTCCGATGAGTTAGGGGATATGATACAGAAGACCCCTTACTTTATAAGTATATAATAAATCTCCTATGAGTTATATGTTATATAACACTAGATACACCTATATTTTATAATTTAAGTATGAGAAATCAAAGGGTATTGCCTGTGTATCATTTCTATCCATGCATCCCATCTATGGCATGTTTTCTTCAATATTTCAGTAATCAAATATGTGAAATACCTGGCGAGGACCAAGGCCTACAGCAGAAAACTTGTCTTTCATTTCCTGAACACTTGCTTTCTCCCATAAGGGAACTCTCCCCTCTGGATCCGGCTCTTGAGCATCTTCCCTACCAAATTGCTTGTCGAACAGTCCCCACTGGGATCAAAAAAAT
This sequence comes from Arachis duranensis, assembly GCF_000817695.3. Lineage (NCBI taxonomy): Eukaryota > Viridiplantae > Streptophyta > Magnoliopsida > Fabales > Fabaceae > Arachis > Arachis duranensis. The sequence goes on from NC_029778.3 coordinate 58,660,837, forward strand.
AAAAAATATGCATTATTTGATCAAAGTATGAACATGTAATAGAACTCTATTAAAGTAAACAGAAGCAACAAAACAGCCAACAGAACAAGAGCACTGAGAGTGCTCACCACAGCCTAGATCCCAATCCTTTCTTGAAACTGAAAAAATGACAAGAGTGTATTCCTATAACGGTAACTCAATTCTTGTTATTTACAGCTGCAACCCCCCTATTTAATTGGCCTTCCTAGACTTTCAAAAGTGCAAAAGCATAATAGGCCAAACTGAGAGTATTTAACAGCAAGGCTCACAGAGCAAGAGGATGGGATAGTTGCAAACACGAGCCCAAAGACTAGTTCTTTCTTTACTTAATTTCATGCATATATAGGAGACAAGTTGGAGTAAAATGCACTCATAGTTACACCTCAATCCCTTCAATTCCTCTAAAATCAGATTCTCAAACATACTCTTAGCAATGTGTGATGAAGATATTGATGGACATCAAAATGAATATTTGTAATATCTCAAAAGCCATACCTGCCCATTTGATCCATATGCAGTGTACAGTAAATTCCCTTTCTCCTCATTTCCACCACATTTTCGAATCGCAGCAGCTATAAATGTAGACTTAACAGCACTTTGTGCTACAAAAGAAAAATAGTGACATTGAGTTGGGGGAATTCGAACATATCTCAGCAAGCTCTATGCAACTTAATTTCGAATGAATTTATAGGAATGATCAATAGGTATAAGTGTAACATGTATGGTATATAACTATTAACTGTTACGGTTCAACTTTGTGGTATAAGAAAGTATAACCTGCATAGTGGATTAGATCTGCATATGATATGGGTCCAGCTTTTGAATATGAATCTATCTCCTTTTTTGCTTCCTCTATTAAACTCAAGGCACCAGATAGTCTCGTATTTTCAGGTCTACTTATTTCTGAGCTTCAGGAAGATGAGAAAAAGGATAGAAAATTATAGTTATCAAATGGAAGTGTCAAAATGATTTCATTTCTGAAGATTGAAGAACCAACTACATAACCAGAAAATCTAAGATATAGTAAACATAAAGAAATAAGAAGGAATAACTTTTTGAGCTTTAAGAGTTGTTATTACCTTGTCACATTAGAGATAGAGAGAGGAGGGCCTAAAAATGTAGAAATTTTTTATGTAGAACTAACCCCATTTCAATGTACCTTATTTATCTGATACCTTTTTGTAGAGAATATGAAGTATCTACTTTGGTAATATTTAACATCACTGTGCTTAAAGAACTAAGCTTCATCAGTTATAGGGAACAGTTCCATGAATGCTAATTCCAAAGAAAAAGAATTACCTGAATCGTATAGAGCCATTCGGGCCACCCGATTTCGTTGCCTACAAACTTAAGCAGACACCAATCAGCACTTATCGTAATGGTAGACAAACTATCTCTATATGTGAGTGATTGTGTATACGATTTATTCTTTTGTTTTTTTTCTTTCACCTTATCATAGGTCACAGCATCATTTAAAGCCAGTGTTAGCAAGGATGGAACTAGATCAGGATTTCCCTGAAAAATAACCAAATGTCGAATTAAGTTGAATCCACCACGGAATTCTATTTTCTAGTTAAACTATAAACTCCTAAGGAGTATGACATTTGTAAATTCTAAATGAAGACAGGTTTTACAGTTATAAGATGTAAGTAAGCACAACTTAATATACCTTTATGGCTGTAAAAAGCGTTCCCTTAATCTTCGCTGCAAGAATAGAATGTTAGAAACTAAACAAGGGAAAACCAGTTGGCCTTTGACAGATTAACAATGGCATGAAAATGTAGACCTGGAGGACCTTACACTGGAATTCAGAACGCTGTCTGCGCTGTATCAAATCAGCGGCATTAGCAGTTCCAACAAGGGATCCAGAGCTTCCTATCAATTCCTACAACAGATACAACTCATTATCACATTAATCTAACGCAGTAAGTGTATATGTTAGTTAATATTAGAGTAAATATTTATATTCATCACTCGTAGTCGTACACAATGTCAATATATATGCAGAGCCATTTGATTCCATGTGGGTACAAGATGCTGTTTATACAGGTGTTAGGACTAATTTGATAGGGAAAAGAGAAAAAAAAATGAAAACAAAACAAAACAAAACAAAAATGAAAGAAAAGAAAAATGCAAAAAAAAAAAAAAAAAAAAGAAATAATGGACTAATTTAACTTCTCTGAATTTTTGTATGAATAGAACTTACCAAGCCAATAGTCATCCCAAGGGATTTAAGAATGTCTCTTCTTTTCAAACTGAAATGTCCTTCGTCAATAACATGATAACTGGCTTTGATTTTATTATAACCACAAATTGTTACCTAATATGAGCACATTGAACAACGGCTATGATGATAAGTAAGAGCTAATAAAATAAATATGTTGTGTCACAAACAATGCAACAACATCACAGCATTGTTCAAATTGGCAAACAAGAATTGCAGGCACACTGTGTAGAATGTAGAAAAAAAATAAAAGAATGAAGTATATTGAAGAGCAAAACTTACTAAACGAGGGTGGTGTCTGATGGTGGTGGTGGTGGTAGGTGATGAATCATGAGCAAGTGGAAGAAGAGAAGGAAGAGTTGAAAGGAAAGAGACACCCATTCTTGCAACTAAGTTTCAATTAACGAGAGAGAGAGAGAGAGAGAGAGAGAGAGAGTTATGTGGAGTGTGCCGAATGCCAAGTCATCGGATAATTGCATTATCCAGAGAAATCTTTTGCTATTTGCCTATTGGGTTCTCTTAATCTGACCCAATCCTAATCCTTCACCGTTCTATCCGACCCGCTTATCACATTTTTTTTTTCATTTTGGTCGATGCTTCTCTCAATTTTTTTATTTTGTCTTTAACGCCTTCTTTAAGACCAAAACAAATGACCCAACCAACTACCACTTTTTCTTAGTCTTACAAACAAGAACTTTTACGTAAAAAATACAAAATAAAATAAAATAAAACTACCATTTTTTCACTTCTTCGAGCCATAACATTATGTAAAATTAGAAGTGCACATGACTCGGTTTATCCGACGATCCGGTTCGGATCCGAATACTTTAGGACTAATTTAGTTGAATTTTATCGTATTTAGAATTGGATAGGGGTATCAAAAATAAACCTTGTCATTATTTAAGGTTGGATTCGGGTCAAGATAAACCTAGATTCACCCGACCTATGTGTACTCTAGAAAGACTAAAAAAGGTATATATATTTTAAATTAATTCTAATATTATGTTATATTAATTATAAGCTTATTGTTTTGCTTTTAATCACATTTGTTGAATTAGGAAATAGATCAAAGAAACATGAAATTAGAATTTATGGACAAATTCAAATTCAAGTATGGTTATCAACTTCTTTGTAACAAGTATTTTTTTTCCTCTTTATAATTGAGTGCATAATAATTTTTTGACATCAAATTTATCAAGACTCGGACTTCACCAGGTTTTAGTATGGCCCGAAAGTAGTGTGATTTCACCAGTCTAAAAACCGGATAAGGGTCTCAAAAATAGCTTCTCCTCTTTTCGATCCCGATGCACCGTATGATTTTTCACTGTCGTGGTTACATCCTAATTCTATCCACCATCATTTTGATCACATGTTTGGAGGTCCCGTTCCAACACATCAGGATAGTCAGGTAGTGCTTGAGCCTGACTCTGTCCTCGATGACTACATCCCTGAGCCTCCTCGAGTAGGATTGGATATGTTGATAGAGTCGCATTCTGCTTGCTCCTCTGACCCTTTCACCATAGAGCCTATCGGAACTTTCGCCACGGCGTTTGGTCTGCCCTCAACAGTTGAGCAGATTTCTCCTAGTAGTATAGTTTTTGCAGGCGACAGTGGTGATGGTAGTCCCAGAGTACACCAAAGGTCATCGTTATTTCTGACGACGAGGACATTGAGGAGATTGAGATTGTGGATCTAACTTCTGAGGACGATGATGATCCCGAGATGGATACAGAGATCGTGGACTTCTAACAGCGATTAGGTAGCGACATCAGCATCTTCTTTTGGCAGCGCTCCGGTTTAGTGTTTCTTTTGTTTTAGACTCTCATTTTTGTTTTTCAAGAGATCATGTTAGAAGACTAGACTAGTCTGGACGTCAGATTAGGGGCTTCCTATATGGGCCAGATCCCAGAGATGTTTTGAGTTGTATATACGTACATGTTGAATTTGGAAAACTAACCCAAGTGATGAACAAACATTTATTATTACCAATTGTTTCTTTAATGTATTTGGTTTAGTGTGCAAGCAAATAAATAAAATACTTGGCCCAAAAATGAAAATCATCAAGACCACAATCTTTGGTCCAATTAGAACCAAGCCAAGCTCTATCACATGTCCATAAACCGAATATGAGGAAATAAGATAATGAGTCCAAAATCTTTCAAGCCTCATACGGTTACCTACTCCCACTTTTAGATACTTGAACCCCAAATTTATTCCAATTAATTTTCTTGAAACTTTCTCCGATAGCCAAAAGTATTCTCTTCTCTCTCCTCTCTCTTTTCACTTCTGTCACGTCACTTAGCAAGAAAGAAAGAAAGAAAAGAAAAGTGCAGAAGCTATGGAGTATTGTAGGACAAAAAGCATGTTGCCAAAACAAAGCAAGAAGAATGAACTACAATCGAGTAATGAGTTACATTCGGTCAAAGCTCATCAAAAAGCATCTTTCCTCATTTGTGCTACACCAAGAAACCTAGAAGAAATCAACAAAGTCTCAAGCACAAATCAAGCAACAATGGAGAAATCAAAGTCAAAGCTGAAAAACAGAAGATCAACGCTCAAAAACAAAACTTGGAGCCAAAGCAAAGCTCCAGGGTCAAGATTGAAGAAACTTGAAGAAAAAGGATGAGAGAGAATGGGTGAGTTGCATGCAACAGATTTGGTTTTTCTCTCACCTCTATGATGAAGCCGCTACAAGACTCTAATGATAGAGAAGAAGATAGCGTTAGGGTTGAACGTGATTCAACCTTAGAAGCTTCAGTCTTCTATAATAAGGGTGAACGACCAAGAGTTGAAGGCAAAGAGAGTAAGTAAAAGGCACAGAATTCAATTCTCATAGCTACCCAAGTTGATTGAGTTCTTCTCCTTCATGTTGTTCATTTAGTATTTTTCTTTTTCTCAGTTTAGTTTGTCTGAGTCTCATTGAAAAAGGCAAACACAGTAAGGTTTGTAAGAAAAAGCCAATGAGAGATAAAAGGCAGTGAGATAAACTATGAGAAAAAGTCATAAGATGTCTCAGAGGTTCTTTGTACATCTTTCTGTGTGGTAACATGATCCTGTAGGGATTCCCTGGCAAGTTGAGTTAGCACTTTGCTGTTGAAAGCTAGATTGAGATCTAGTCAAGTTTAGATTGGGTAGATCCTAGAGAAAACATTGGTTATGTAATGTGTTGAAAAGTTAGTGAAATTTCATCATAATTGTAATGGAGACTGGATGTAGGCTACATTGTACTAAGTAGCTGAACCAGAATATATCTGGGTGTTACTCCTTCTTCTTTACTCAACTTCTATTTCTGTTAACCAGGAGATAAAATAAAAATGTCTCTCAACGCGTTACGAGACAAAAGTAAAAATATCTCCTAAGTTTCTTTGGTAAAGCAAAATGTAATATTCAGCAGAAAAGAAGTTAAGATTCAACCCCCCTTCTCTTAGCCACTGATAACCATCAGTATATAACCGTAAAGGAGGAAGGTTTTTCATAAAAGTCAAATTCTGTTAACCTGATTACAGGCTTGATATTATTAATAACAGTGTCAGTGTAGTTTCAAGTTGGTAACACTCGATGTTTCGGTATGAGCATGCCATACTGGAAATTGGGTCGTAACACAGACCATCGACAGAGGAGGAAAACTTCAGCAAAGAAGTAGCAACTCAAATTCAATGAGAAGTTAGGTCATTAGAGAGAAGTGCTGGAGAGATATAAGAAGCAAAGAGAACAATAACGACTAGCACAACGAACGACAGCGACTGCGGCTAGCACAGCAAGCGACGATGACAAGAAAGGGATTTGAGAAAAATAGTTGGGATCTTAGAGATTGAGAAGGCAACCACCAAGCATGGAGAAATCAGGGATTGCATGATCACATGATACTCATCCACCACTTACGGGATGGATCGAGTGACCCAAATACTGACTCAGTCTCGGTCGAGTTATTTAGCTAAATCAATTTTTTTGGTCTATGGCTTTGATTGGCCACTTTTAACTGGATCAGAAATTAAGAAATATTATTTGACTCTAACTCAAACGGGGTCATGTGCATTCCTAATGATGATAATAAAAGAAAAAAAATTAAAAAAAAAGAATCAGACAAAATAAGAAAAAAAATTATTTAATCGCTTAATATTTTTAGAGATAAAATTGTACCACTTTCTACTAATATCAATATTCATAGGGCTTCATTTAAATTGTCCAACTGTATAATAGACCGTCAAACTATTTAGTGTCATTAAACTAACTAGACAAATAAAATCTACACATGTAAATATTATTTTAGATTTACATTTTAGACTTTCCCTAAATTACTGGATTCTCTCCGCATATCGTCTATTTAGATGGTAAGTCTTATCCATATTCAGAATATATTTTGTTGTATATTTTATTAAGGCACTTGTACTTTGATAAATGATTATAGGGGATTATTAACATCATACACTAGTACACAACTGTTGCTGTAATGCCAAAGCTATACTTGTACCTGACTATCTATGTTTCATATTTAATCAAAATTTGTTATTGTTAGAGACAATTTTATCCTTAAAAAAGGTGGAACTCCCTGTTAATACACCTAGCATGCCTTGTTATCTTCTTATTTTTTATTAAAACATGATTTTTTATTGCATTGTCCCTATAATTTTACTGAATTTCAATTAAATTCTTATATATATATTTTAACTGTATCCCTATACCATATTAAATTTTATAACTAAATTCTTATCGTGACAAAAACAGTAAAATTAACAGAATATTTTAATATTCAAGAAAGTGTTAGGTATATTCATTTTGTTTAACGGAATATTTCGTTAATTCCAACATTTTTGTCACGACAGAAATTTAATTACAAAATCTAATATAATATAAAGACTTAATAAAAAAAAATATAAAGACCTAACTAAAAATTCAATAAAATTATAAAAACTCAGAATAATTAAACCTTAAAACATTCCCTAAGTCATCAATTACTTGTTTTTTAATTCCACTACACTTTCTACCCTATAAAAATTAGTATGGAGCACCACCACTCATTGCTGGTAAGGATGGAAGTAGAACAATAGCCACATGCCAGGATTAAGAGTTAAAACAAATAGATATTATACATTTTCTTGTCTCCAAAGAAATGATAAATGAAAGAGAAAAAAAAAAAAAGAAAGAAACTCTAGCACTAAGCCCTTCTCAAAAAAGAACTACAACTCTAAAGAACAAAAGAAACAGCTTGTTCTTTCGTTTAACAATTTCTGATCTCTAGTGTGATGAAAGAATCAGAGCCATCTCTGAAAACTCTACCTCAAAATAAATAACAAATCTATTCATCCCAAAGCCACATCCCAGTGTCATCTCATCCCAATCCATAGTTTTGCACGTTAAAAACAAAATATGGATTATTCTATTTTCGGCCTTCCGGTTTTGTTCCTCTCCTTTATTTTCTTTTCAAATTAAGAATGTGACAGGGATACGTATATATACACTCTGCCGCTGCTCCTTCAACACCTTCCAGCTATACACAAGATGTTGTTGTGGTCACACTTTGGCAAAAGGATTATTTCCTGGAAGAAAGATTCAGCGGTATCTCATCTATCTAACAACGTGAGAGGCAGTGTTTGGATGCAGCGGCCCGGTTCGGCATAAACAATCAGGTAATGAATTAGAGTAAAATGCTTCTTCTGACCGAAACCTATCCATGCCCTTTGTACCAGATATTGGCCCTTTCCTCTTCCTTGGGGATCCAAGCCTGTGCAAAACACACAAAATAACAGATGAAAACCTCAAATAAATAGTAAGCCTTGTGATCAGAACATCACCAAACTTGGTAGATAAGAAAACATTATTCTTGTCAAAAGTTGAAAGGAGGAAGATAATGCTAAAACCTTCGTGTTATGGAAGACAACTTCTTTTGTTAGACTAGTAAGGGTAAAGGTAATTTACACCGATCTCCCTTGAGATTCAGCAATATTACACACAACACCACTTCTTTTCATATAACATTGACCTCCCCGTCTTCTCCAAAATACAAGGGTCAAGGGGAAACAAAATAATCAACTATCAGAGTAAAAGACCCGTTAAAGATAAATTTCTGCATATTTAACACAAAAGATTACTTAATATGTGCAATAAACGCTTTCCAGTCACATACCGCCTTCTGTGGAGATCAATTATCTTGTTTGACAAACTTTTCCCCTCGGTCATTGTTCCCTGAGCCAGTTTATCAAAAAGACGAACAAGGGCTTTCCTAATTGAACAAATAGAGAACATTAAGAACATTGGAGAATTCATTGGAAAAATTTATAAATATAAACAAATATAAGTTGACCTGCTGCATAAGAAAGCACCAGCCATACCTGTCTGGTAATATTGATCTTCCACGTCCAAGAAATCGACGATGACCTTCAACAGCCTTTGCCATGTTTCCATAATAAGATGGTATAAACACATCACTTTCGATAGATACAATATAGTCAAGAGCAGCCATTTGAGATGCATGATTAGAAAAGGGTTCCAGCTCCTCAATGGATGCCAACTTTTCCTGAAAACAGTCAAAGCTTTGTTAATCAGAATGATCCAATGCTTCTGACTGGGTTGCTACTACCACAGAACGTTCAGGAGCATAGGCAAACCAATGTTTTTCGGGAGCATAGGCAAACCAATCTTTTTCTTTCCTTTTTCTTTTGGCTAGTTGAGTAGTTGAACATTAATATAATATGCACTGTCTTTTAACTGATTGTTCTTGTGTGCATATAAGGAAGATTAGCCACCCAAGATGACGAAGAAAAATAACATTTATTATTGTCTTTAATAATGGAGGTTTCAGTTGACAGCAATTTCTGCCATAACAGAAAAGGCATGACAATTTAGCCTTTATAATTCATTTTGATCCAGTGCTCCTTACAGTAGCATTATCAACTGTGTTGTAGACTACCGTAGAAATTGTTTCCTCAACAATTTAGACTTTTCATTCCTGGTATCGTGTAGTGACAGATCTTACCCCAGATCAAATAGAGAACTTCTATTGAATCAACACGACAATTATGTTATTTAATTGAAATATGAGCTTAACAAAGCACAAAATGTCAAACAAAAATTCTCCCTATTGTTTAGGGAAGGTTTTTTATAGATACATTTCAACCTTTAGACACTGATAATAACATTGGGAGAACCACCTCACAAAAGCTAGTTATTTGAATGGAGAGCCCAGGGCATTATCAACCCCTCATCAAAATCCCATACCTTCAAGGTAAGCCTCAAGTCTGCAATTGGATCCCAAGACATTGTTTCCTTTATTTTAAAGAAGAAAAACTGTAATGGGTTACAATGAACAAGGCATTACAAAAGCATAAAGCCTCAATTTATTACTCTATCTTTTGTTTTTATTTTTATGGACTCGATTTATTGCTCTATCAAATTCACTATCAATTTACATGTTAAAAGTTTCCAGTCAGTCTTGATAAGGTGCCAAAAATAGTTATTTCTTCAGCAGACTTAGTTCACTAATTTTTTTTCTTGTAACATATCAAACTTAGAGAGAGAGAGAGAGAGAAAGAGAGAGAGAGAGAGTACTGAACACCACCAACTTTCGTAACACATGATTGCAATGCTTTACCTTGCTCATTAGCAATGGATAGCGGGAACGCAGTTCAGCCATATGGGACTCACCCCCGTATATCCCTCCAGATGCAATATATATCGGTGTCTTTGATGGGTATCCGAGAGCAGTAAGAAAAATTCCAACTTCCTTTGGAGTTAAGGGGCAAAATCCTTTCAACCTTTGTTCTACGGGATCAATTTCCTTTATTTTCCAATATGAAGTGTTCTCTCTACAAGTTTTACAAGCAATAATTATTGTCCAATGTGTACATGAAGAGAGCATAGATTCAATCGATCATTTGATAGCAACCATGTTCATATACCTGATTATCCGTAGCTCTTCAGCCTCATCTTGAGATAAATCATGTGTGCATCCACTAAATGCAAGCATATCCTTCTCATAACGTAAATGCAGTGCAACATAAGGACCAAATAACCTCATCCTTTCCACCAACAACTACAAGAAGCCAAGAATTACAGCAAAAACAAATAAATCAATAAAATGCACCAGTCATGTACTAAGTATAAGATACACAAGAAAAAGGCCAATAATGGGTAAATCTTATATACTTTTCCCATTTGTTCAATGCGAGGTGAAAATCGGAGAGCTTCATAACAAGCACGGCAGCGAAGCTTCTGAATGTCTGCAGGTAGGTTGTTGTTTGCTAAACGTGAATCAGATTTTGCTGCTCTAATAACCTTCAAATGTTATCAACAATCAATAATATAAGATTATTGCACAATATATAAATTAAATAAAAAAAATGGAAGAGTGACACCATAGTTTAACAGTATATGATAACAGATTTTCAACATACATACTTGGTATTCTTCCCACAAGGTAGCAATCTCATTCTCATAATAATCCATACCAGACCAGCTTATGAAGTACTTCACAATTCTGGTTTCATTAACCAGTTCTTGGGGAAGCTTCTTAATTATCTTCACATCATTAGCTAGAGAACGTATAAAATGCTCTTCATCAAAAACATCAGAGAAATTGCTGAAAAAACAAAAAGAACAAAGAAAAATAAGTTCCTAAAATTGAATTCACATAACATCCGACACAGAAAAGAAGCTATGACAGAAAAGATACAAACCAAAGACAGGATACAAAATTACCTAGTGTCTTGCCAAAATGATCTTTTATCAAGTTCAGGAACTACAAGAGTGGCATTTATTATACGAGCTACAGCTACCATATCACATATCTGAAAGCAAAAAGTACAAATTTGCAGCTTCTAATAATACATAGGAATAAGAAATCCTCAAATCCATCAGCATAGCAACTTCACATTAATACTAGTAAAATGAGCATTAGCATAATTCAGAGTGTGTGTACGCAAGAGAGAGAGAGAGATCAGACCCCAGCACGCATTTGATTGAGACCACCATTTGTATGAACTAGAAGGTATCCTCTTGACTCAGCAGGAGCTGGATAAATAGTTCTAACTTTAAGCAAGTATCAAATAATTCAAACTCAGAAACTTGCAACAAAAGTTTTAGTTTCTTACCTGTATAATTAGGTGTAGGCTTTGTACAGGGCAGATACCCACGATTGGATGGAGGCTTCCACAACTTCTCATAATCCGAAACCCCTCTTGAAACGTTCGACTGTTAAATCTAGAATGAGTGAAAATATGAAAGGTGCTGGGTGCATAACTGCTGCTAAATTTTAATAAAATTTTAACACATACAACTGCCAACAGACATGACACATCTTTATCTCAAAAAATGAACCAAAACTAAACCGAAAAAACTAGCTCAAAATGAGAATACTACACATCTAGATGAGATTCACAACCATTAGAAAATCAATATAGACAACAAAGAAAAAATAATATCAGCAAAGACGAAAGAATTACCCAGCCTGGTTGATGGGGGACATAGAGGAACATATTAATTAATGAAAGAAACCTACATGTTTAAAATAAGGCTGATCTTAAAACATTAATAATAATCTAATAAATTAATGAATAAAACTGCATACATGCCATTTGGTTGTTACAAAGATATAATTTTTATTAGATGCATTAGATTCTGTTCCTCTATCAAATTCTCAGTCAGCAAATCCAAACAGATCAGATCACAAAATCAGTTACTACTACTATCCAGTGTTCACAATGAAAAACCAAACCTTTGGAGGAGGAAACAGAACTTTTGATAAATGAGGCGGAGCCAGCTCTCTTGTCCACCTTTGCAGATCTCGAGTCTGTCAAAATTTGAACCAAATAGTTAACAAAAAAAAAATGTTTCAATTAAGAATATCAAATTCAAAACACATAAGTCAACACTTTCCCAAAATAAATTCCATAATATTTATTATTTCTTTTCAGAAATGCATAATCCAAAGTGAATACAAACCCCTCTTCCCCAATATATTTCCGGTGATAGCAATCTTCTTCAAGTCAACAAAACCCTAAGAAAACCACATATTCCTAGAGGGTTTATTGTGCAAGACTAGAACCTGGTAGATTAAATCGTGCAATTTTCCAGAAAAGCGAAGAACCTGAGATAACAATCTTAAAAATAGGCACAAAATCCAAACTTCCCTTGAAGAGAATGAATAATAAGCAGAGAGTGAGTAAAAATAGATACCGTTGTGATCTTGTCATTGAACTTCTGATCATTGGAAGAAGGAACGACGTGCTGGACATGAACAGAGACAACAGCCATGAACGCTATTGAGCATATTGCTGCAGTTAGAAGCTTCCTCAGTTGCACCACCGAAACACACTTTCGCTTCTGCATTCCCCAGACTACCCTCTCAAAGTTATGGACTTTCCCTTTTTTTTTTACTTGTTCCTGTTTTGGTTTTCCTTATCTACACTCAATTGAGAAGAACAAAAGAAAAAAGTGACGCAAAAACAACCGAAGGGAAATTGAATGAAAATAAATTAAAATAATTGTGCTGCTTTGCTTATTCCTCGGAGTAATAATAATGTTAATTCTAGTGTGCGAATGAAACGCTTTGTTATGTCACATGATCAGGTTGCAAAAGGAACAGGGGACAAGAAAGAAAAAGGCGGTGTTTTGGGATTCTTGGGGTTTGCTCAGTGGTTTCTGATGCGGAATGTACTCAATGTAGTGCAGCTAAGTCCACTCAGTGTTATTGTTGGGCTTTCGAGATGCTATCATATCACCCGTTCCATCCCATTCGATTTATAACGCTACATCTACTACTACTACTATTACGGTTGTTTTTTTATTTTTTTTTTATTTTTCATAGTATCCTCGAATCCAACAGATCAATGACTAATTTATCGCGGTACTGAACTCCATTTAATGATTTTTACTGGCCAATGGGTTGCTGCATACACAAGGCGGAATTCGAACTCGCGACACTTGCTTAAGTGGACTAATGAGCTAACCACTAGATTAATGCAACTTGGTTACTACTACGATTGTTATTGGTTCGGTTTGGTTTGATTTTGGACCAAAAACCAACTGAATTGATCTATTCGGTTCTCACACAACATCAACTAATTGATTTGCTATTTTTGTAACAACCAAATAAAACTGAACCGAATCAAACCGAGAATAATTTCATTCAACTATTTTTTTAGGTTTTTAAGTTCTAATTAACAAAATATTAATCATAGTAAAATGAGATTTAAAATAGTCAACAAACTGAAATAACAAGAGTACATCACAGGCAAATTTTATACTGTTGAATTTGAGAAAACAAAAATAATAATTTGATTATGACTAAACATTATAATAATAGATCAAAGGCCCAATTATGTGTGTAATTTGTTTGGTCATTGTGCAAAAATTTATATTGCTAAAAAACAAGCCAATTAGAGTAACCAGGCCCAATAATGGAACAGGCCCAAGACCAAAAGCATTCAGTTCATCCTTTGGTAGCCCAGAAAAATTGTTGCTGATCAAGAAAGAAAGCAACACTCTCCTCAGACCAAAAGCCAAAGCAATCAAACTCACCTTCTCTCTTCTCTCTTCTCTCTTCTTAACCCACGTGATTAGTTTGAAAAGCAAGAAAGAAAATGAAGCTTAGATTATGGTTCAAATCAAAAGGCAAAAGGTGATTTTCAAATCCAAGAAACAAAGAAGAAAGAAGAAGGAAAGTCAAAGGCTAGGGCACAAAAGTAAAAATCAAATCAAAGGTGAATTAGAAAATCATTTCCATCTTTGTGCTTCTAATTGTAGCTTGTTGAGGATGCCTTCCTCCTGCATGCACTGTTTAGGAAAAGTTAAAGAAAATGGAGGTTGCGAAGCTCTGCTACAAATCAAGGGTCAAGAACAAAACTTGAAGCCAAAGAATTGATGAATGGCTAGATCCTTGAAGCAAAATTAAAAAGGAAAAAAGAGAAGCAGTTAGATAAGAATGCAAGTAAACTTTAATCACTACTGCCGTCCCATCTCTTCTCTTCGCTACTACTCTGTTATTTGGGGAAGAAGAACAAGTCAAAGGCGCTCGAACCAAGTTCAAGTTTTGGAAGCTTTACTCCTCTTTAAAAGGGGTAAACGGCCAGAAATTGAATTAAAGAGTGAGCACACAGTTTGGGTTCTCATAACTTTCAAGCTATTCCTTCTTCTCTTTCATGATATCACATTAAATTATCTATTCTTCAGTATTTATCTTTCTTTATTTCTTTTCAATAGAAAAAAGGCATTAAGTGAGGTATTAGTAAAGTCATTGAGAGAATTATGTCAAACTCTTTTGTTTGTATTTCTGTTTTGTATTCATGATCCTAGATTTCCTTGCTACATTAGCTAAGCAGTTAGTAGTTGTAAGTCTAGGGGAGAATATAGCCAATTCAAGCTTGGGTAGAAATTTGGTTTGTCACAGATAGGATTGGGTAGAATCTTTAAAAAATGAGTGATTTTAATCTGTGAGAAAAATAGTAAAAATTCTACTACTGTTGTAGTGAAGACTGGATGTAAGACACATTGCACATGGTGGTTGAACCAGGATACATGGTTGTGTAGATTCTCTCTTCTCTACTCTTCTTCTATTTTCTTTTGATATGAGATAGAGGTAAATACCAAATTGGTACCCGAAAGATTATGCCACTGACAAAATGGTACCTGATTGTTGTTATTGACAAAATAGACCCTAAAAGATTTTAAAATTTGATAAAATCACCTAGCCGTGAAAGGATGACGTCACAGTGAACGGAAAACACTGATGTGGCTGTCGAAAGTGAGCTCCGATGGTGACAGAGAGCTTCGGCGATGTGCTGTCATTGCGGAGGGGACGCGAAAGAGATGTAACGGTATGTTGAAGAAGAACAATCTATGAACACAAGAATGCAGCAAGGTACTGCCATGGCGGAAGGAGACGCAGCGGCGTGCCATGGTGGTCTGGCAGAAGGGGACGCGAAATGGGATGTGGTATGCGAAATTGTGATTCACACTTTTCACAACTCCGCATAGCTGATCAGCAAGTGCAATAGGTCGTCCAAGTAATAAACCTTACGCGAGTAAGGGTCGATCCCACGGAAATTGCCTGCTTGAAGCAAGCTATGGTCATCTTGTAAATCTCAGTCGGGTGGATTCAAATGGTTATGAGTTTTTAATAATTAGAAGATAAATAAAACATAAAATAAGATAGAAATACTTATGTAATTCATTGGTGGAAATTTCAGATAAGCGTTTGGAGATGCTTTGTTACTCCTGAACCTCTGCTTTCCCATTGTTTTCATCCAATTATGTGTGTTCCCTTCCATGGCAAGCTGTAGGATCCTCTCAATGAAAATGGTCCTCTACGGTTTCTGTACGGCTAATCAACTGTCGGATTTCTCGTCTCGGATGAAAAATACCAGGTACAGCTACCGCATGGCTAATCATCTGTCGGTTCTCACTAGCGTCGGAATAATATCCATTGATCCTTTTGCACACTGTCACTGCGCCCAACATTCGCGAGTTTGAAGCTCTTCACAGTCATCCCTTCCCAGATTCTACTCGGAATACCATAGACAAGGTTTAGACTTTTCAGATCTCAGGAATGTTGTCTATTGTTCTAGCCTATACCACGAAGATCCTAATCTCAGATTCAGATGCTCTGTTGTCAGGAGAGATGATGTGAATTATTGATTAGAGACCCAAGAGAATATACTCTGGCTGTCATCCAATGACTATGTTGAACATCATGTAGACTGCTTTATGGTTGTCAGGCACGCAGATCTTGGCTAAGCGAATACTGAAGATAGAGGGTAATTGTCACGGGTCACACCTTTAGTCTGACTTAACTGAATTAAGTACAAGAGTATATCTTGGAGAAGAAGTAGGCATGAATTGAATGAAAAACCATAGTACTTGCATTAATTCATGAGGAACAGCAGAGCTCCTCACCTTAATCTATGAGGTGTAGAAACTCCACCGTTAAAAATACATAAGAACAAAAGGTCTAGACATGGCCGAATAGCCAGCCTCCAAAAAGGGTTCGAAGAACTCCCAAAAGGTCAAAGACCTGATCAAAGGATCGAAAAGTCGTCCAAAGATAAAATACAATAGTCAAAAGTGCTATTTATACTAAACTAGTAAACTAGGTTTACAGAAAATGAGTAACTAAGTGCAGATAGTGCAGAAATCCACTTACGAGACCCACTTGGTGTGTGCTTGGGCTGAGCATTGAGGCTTTCACATGCATAGGCTCTTCTTGGAGTTAAACGCCAGCTTGGGTGCCAGTTTGGGCATTTAACTCCAGCTTTGGTGCCAGTTCTGGCGTTTTACGCTAGAAAATGATCTCTGGTGGGCGTTTGGATGCCAGTTTGGGCCATCAAATCTCTGGCAAATTATGGACTATTATACATTGCTGAAAAGTCCAAGATGTCTAATTTCCAACGCAATTGAGATCGCACCAATTGGGCTTATGTAGCTCTAGAAAATCCACTTCGAGTGCAGGAGGGTCAGAATCCAACAGCATCTGCAGTCCTTTCTCAGCCTCGGAATCAGATTTTTGCTCAGGTCCCTCAATTTCAGCCAGAAAATACTTGAAATCACAAAAAAATACACAAACTCATAGTAAAGTCCAGAAATGTGATTTTTCCATAAAAACTAATAAAAACATACTAAAAAGTAACTAAAACATACTAAAAACTACCTAAAAACAATGCAAAAAAGCGTATAAATTATCCGCTCATCACAACACCAAACTTAAATTGTTTCTTGTTTCCAAGCAACCAAAAACAAAATAGGATAAAAATAAGAGAATATACAATAAATTTCAAAACATCAATGTAGCTTAGTTCTAATTAGATGAGCGGGACTAGTAGCTTTTTGCTTCTGAACAGTTTTGGCATCTCACTTTATCCTTTGAAGTTCAGAATGACTGGCATCCATAGGAAATCAGAATTCAGATGTGTTATTGATTCTCCTAGTTTATTATGTTGATTCTTGAACACAGCTACTTATTAGTCTTGGCCGTGACCCTAAGCATCTTGTTTTCCAGTATTACCACCGGATACATAAATGCCACAGACACCTAACTGGGTAAACATTTTCAGATTGTGACTCAACTTTGCTAGAGTCCCCAGTTAGAGGTGTCCAGAGTTCTTAAGCACACTCTTTTTGCTTTGGATCATGACTTTAACCACTCAGTCTCAAGCTTTTCACTTGAACCTTCATGACACAATCACATAGTTAGGGACAACTTGATTTAGCCGCTTAGGCTAGGATTTTATTCTTTTGGGCCCTCCTATCCATTGATGCTCAAAGCCTTGGATCTTATTTACCCTTGCCTTTTGGTTTAAAGGGCTATTGGCTTTTTTTGCTTGCTTTTTCTTTTTCTTTCTTTTTTTCGCAATTTTTTTTCCGCAAGCTTTTTCTTTTTCACTGCTTTTTCTTTCTTCAAGAATCAACTTTATGATTTTTCAGATTATCAATAACATTTCTCTTTTTTCATTATTCTTTCAAGAGCCAATAATTTTAACATTCATAAACTTCACTATAAAAAATATGCACTATTTAAGCATTCATTCAGAAAATAAAAAGTATTGCCACCACATCAAAATAATTAAACTAATTTCAAGATAAAATTCAAAATTCATGCACTTCTTGTTCTTTTGCAATTAGAAACATTTTTCATTTAAGAAAGGTGAAGGATTCAGGGACATTCATAGCTTCAAGGCAAAAACACTAGACACTAATGATCATGTAATAAAGACACAAACATAGACAAAACATAAAGTATAAGAAACGAAAAATAAAAAAATAAGAACAAGAAAATTGAAGAACGGGTCCAACTTAGTGACGGCGGCTAGTTCTTCCTCTTGAAGATCCTATGGAGTGCTTGAGCTCCTCAATGTCTCTTCCTTGCCTTTGTTGTTCTTCCCTCATGGCTCTTTGGTCCAATCTAATTTCATGGAGGATAATGGAATGCTCTTGGTGCTCCATCCTTAGTTGCTCCATGTTGGAACTCAAATCTCCTAAAAAGGTGTTGAGTTGCTCCCAATAGTTGTGTGGAGGAAAATACATCCCTTGAGGCATCTCAGAGATTTCTTTATAAGAGACTTCCTCATGCGCTTGTTGAGGTCCATGAGTCGGCTCTCTTGTTTACTCCATCCTCTTTCTAGTGATGGGCTTTTGAGATGAACCTTTCCATCTTCCATGACTTGGGGGTGGAAGTAACTGCCTTCCCTTTCCTCTTTCTAGAGGTTTCTCCGGCCTTTGGTGCCATTAATAGTTATAGAAAAATAAAAAGCAATGCTTTTTTTCCACACTAAACTTAAAAGGTTTGCTCGTTCTCGAGCAAAGAAGAAAGAAAGGAGGAGAAGAAGAAGAAATGGAGGAGATGGAGGTGTAAGAGTGGTTCGACCAAGGGGGTTTTAGGTGGTTATGATTTTGAATGGTGAGGTAGGTGGGGTTTATTTTGGAAAAAAGTGGACGGATGTGAGTGGTGAAGAGGTTATGGGAAAGGGTAGGATTTGATAGGTGAATTGTGTTTGGGGAAGGATGTTATGGAAATGTTTGAAGAGGAGTGAGAATGAGTTGGGGTAGGTAGGGATCCTATGGGGTCCACAGATCTTAAGGTGTCAAGGGTTTCTAATCCCTGCACATTTCTGGCATTTAAACACCCTCTGTGTGGCATTTCTGGCATTGAACGCTAGGCTGCTGCCCATTTCTGGTGTTAAATGCCAATTTGGCTGCCAGTTCTGGCGTTTAACGCCCAGAAGCTACCAGACTGGGCGTTAAACACCCATTATGCTACCCTTACTGGCGTTTAACGCTAGCCAGATGCCAGACACCCTTTCCTGGAGTTAAACGCCAGTCTGTGTGCCATTTCTGGCATTTAACGCCCAGAATGGTGCTAGACTGGGCGTTAAACGCCCACTTTGCTAGCCTTACTGGCGTTTAAACGCCCACTTTGCTAGCCTTACTCGCGTTTAAATGCCAGTAAGCTCGCCTTCCAGGGTGTGCTATTTTTTACTGTTTTTGATTCTTGCTTTAATTCTGCAGCTATTTTTTGTGACTCCAGATGATCATCAACCTAAAGAAGACATAGACTAACAATGGAAAATAAAATGAAAGAGTAATTAATATAGATAAATAAAATTGGGTTGCCTCCCAACAAGCGCTTCTTTAATGTCAATAGCTTGACAGGAAGCTCTTACAGAGCTTCACATGTGCTCAGAGCATGATTGTGGCCTCCCAACACCAAACTTAGAAGTTGAGTGTGGGGACTCTGTCTGACTTTGTATTGAGAGAAGCTTTTCATGCTTCTTCTACATGTTTTTAGAAGAAGATCCTTGAGTCTTAAACACAAAGTAGTCCTCAATCAATTGAAGGACTAACTCCCCTCTGTCTACATCAATCACAGCCCCTTGCTGTGGCTAGGAAGGGTATTCCAAGGATGATGGATTCATCCTCATCCTTCCCAATGTGTAGGATTATGAAGTCAGCAGGGACGTAAAGGCCTTCAACCTTTACTAAGACATCCTCTACAAGTCCATAAGCCTATTTCATTGATTTGTCTACCATCTCTAGTGAGATTCTTACAGCTTGTACCTCAAAGACACCTAGTTTCTCCATTACAGATAGTGAAATGAGGTTGATACCTGACCCCAGGTCACACAAAGCCTTTTCAAAGTTTATGGTGCCTATGGTGGAAAGTATTAAGAACTTTTCGGGATCCGGTTTCTTTTGAGGCAATGTCTGCTAAATCCATGTATTCAGTTCATTGATGAGCAATGGAGGTTCATCCTTACAAGTCTCATTACCAACTAACTTGGCATTCAGCTTCATGATTGCTCCTAGATACTGAGCAACTTGCTCTTCAACAGTGTCTTCGTCCTCTTCAGAGGAAGAATACTCATCAGAGCTCATGAATGGCAACAGTAAGTTCAGCGAAATTTCTATGGTCTCTGTATGAGCCTCAGATTCCTTTGGTTCCTCAATAGGGAACTCCTTATTGGTCAGTGGACGTCCCTTGAGGTCTTCCTCACTGGGAATCACTGCCTTTTCACTCTCTCCAGGTTCGGCTATTTGGGTTATAGTTATGGCCTTGCACTCTCTTTTGGGATTCTCTTCTGTAATGCTTGGGAGAGCACTAGGAGGAGTTTTAGTAACTCTTTTACTCAGCTGACCCACTTGTGCCTCTAAATTTCTTATGAAGGACCTTGTTTCATTCATGAAACTGATAGTGGTCTTAGATAGATTAGAGACTACGTTTTCTAAGTCAAAGAAGCTCTGTTCAGAATTCTCTGTTTGTTGCTGACAAGATGATGGGAAAGGATTGCTACTGCCAAACTTATTTCTCCCACCATTATTGTTGTTGAAGCCTTGTTAAGGCTTCTGTTGATCCTTCTATGAGAAATTTGGATGATTCATCCACGAAAGATTATAGGTGTTTCCATAGGATTCTCTCATGTAATTTACCTCTTCCATTGCAGGATTCTCAGGGTCATAAGCTTCTCCATCAGACGAGGCTTCTTTAGCACTACCAGATGCAACTTGCAATCCAGTCAGATTCTGAGAAATCATATTGACTTGCTGAGTCAATATTTTGTTCTAAGCCTATATGGCATTCAAAGAATCAATCTCAAGAACTCCTCTCTTCTGAGTCGTCCCATTGTTAACAGGATTTATTTTAGAAGTGTACATGAATTGGTTATTTGCAACCATCTCAATGAGTTCCTGGGCTTCTGCAGGTATTTTCAGATGAAGGGATCCATCAGCAGAATGGTCCAATAACATCTTGGACATTTCAGACAGACCATCATAGAATATACATATGATACTCCATTCTGGAAACATGTCAGAAGGACACCTTTTGGTTAATTGCTTGTATCTTTCCCAAGCTTCATAGAGGGATTCACCTTCCTTCTGTCTGAAGGTTTGGACGTCCACTCTGAGCTTGGTCATCTTTTGAGGTAGAAAGAATTTGGTCAAGAACGCATTGACCACCTTGTCCCAAGAGTTCAGGCTTTCTCTAGATTGTGAGTCCAACCATGTTCTAGCTCTATCTCTCACAGCAAAGGGGAAAAGCATAAGTCTATAGACCTCGGGATCAACCCCATTGGTCTTAACAGTATCACAAATCTGCAATAATTCAGCTAAGAACTGATAATGATCTTCCGATGGAAGTCCATGAAACTTACAATTCTGCTGCATTAGAGAAACTAATTGAGGCTTAAGCTCAAAGTTGTTTGCTCCAATAGGAGAAATTGAGATGCTTCTTCCATAGAAATTGGAAGTTGGTGCAGCATAGTCACCAAGCATCTTCCTTGCATCTCTGGCATTATTGTTGGGTTCGGCTGCCATGTCTGCTTCTGTTTTGAAATTCTCTGTAAGGTCCTCTCCGGAGTGTTGTGCTTTAACTTCTCTTAGCTTCTTCTTCAAAGTCCTTTTAGGTTCAGGATCAGCATCAACAAGAATGTTTTTATCCCTGTTTCTGCTCATATGAAAAAGAAGAGAACAAATAGAGTAGTGGAATCCTCTATGTCACGGTATAGAGATTCCTTGAGGTGTCAGCATGAAAGAAGAATAGAAGAATGAGGTAGAGAGAGAATAAGAAGAATTCGAACACAGAGGGAGAGAGAGGGTTCGAATTTTTAGATAAGTGGAAGAGAATTGTTAGCAATTAAATGAAATAAATAGAAAGAGAGGAGAGAGAGAGAGAGAGAGAGAGAGAGAAAGTTTTCGAAAATTTGGAAAAGGAATAAAATAAAATTAGAATTGAAAACAATTAGTTAATAAAGAAGATTTTTGAAAAAAAATGGTTAGTGATTTTCGAAAATTGGAAGTGGAAAAGTGGTTAGGTGGTTTTGAAAAAGATTAGAAATAGTAATTAGTTGAAAAAGATTTGAAAATAATTTTGAAAAGATAAGAAGTTAGAGAAAAGATTTTGAAATCAAAGTTTAAAAAGATATGATTGAAAAAAGATTTGATTGAAAAAGATTTGATTTTAAAAAGATATGATTAAAAAGATATGATTGAAAAAGATTTGATTTTTAAAATTGATGACTTGACTAACAAGAAATTAAAAGATATGATTCTAAAATTCAAAGGTTGAACCTTTCCTAACAAGAAAGTAACAAACTTTCAATTTTTTGAATCAAAACATTAATTGTTAGTAAGGATTTTTGAAAATATGAGATAAGATTAAGAAAAAGATTTTTGAAAAATTAGTTTGAAAATTTTCAAAAGTATCAAAAGAAAAATGAAAAATGAAAGTTTAAAATATATTTGATGCAAAAAGTTATGAACTAAAACATGAAAAATTAAAAAAAATCGATTTGGAAACAAAATTACTTCCCTTATGTCATCCTGGCGTTAAACGCCTAGGATGCTATCCATTCTGGCGGTTAACGCCCAGAATGCTACCTCTTTGGGCGTTTAACGCCCAATCAGGTACCCTGGCTGGCGTTAAACGCCTGAAATCCTTCTTTGCTGGGCGTTTTTCTAAACGCCCAGAATGCTGCCTGTTCTGGCGTTAAACGCCCAGAACGCTGCTCATTCTGGCGTTTAACGCCCATAATTATACCATTACTAGCGTTAAACGCCCAGAATGATAGCCATTCTAGTGTTTAATGCCCAAAGTGCCTCTTTACTGGCATTTTATTGCCAGTGAGCTCTTTTTTTCTGTGATTCTTCTACCTTATGTTCTGAATCTTCATTTCTTTGTATTATTTACTTGAAAATATATATTTTTTATTTTTGAATTTTTAATGAAGAGAGATAAAAATAACAAAATGAAATAAAACATAAAAATGCAAGATCAAAACAAGTAATGCATGCAAGGACACTTTGAATATCAAGATGAACACCAAGAACACTTTGAAGATCATGATGAACATCAATGACATATTTTTGAAAATTGTTAAGAAAAGAAAGACATGTAAGACACTAAAATTAGAAATTTTGAATGTTTAAACACTATGATTTTGAAAATGCATATGAAAAACAACATAAAACACAAAACAGGAAAATCATAAGATCAGACAAAGGAAATCATCAAGAACAACTTGAAGATCACAGAAGAACACAATGCATATTTTTTTTAAAATAAAGATAAAAATTACCCAATCTAAGCAACAAGATGAACTGTCAGTTGTTCAAACTCGAACAATCCCCGGCAACGGCACCAAAAACTTGGTATGATAAATTGTGATTCAGACTTTTCACAACTCCACATAGCTGACCAGCAAGTGCACTGAGTCATCCAAGTAATAAACCTTACACGAGTAAGGGTCAATCCCACAGAGATTGCCGGCTTGAAGCAAGGTATGGTCATCTTGTAAATCTCAGTCGGGCGGATTCAAATGGTTATGAGCTTTTAATAATTAGAAGATAAATAAAACATAAAATAAGATAGAGATACTTATGTAATTCATTAGTGGGAATTTCAGATAAGCGTTTAGAGATGCTTTGTTACTCCTAAACCTCTGCTTTCCCATTGTCTTCATCCAATCAAGCGTGCTCCCTTCCATGGCAAGCTGTAGGATCCTCTCAGTGAAAATGGTCCTCTACGGTTTTTGTACAGCTAATCAACTGTCGGATTTCTCGTCTTGGATAAATAATACCGGGTACAGCTACCGCATGGCTAATCATCTGTCGATTCTCACTAACGTCAGAATAAGATCCATTGATCCTTTTTCACACTGTCATTGCACCCAACATTCGCGAGTTTGAAGCTCTTCACAGTCATCCCTTCCCAGATCCTACTCAGAATACCACAGACAAGGTTTAGACTTTCCGGATCTCAGGAATGCTGTCTGTTGTTCTAGCCTATACCACGAAGATCCTAATCTCAAATTTAGATGCTCTGTTGTCAGGAGATACGATGTGAATCGTTGATTAGAGACCCAAGAGAATATACTCCGGCTGTCATCCAATGACTACGTTGAACATCATGTAGACCGCTTTGTGGTTGTCAGGCACGTGGATCTTGGCTAAGCGAGTACTGAAGATAGAGGGTGATTGTCACGGGTCACCCTTTCAGTCTGACATAACTGAATTAAGTACAAGACTATATCTTGGAGAAGAAGTAGGCGTGAATTGAATAAAAAACCATAGTACTTGCATTAATTCATGAGGAACAGCAGAGCTCCTCACCTTAATCTATGAGGTGTAGAAACTCCACCATTGAAAATACATAAGAACTCCAAAAAGGGTTCGAAGAACTCCCAAAAGGTCAAAGAACTGATCAAAGGATCGAAAAGTCATCCAAAGATAAAATACAATAGTCAAAAGTGCTATTTATACTAAACTAGTAAACTAGTTTTACAGAAAATGAGTAACTAAGTGCAGATAGTGCAGAAATCCACTTTCGGGACCCACTTGGTGTGTGCTTGGGCTGAGCATTAAGGCTTTCACATGCATAGGCTCTTCTTGGAGTTAAACGCCAGCTTGGGTGCCAGTTCGGGCGTTTAACTCCAGCTTTGGTGCCAGTTTTGGCATTTTACGCTAGAAAAGGGTCTCTGGTGGGCATTTGGACGCCAGTTTGGGCCATCAAATCTCGGACAAAGTATGAACTATTATACATTGCTGGAAAGCCCAAGATGTCTACGTTCCAACGCAATTGAGATCGCGCCAATTGGGCTTCTGTAGCTCCAGAAAATCTACTTCAAGTGCAGGAGGGTCAGAATCCAATAGCATCTGCTGTCCTTTCTCAGCCTCTGAATCAGATTTTTGCTCAGGTCCCTCAATTTCAGCCAGAAAATACCTAAAATCACAGAAAAACATACAAACTCATAGTAATATCCAGAAATATGATTTTTGCATAAAAACTAATAAAAATATACTAAAAAGTAACTAAAACATACTAAATACTTAAAAATAATGCCAAAAAGCGTATAAATTATCCGCTTATCAGGATGCAATGGCATGTTGAAGAAGAAGAAGCAGCAAACACGAAGAAGAAAAAGGTCGTCGGAAATGTCTCCGAAGTTCTCTGCCACCATCGGAGCAATCTTTCGACAGCCAGATCAGCGTTTTTGTTCATTGTGATGTCATCTTTTCACTGTTTGGTGATTTTATCAAATTTTAAAATCTTTCAGGGACTATTTTGACAATAACAAAAGTCAAGTACCGTTTTATCAGCACCAGTATCTTTCGAGTACTGACTTGGTATTTACCTCATATGAGATAAAATTAAAGTGTCTCCTGAATTTTCTATTCTTCAAAAGTCACAACAATCCAAAAGTAAAAATTTTCTCTATTCTTCATCGTATCCCAAAGAGACAAAATAAAATTGTCTCTTGAAATATTAGCTTGACATATTCAACAGCTAAAAAGTTCTACATCTAGTTTGAAGCTCAAGTGAACAAGTTAAAAAAATGGAGGCAATAGATTCAACCCCCTTATCTAGGCCACTAACAAACCTTCAATTGTATCAGAGCTTGGTTTCAAAGAAATCAAGCTCCATAGCTTGGAGAAAAGATCTAAATGGCCAACAACATGGGTTCGAATGCCATGGTTTACATACTCACTGAGATCAGTCCAACAACAGACCTCCCTTCTTCAACGGCAAGAAATTCAACTACTGGAAGGAAAGAATGCAGATATTTGTTCAATAAATTGACTGCAATATCTGGAAGATCATCATAAACGGTCCACAAGTTCTAGCTAAAACAAGTGTACAAAGCGTTGTGATTGCAAAAGAAGAAATAGAATGGAATGATAAAGGAAAGAAAAAGGTGGAGCTTACTACACAAAAAATGCTGAGAATCATCAGATTTACCATCAGATTTAGCATTACATATTAGCATTGACTTTACTGATAGATTTACCGAAGGTTTTGATATGGCATTCATTTGGTCAAATCGTTACCGATAGATTCCTATTTCCGACGCTAAATTCGCCGGTAATACCTGGGGGAAAAAGAGGGAGATAGGTGCAAAATTTAGCGTGGGATTTACTGTCAGAAAAATCCGCCGGTAACCCCAGTTTAGTGAAATATATCGTGTTGGTGACCCGTAACAGGTTACCGTCGGATTTATCTACTGGTAAATCCGATGGTAATGAGCCATAAAATTCAAAGCACGAACCTTCTCCCCCTTCAATTCAAAACTACTCTCTCTCTCTAACCTCTTTTGTCTATTTCTCTCTCCAGCCGCCTCTGAACCCCGCCGCACAATCATCCCCACCGCCGCTGGCCCCTACTGTCGTCACCTCTTTCCTCTCCTTGCACTAACCGTTCTCCGTAATGTATCCATTTTAGTCCACATTGCAAACCCTCGCCTCCATTGCAGCCGCCGTTTTTCTCACTGCCAATGAGCACTGTTCATCACATCAGTAGCTTCTTTCCCTGGTCCAGCACGCTTTGTCATCCGCCACTAAGTCCAACTTCGTCATCGGCTGCCAGGTCCAGGTTAGTTAATTTTTCTTACTTTTTTAACTTGTTTTTCATAAAAAAAATGTGATTTGGTTAATTTAATTTGTAATGTGCTCAGAATGATTTAGCTAAAAACAATTAGTTAATTTTATATGTATTTATGAGCTCTGATCTCTTTTGATGCATGTAATGTAATTGACTAATTGCATGGTTATCAATTTATAATAAGACTTGAATTTATCAATTTGTTAAATGGAAAACTTGCTAATTAGTCCTACTTTATGTAATTTCATATCTTGAATCTTACAATTTAGTTGATTTGTTATCATACTCATCTAATAGTGAATAAGTGTATGTGAGCAAAACTTAGTGTGTATATATATAATACTGTACAAAATATTTACTATTAATTATTATTTTATTGGGGTTTGGTCAATCAATCGATAATGGGTTGCACTAATTTGATTTGGATTTTAGTAGCTATAATATGTTGAGATTTTAATTGAAATAAAATCTGACTAATTAATAACTAAACCAAACTAGAAAAGAAAGTAGAAAGCGAAAAGTTGGTGCTTAGATGGTACTAGTATTATTGTATTAAGTAATTGCCCTTAGAGTGGTTGTGTTATATGGATACTTAGAGTGTTAACAATTTCTTGATTTCCTTTTTTTGTGGTTGTATTATATGGATAGTTAGAATGTGAAATACTATAGACCCATATTTTACTTATTAACAGAGATATAATTTATGTAGAATTCAGATTTTATACAATATTAACATAAAGTTACTTGACATATATATGTATAACATTTCTCATGTTGATTTCTGATATGATACTCTAATAAGGTGACGACTTCACTTTAGCATGATGCGAATAAAAATGTTTGTCATTGGATCAATATCAATAAATTAAAAGTTTTGCATATTGTTTTTGCCTTGGATTTATGCATGTCACATCTTATTACTTTGAATTTGGATCGTGAAGGCTCTTTGTTTAGTTAAGTTTAATTCTTATGAAATTACTTGAGTGTTGATTGATGCTGTGGATTGAGATTAGTTGAATTTGTGGGTACTATAAAGGTAGATATATTTCCAATTTTAGGGGAGGTTATGTCAAAAAATTTTCAGAGAGTTCTATTGAATGATTCGTGTAGTATATTTGCTTATTAGTGTTAATAATATATTCTCTTTGCAGACATGTTGATAGGTAGCATCGAATGGGTCTCGTGGTCATGGTAGAGGGAGGGTTTACACTGAATTTTCAAGGATTGTTCAGTCATCACCCTCTACCTTGACTACCCCGTCGACCCCTGTGACGTTGTAGGCGGATCCACCAGACCAACAGTTCATCATGGTCCCAAACCCGAACTACGTGCCTCCTTCTACTACTCTCCCTCCCCACAGATCCAGGCGACAAAGCCTGCGGTAGGTGATTCCTTCAGTTCCCCTAATAGGATACCCCTCCACCATCGTCCGTCATCCAGCTGACGATTTGGCCCGATGGCATGCATGTATGAGTAAATACTATTTTTTAATCCTAATTTTGTTAATCTTAAGTTTATGTGTTTCTATGTGTTTGTTAGTCTTAGGTTTTACTCCAATAGGTTTGCACCACATAATAATGACTGCATACAGGAGATCCACTACAAGACACACAGAAAATTGTGACGGTATTTTTGGGGATTTGGGGTGGGTTTTAACCG
This sequence comes from Arachis duranensis, assembly GCF_000817695.3. NCBI lineage: Eukaryota > Viridiplantae > Streptophyta > Magnoliopsida > Fabales > Fabaceae > Arachis > Arachis duranensis. Next base: position 58,689,093 of record NC_029778.3, read on the forward strand.
CTGCAAAATGGCATACCAACTGTTTGGTAACCGTTGCGATTTAGGACGTGGAGATATGATTTTACGGCGGTTCTAATGAACCGTTGGCACAACTGCAACAAAATAGGATTAGATTATTTATAACGGTTTAGAACCACCGCAATTTGGCTAACAGGTTTTTTAAAAATTTGTAGTGGTTTGTAAACCGTTGGAATTTTGAAAGCAATTTTAAAAAAATGTATATTGCAGAGGTTTATAACCCCCACAATTTTCACAATTATATTAAAAAAAAATTGGGTTTATGAAGCTACTCAATTATATTGCTTCCACATCTAGAAGAACACAACAATAAGAACAAGCTAAAAATGGTTAAAATGCACAAGTAAAGAAATAACAAATCAATTGTAACCTTTCATCAGGCACTTCTTGATCTTTCATTTCCTGTCACGATTATGATCAAATCTGACTTCATGATTTCCTTGTAAAATTTGTTATTAAAATAAATGAAAATATTTAATAAAGATTTTTACAGCAGACATATTTTACATATAAACAAACAAAAAATAAGAACAACCTAAAAATGGTTATAATATCACAAAATTAAAGTAATAACAAATCAAGAGAACAATATCTCCAAAACAAAATGCCAAAAGCAAAATTCACATTTTGATAGTAGTCTTCCCTAGTAGATAGGCAGCAGGGATTGAGTGCAAAAAATGGGGCCTAACGAGATATTCCATATTGATATTGATCTGCCAAAGAAAAGGAGAAGATGAAAAATGGCAAACTGGTCTTAGAATGAAATTAAATAGGTAAAAGAAAAAATTTACTTATCTTTGATTCTAAATTGTACAAAGAAGTGTGTAAAGCTCACTAAACACTATTGCAAGACCAAAACAAAAGTCATTCAAGCTTTAGGAAAAATTATAAATATGATTACAAATATATGTAAAAATATCAGATTACATATTGATATGGAGACATATTAACCATGATTAGTTAGGAGTATAAATGAAACACAAAAAAAAATATTGTATTGCTCATGCACCAAATTCAGTAGTAGTGGAGCACATAATTATTAAAGCTAGAATACCAACATTTCTAGTAAAAAAATAGAATACAAAATACAATGCTGCCTTTTGAAAATGTAATTTACTCTATTCATATTCATTAAAGCTATGAACACTAATTAAAAGCTAAAGATTGAAGGTAGAAGTTGAATGTATAATAAAGTCATGTAATGAAGATATTATTTAATAACACACAATAATGACTAATACTATAACATTGATCATTATTTCATTAGAATCCTAAATGAAAATGCCTCATGAATAATAATGGAAGGAAACCAAACATAATAAAGGAATACCAAGAAAGTGCAAAAGATTTGTATCAAATTTAAAATTGTTACAAATTATAGTTTTTTCATAACAATATTTAGTTATTGTTACAAAATAAGAATATTTTGTAACAACGTGATTTCTTTTACTACAAATTATGTTGGCTTTCGTCTCAAATTATTTAAAGATTATATTGTTGCAAAAATTTAAAATATTTTGTAATAAAAAATTAATTTGTCACAAAATACAATATTTTTGTAACAAGTTATTTATTTGTCACAAAATTCAAATATTTTTTGTAACTAATAAAAAAATTTGTTTCAACATATTAAATGTAAGACTTCGAATTTTTGAAAATTAACATAATGAGTTATTTATGATTTATTATATTTATTTAAGATTTTATATTAAAAATTTTATTTTATTAAAAAATATTTAAGTCAAATTAATGATACTTTGAGTTTAAAATTATTTTAAAAATTAAATAATAAGTCATTTATGATGTCTCTTTGTTGTTCTAGCATGAAGGTACGGAGAGCTTCATCAAATGAAGGAGATGGTGGAAGAGAGGGTTTATTATTTGAGGAAAAGGTGTCATAGTTGGAAGGTGGTTCATATTTGTGCAAGTCTTGAGGTGGTTCTTGGGAGTATTGGTGTTGAAATGGGGGTGGCTCTAGGTATGGTTCATATGGTGGTTGGTATGGTGGATATGTGTTAGAATCATATGGTGGTGAATGGTGGTATGAGACTTGTGAATAGGGTTGTTGGGGGCTATGTTGAGGGAAAGGGTCATATGCATATGGTGAGTGTGGTTGACAACCACAATGAGGGTCACCACATCCATTAGGTTGATATGCATTTGGAGTTGGATTGTACCCATAAGAAACCGGAGGAGGTTGTTGCCATTGATGCCAAGGCATCTTAGGCTAGTTTTACAAGCCTTTTTTTATTTGTTTTCATTAGTTTCATGCACTTTCTTAAGCAATAAGTAAGTAGTTGGATGAGAATTTTTTGCATATCTTGATTCAATCAAACATGGTTAAATTGATGCATTTTCATGAGATTTATGCAAGATTTGCTTGATGATATGAATGATGCAAAATCTTGTGATATTAGCAAGGCTTTGATGCATGTATTTGGTTGATGATAGGTGAAGAGAAGCAAGGAAGAAGCAGAGGAAGCAACATTCGAAATGGCTAAAATGCAACGTTCTGCAATTATGGTGCCAACGTTGGAAGGAGCGTTGGTGAACCAACGTTACCTCCAACGCTTGCGACAAAAATTTTAAAGTTAGAGCTGGGAAAATTGCCTTGTGTCCGTACGCACAGTGTTGTGTGCGTACACACAAGAAGAAAAATTACAAGTGGGCGCATGCACAAGGCAGTGTGCGTACGCACAAGTATGCAAGGTTCGAGGTAACATTGGTGAACCAACGTTGAGTCCAACGTCTGCGATGAATCTCCCAATTTGAGTTAGAAAATTTGCTTTGTGTGCATACGCACGGCGTTGTGTGCGTACGCACAAGAAGAAAAATTACAAGTGTGCACATGCACAAGCCAGTGTGCGTACGCACAAGTGTGCAACGTTGGAGATAACATTGGTGAACCAACGTTGAGGCAAACGTTAGTAGCAACGCTCAATCCTTTTTCAAGTAACGTTTGACTCAACGTTTTCCTGTAAACGTTGATCACCAATGTTACTACCAGCAACAATACAAATTGGGCACCCATGCAAAGTTTGAACGTTAGTTTGCCAACGTCCTCATCAATGTCACTCAAAGCCACTCTTAACTTGCTTCAAAAAAGGCCAAGGCCCACATCCAAGACTTAAAGACCGAATGAAAAAAGTGTATAAATAGTAGAGAGTTTGAGTTAGAAAGGGATCGGGAACTTGAGGATCCAAGATTGTAAACACTTTCTGTAAATTCAGTTTACTTTTGCAATGCACTTTTCAATTTCAATTTCCATTCCCAGAGCTATGAATAACTAAACCCCTCTTCGTTGGGTTAGGGAGCTCTGTTGTAATTCAATGGATTAATTATAGTTTTTATTCTTCTTTTTCTTTCCATTCTCTTGATTTTCTTGAAAGCTTTCGATCTTTATCCAATTGAGCAATTGTCTTGAAAGAGAAATTGCTCATACTTGGATTTTCTCTGAACCTTGAAAGAGGAATGAGGAAATCATGCTAGAAATGCTTTCTCATGTTGGACTGGGTTGGGGGTTGGATGGATACAGTGACATATAATTCTACCAATACTGTGATCTAGAAAAACATGTGGTATAATCAGTGATCGCACTTCATCTCTTCCCATGAGCAATTAGATCAAGGAATTGGGCAATTGTTCAAGCTTAGAGAGATTGAATTGCCAAGACATTGGGATTCAATCACCTAAGATTGCCAAGAGATCAATGAATGCATGGATTGAGGAAGAGATGAGAATGAACTTGATCCAGAGAATGCAACATCTCCTAAGCCCAATGAGCTTCCCCATTCTGATATTTTCCATTCTTTAATTTCTACAGTTCACATTCATGTTAATCAACCCTATTCCCATTTAAGTTTCTGCAATTTAATTCTACTCTTTATATTCTGCAATTTAATTTCAGTTATTTACATTTGTTGCTATTTACATTTCCCGCCATTTAATTTTCTGCAATTCTCAATCCAATTTTGCTTAGTTCAACTAGAACACTCCTCTAATTAAAGTTGCTCAACCAATCAATCCCTGTGGGATTCGACCTCACTCTATTGTGAGTTTTTACTTGACGACAATTCGGTATACTTGCCGAGGGAAATTTGTAGTGATACAGATTTTTGTGCATCAAGTTTATGGCGCTGTTGTCGGGGATTGATTTTGCATTGACAATGATTAAATTGGAGGATTACTAGATTGAACACTTTTCTTTTCTTTTGTTAATTAGTTTTTGTTTCAGTTTGTTTACTACTATTATCTGTAATTTAAGTTGTTTTCCTTGTTTATTTACTTTCTAGCACACTAATCCACTAATTGTTTGATCAATTGCACTAACCACTCTAACCATAACTCTAAAAAAAATGACTTCTCCATTTGCTATTTGCTTGTCGTTTGCTGAGTGTATGACAGGTAGAAGAGAAGGAGCCTCAACTTCTTTTGATAGTGAACCTGAGAGGACCTTCATTAGACTAAGGAGGGAAGCAAGAGGTAAAGGCATAGCTGGTGAAAAAGAGTTGGAAGAAGATTTAGACGTTGCTCTGGAGGAAGAAGTTCACAACCATGTTGGAAAGGGTGCTGGTAATCATGCTGGGCAGGAGAGAAGAGTATTAGGCTCCTATATTAATCCCAATCCTGGGAACTGTGGGAGCAGCATCCTAAAATCAACCAATCATGCCAACAATTTTGAGCTAAAACCATAACTCATCACCCTTGTTTAAAATAATTACTCATTTGGAGGAAGTGCCTAAGAAGATCCCAACCAACATCTGACCACATTCTTGAGAATATGTGATACTGTGAAGTCCAATGGTGTTCATCCTGACAGCTATAAATTGCTTCTGTTTCCCTTTTTTCTCAGGGATAAAGCATCAAAGTGGCTAGAGTCCTTTCCTAAGGAGAGTTTGACAACATGGAAAGATGTGGTGAATAAATTCCTGGCAAGATTTTACCCTCCCCAAAGAGTTAACAGATTGAGGGTTGAGGTGCAAACATTTAGACAACAAGATGGTGAAACTCTCTATGAAGCATGGGAGAGATATAAAGAGTTGACAAGATGGTGCCATCCACACATGTTCAATGAATGGGTACAACTGCACACTATGAAGGATTGTCACAAGAATTAAAGAAGGCCTTAGATCACTCTTCAGGAGGGTCTCTCAATAAGAGAAAGACAATTGAAGAGGCCATAGATGTCATAGAAACTATGGCCAACAATGAATACTTCTATGCCTCTGATAGAAACCTAAACAAAGGAGTGATGGAGCTGAGTCACATGGATGCATTGCTAGCTCAAAACAAGCTGATTACCAAGTAATTGGAAGATCTCACCAAGCAGATGAAGAGAAATCAAGTTGCAGCAGTCAACACTCAACCACCAGCTCAAGAAGAGTTGAATGCAGAGGAAGGAGGTGATTGAGAGCAAGCCAATTATGTTGGAAACTCATCAAGACAACCCTATGATCCACACTCAAAAACCTATGATCCTGGTTGGAAGAACCACCCAAACTTTAGGTGAAAAAACCAGCAAAACCAGACCCAAGATCATAGACCTCACAACTCCAACCATTACAACAACTCCACCTACCAATAAACCAACCAAAGAACATACCAACCCCCACACAACAACTCTTACCAACCTCCATATCAAGCACCAAATAGCCACCATCAACCTCCAATTTCCAACTTACCATCACCATCTGAGGATAGACTATGCCGGATTGAGGCTATGCTTGGAGAACTTTGCAGGGAGTCTAAAGACATGCAAGCTTTTAAGGAGGGGGTGAGATCTAATATGCGAAACCAGGATGCTGCCATTCAGAAACTTGAAGTACAGATTGGATACCTATCCAAGCAAGTCCCTAACCACAATCTCTGCAGTGCCACCAGGGCAAACCCAAAGGAGGAATGCAAGGCCATCACACTCAGGAGTGGGAAGGAAGTGAAGGAAACCTCAGAAGAAACACAAGAGAAGAAGGCAGATGAAAGCTCAAAAGATAAAGAGGAAGCATAAATACCTGCCCCCAACCCAACTCAAGAAAAAGAAGTTTTGAGACCATATGTTCCAAAAGCTCCTTACCCTCAACGATTAAAGAAGAATGAAAAGGGCAACCAATTTTCCAGATTCTTAGAGGTTTTCAAGAGACTGTAGATCAATATTCCCTTTGCTGAAGCACTAGAGCAAATGCCACTCTATGCTAAGTTTTTGAAGGAGTTAATGACTAAGAAGAGAAGTTGGAGAAATGATGAATCTGTGGTGTTAACCGAGGAATATAGTGCCATCATCCAACACAAACTACCTCAGAAACTGAAGGACCCTAGGAGCTTCCAAATTCCTTGTATCATAGGAGAAATCACAGTGGAAAAAGCCTTATGTGATTTGGGAGCCAGCATAAATTTGATGTCCTTAGCAATGATGAAGAGAATGAAGATTGAGGAAGCCAAACCAACAAGAATGGCACTTCAATTAGTAGATCAATCATTCAAATTCCCCTATGAAGTAGTAGAAGACTTGTTGGTGAAGGTGGGATACTTCATCTTCCTAGCTGACTTTGTGGTGTTAGATATGGAAGAAGAAGCCAAAGCTTCAATCATCTTGGGAAGGCCATTTCTAGCAACAGCCAGAGCTATCATCAATGTCCAAAAGGGTGAACTTACCATTAGGCTACATGATGAAAAAATGGTATTCAATGTGTTCAAGGCCATGAGTTACCCATAGGAATCACTTGTAGAATGCATGAGGTTAGATGCAGTGGAAATCTTAGTGCAAGAAACCTTTGAAGAAGAAGAACTTGAGGAGGTGTCAGAAGAATATCCCACATCAAACAGTGAGGCTGCAGCAGTTCAATCAACTGAGGTACTCATCCCAAGCACATTGGAGAAAAAGAAAGAAGAGAAAGAAGCACCCAAATTCAAACTGAAAGCATTGCCTCCCACCCTCAAGTATGCATACTTGGGAAGTGATGAAAGTTACCCAGTGATCATCAATTCTGCTCTTAGTCAAGAACAAAAGAAAGAGTTAATCAAGGTGCTGCAAAAGCACCAAGATGTCATTGGATGGACCCTTGCTGATTTAAAAGGGATAAGTTCCTCCACATGCATGCATAAGATTCTGTTGGAAGGTGATGCCAAACCCTCCATTCAACCCCAAAGAAGGTTGAATCTAGTCATGAAAGAAGTGGTACAAAAGGAGGTCATGAAGCTATGGATGGCAGGGGTGATCTACCCAATTTCGGATAGCCCATGGGTGAGCCCCGTCCAAGTGGTTTCCAAGAAAGGAGGCATCACTGTAGTGCCTAATGAAAGGAATGAACTCATCCCTAGAAGAACTATCATAGGATGGAGAATGTGTATTGATTATAGAAAACATAATGAGGCCACAAGAAAAGACCACTTTCCACTTTCCTTCATGGACCAAATGCTGGAAAGACTTGCAGGGCATGCATACTACTGATTCTTTGATGGCTACTCAGGCTACAACCAGATAGTAGTTGACCCAAGAGATCAAGAGAAAACCTCTTTCACTTGCCCATATGGGGTTTTTGCTTATAGACGCATGCCCTTTGGATTGTGCAATGCACCTGCCACCTTCCAAAGATGCATGTTGTCTATCTTTTTAGACATGATTGAAAAGTTCATTGAAGTTTTTATGGATGACTTTTCAGTATTTAGGGACTCCTTCCCAAATTGCTTGCATCACCTTGCCTTGGTGCTAAGGAGATGCCAAGAAACTAACCTAGTTTTAAATTGGGAGAAATGCCATTTTATGGTAATAGAAGGGATAGTCCTTGGCTACAAAATCTCTAATAAAGACATAGAGGTGGACAGAGCTAAGGTGGAAATAATTGAGAAATTACCTCCACTAGTAATGTCAAAGCAATTAGGAACTTCTTGGGACATGCTGAATTTTATAGAAGGTTTATTAGAGATTTTTCAAAAATTGCCAAACCTTTGAGTAACTTACTTGTCTCTGGTGCACCTTTTGTGTTTGATTAATAATGCATGCTAGCTTTTGAAAATTTGAAAAGAAAAATTTTCTCAGCACCTATCATTGCCCCACCTAACTGGGATTTACCTTTCGAGCTGATGTGTAATGCATTGGATTTTGCTATTAGGGCAGTGTTAGGACAAAGGAAAGATAATTTGGTGCATGTTATATACTATGCCAGCAAGGTCCTTAATGAAACCTAAAGAAATTATACCACCACTGAAAAGGAATTACTGGAAATAGTGTTTGCATTTGATAAATTTAGATCATATCATTGGATATAAAGTGATTGTTTTTACTGATCATGCAGCACTAAAATACCTACTTACCAAGCAAGAATCAAAACCAAGATTGATAAGGTGGATCTTGTTGCTGCAGGAGTTCAACATTGAGATTAAAGATAAGAAAGGAGTAGAGAACAAAGTAGCAGATCACTTGTCAAGAATTCCTTGTGAAGAAGGCAGCACACACAATCCGAGTGCGAATGAGTATTTTCCATATGAGCAATTAATGTTGGTTCACAAGGCACCCTGGTTCGCGGATATTGCAAATTTTAAAGCCACTGGGGAAGTGCCTTCGAAGATCAACAAACATCAAAAGAGAAAGCTCATCAATGATGCCAAGTATTTCATCTAGTATGAACCATACCTCTTCAAAAAATGTTCTGATGGAATACTTACAAGATGCATCTCATAGGAAGAAGGACGGGAAGTCTTATGGAATTGTCATGGTTCTTGTTGTGGAGGACACTTTGGAAGAGAAAGGACTGTAGCCAAAGTGCTGCAATGTGGATTCTTTTGGCCCACTATCTTCAAAGATGCAAAAGAACTAGTGAAGAGTTGTAATGAATTCCAGAGAGCTGGAAACTTGCCCAAAAGAAATGAGATACCACAACACTTTATCCTAGAACTTTAATTGTTTGACATATGGGGAATTGATTTCATGGGACCATTCCCAACCTCATACTCAAACAAATACATTTTGGTAGCAGTAGACTATGTGTCCAAGTGGGTGGAGGCCATTGCAACTCCAACAAACGATAACAAGGTAGTGATGAACTTTCTCAAGAAGAACATCTTTAGCCAGTTTGGAGTTCCTAGAGCTCTAATCAGTGTTAGAGGAAGCCATTTTTGTAACAGACCACTAGAGACTCTTCTCTTGAGATATGGAGTCAAGCATAAGGTTGTCACACCTTATCACCCCCAAACAAGTGGGCAGACAAAGATATCCAACAGAGAACTCAAAAGGATTCTTGAAAAGACTGTGGGAACTTCAAGAAAAGACTGGTCAAAGAAGTTGGATGATACTCTTTGGGCATATAGGACACCCTTCAAGACACCCATTAGGATGTCTCTGTTTCAATTGGTGTATGGAAAGGCTTGTCATCAACTATTGGAGCTTGAACACAAAGCATTCTGAGCTCTCAAGCTATTGAACTTTGATAATAAAGCTGCTGATGAAAGAATAATCTTGCAATTACAAGAATTGAAAGAATTCAGATCCCAAGCCTATGAAAATGCCAAAATTTATAAGGAAAAGGCAAAGAAAAAACATGACCTCAATGTGGCACCAAAGAATTTTGAAGAAGGACAGAGAGTGCTTCTCTACAACTCCAAGCTAAAACTCTTTCCTGGAAAGCTAAAGTCAAGGTGATCAGGACCTTTTCTTGTCACCAAGGTCTCACCTTATGGACACATAGAAATCATGGAAGAAAGTTCACAACAAACCTTTACTGTGAATGGACAAAGGCTCAAACACTATCTGGCCAATATGGGTGAAAGCCCCAAGATGAAGTACAAGCTCAACTAATGAAATAACCATAAAGCTAGTGACGTTAAAAGAGCGCTTGTTGAGAGGCAACCCAACCAGAGGTAACTTTTTTTCTTAAGCTGTTTTAATAAAAGAGTTAAATAGATCTCTCTGTATTGCAAGGAGCTAAGTTTGGTGTTGCACACCAAAACAATTCAAGGGTGAATGTGGGATGCTAAGTTTGGTGTTCCACCAAAGATTTCATTATAAAAACATTGAAACCCTTAACATGATCAGTCACTAGCTCCAAACAATCAGAGAAACTACTTAACAATTGTTTAATTTCTGGTTCATAGTTTATTTTCTTAATAAAAGCACTTGAAGTTTCTGCATGTATTTGCTGCATTAGGCAAGGAACTAAGTTTGGTGTTTGATGAGCGGATAATTTAAACGCTTTTTGGCATTGTTTTTAGGTAGTTTTTAGTAGGATCTAGCTACTTTTAGGGATGTCTTCTTTAGGTTTTATGCTAAATTCACATTTCTGGACTTTACTATGAGTTTGTGTGTTTTTTGTGGTTTCAGGTAATTTCTGGCTGAAATTGAGGGACCTGAGCAAAACTCTGATAAAAGGCTGACAAAGGACTGCTGAGGCTGTTGGATTCTAACCTCCCTGCACTTGAAATGGATTTTCTAGAGCTACAAAACTCCAAATGGTGCGCTCTTAACGGCGTTAGAAAGTAGACATCTAGAGCTTTCCAGCAATATATAATAGTCCATACTTTATTCGAGATTAGATGACGCAAACTGGCGCTCAATGCCAGTTCTACGCTGCATTCTGGAGTCAAACGCCAGAAACACGTCACGAACCAGAGTTGAACGCCAAAAACACGTTACAACTTGGCGTTCAACTCCAATCTGTAAACCCTAGTAGCTAGTCTAGTATAAATAAGACTTTTTACTATTATATTTTCATCCTAGATTGTATTTTTGATCCTATGATCACGTTTTGGGGGCTGGCCTCTCGGCCATGCCTGGACCTTCATCACTTATGTATTTTCAACGGTGGAGTTTCTACACACCATAGATTAAGGGTGTGGAGCTCTGCTGTACCTCGAGTTTTAATGCAAGTACTTCTATTTTTTATTCAATTCGAATTATTCTTGTTCTAAGATATTCGATGCACTTCAACTTGATGAATGTGATGATCCGTGACACTCATCATCATTCTCACCTATGAACGCGCG